>NC_137459.1:312625967-313019216 GCF_964235325.1 Thermobia domestica
CGATCTTTACTTCTTTTCGCATACATAAAAGTGTTAGCAAGTTGAACATGGGTCTCATGATAGGCAAGGGTTTCTCTATATGACGGCAACTAAGCCATCCATCACCGACATGGATTTCCTTCTCGCTCCCGTTAAACCTAAGCGTGGACGGACTGGTTTACATGACGGTAACTGCGCCCTCCATCACCGCCACAATCTACCGCATGCTTTCTTCTGTTGAATTTCATTAGCTTCCACTTATATAGTGATTTCGTTTTAAATTTGTTTGTTTTATCTCACAGTTGTATGCTTTCTATCGACTCAAATTTCAAGACGATGTGTGTATCTTCTCTTGGGAGTACAACAAAGGTCTTATCACAACGTTTTCTTTTTAATTTTTACCACATATTTTTAAGTATGATAATGGTTTATTTAACTTCACAGCCCTGTATTTCAACTTGAAATTTTTACCTGCCTCTTCATTCATTTGCTGTGTTCTTCCCTTCGAAATATTTAAATTTAATTAAATTATTTATTTATTTAATCTCGTTGAAAAAAAATGTTTTGTTAAAAACGTGATTTGTAATAACAGCAATTTCAAACGTAAAGTAAAAATATTGGAATTTGCTTTATTTCTGTATCAGCCACCTCGTGGCTAAGCCGTTAATATATGCGCTTCTGGCGTTAGGGATCCGAGTTTTATTCCGGCAAACATTATTATTATTATTATTAATTTTATTATTATTATTAAAAATTAAATGAAATGAAATTTTCAAGATTTACGTCCCACAGTTATGCTGGGATCAAGGTACACCTCATGTAGAAATTGCACTATTCTGGTTTGAATAATTTTGTTAAAATAGTGGGAGAACGTAATTTAGAATAACCATGATCACAAGTGTGAGCCAAATGTAAAAGTTTTCCAATTTACTTTCTTACTCTGTTATTGCTCACCCATTGGCACAGAATAGTATCTGGTTAAGTGTCATTTATGTTGCTTTACTTCTTACCGCATTTTTTAAACCTTATAAATTGTGACGGCAAGTGTGAGCATTGTGACGGCAAGTGTGAGCATTTTGACGGCACGTGTGAGCATTTTGACGGCAACTATGAGCCTTATCTCCGCAAATATGAGAGTACTAATATTATACATATTCGAATGCACAGTGTTTAGGTACAGGTAGGCTAGTAATGTCACTAATCTATACTCAATTCTTTCGTCAAGATAGTGGAAAAACAGAATCTGGGATGACCGTTATTCCGAATGTGAAGGAATAAACAACAGTGTTGTGGTTTGCTCTCTCCCTACATCATTGTTCATTAATTGAAGCTGGAATGGATATTATCGATTTCTTTTCATTATTTCTGTTTATCTCCCCCCCCCCGCTGCTCAAACGGTTGTCTTATTTTTACGCTGCATGCCCACACATCTTCATGGTCAATAAACCTCGTTTTAGCTGAAAAATTTTCAACCCTCCCCTACATTTTAAACTGTAATAACTTTTTTATTTTTATTTTTATTTATTATTATTATTATTATTATTATTATTATTATTATTATTATTATTATTATTATTATTATTATTATTATTGTTGTTGTAAATGTGAATATAAAAATTCCTAATAACCTACTCCGATATACTGTGTTTGCTTACATTCCGTATAGAAATGTTACTATTCTAGTTTTATTGCTTTTTTTATCCGTAGTGGGAAAAAAATGATTTCAATTTCTCATCTATCCTTGCAGGTAGCGTTCAGAGCCCATGACGGCCAGTGTGGTCTGTGCTTGCAGTAAAATTTTCAACCTTCTGCACCAATTTTCAAGTATATTTTCCTTCATAAAATTGGAGGTACTACAATTCTTTATATCAACTCCCATGCACAGTATTTTCATACACATTCTGTGCAAACTGCACTATTCTGGATTGAATAATTTCCCAAAAATAATGTAGAAACGTAATTTGAAACAAACTTGATCACAAGGGTGAGCGAAATGTAATAGTTTTCCAATTCACTTTTTCACTCTCTTATTCACTCTCTTTTTCACTTATTCACCGATTGACGCAGAATAGTATATAGTTAAATAAATTTTATATTGTTTTCCTTTTTATCAATATTTTTCCTCGTCTCACCTTCCTCCACAGTATCCACACATCTTTGCGGCAATAGAAACCTGTCTTCGCCGACAAAATTTTAACCCTCCGGTAAAAGAGAAACTGAATTTTCTCTGTTAGTAATTTGTATATACAAACTGTTTGTATGTTGTCGCATGTACTGTGTTTAAGTACGTCTTGTATAGAACTTTCACTATTCTAGCTTCTACGGTCTCTTTACAATTGAGAAAGAACATGATTTTGTGTTCTCGTCTACACCTGCCGGCTGCGTTCGCAGCTTTCGACGGTGAGCGTGGCCTCTGTTTGCCGTCGATAGTTCAACCTTCTGTAACATTTTAAAGTTTTATATATATATGGCGATACAACAATTCTTTTTACGAACTTCCCTGTAAAGTATGTAGCTTCACGTCTTGCAAAAATTGCATTAGTCTGGTATGAATAGTTTTCTTGAAATAGTGCAAAAACTTAATTTGGAATAAAAATGACCACAAGTGTAAGCAAAATGTAAAATATTTCTTATTTACTTTCTTACTCTATTATAGCTCGCCCAGTGAAACAGAAAAGTATATGGTGTAATAAAATTTATGTTGTTTTTCTTTTTATCACAATTTTTCTTCTTTTCATTTCCCCTCACAATGTCCGCAGATCTTGGCGGACAGCGAAGCCTGTCTTCGCGGATAAAATTTCAACCCTCCGGTAAAAGATAAACTGAATTTTCTTTCTTAGAATTGTATATATACAAATTCTTCGTACGTTGTACCATGTACCGCATTTAGTCACGTTTTGAATACAACTTCAACATTTGTTGTCTCTACGGTTTCTTTACAATTGAGAATAAACCTGATTTGGCATTCTCATATACCGTTGCCGACTGTGTACACTGCAGCTGACGGCGAGCGAGGCCTCTTCTCGCCGTCAAATTTTAGACCTTCTGCTACAACTTAAAGTGGCTTCTCTTTCTGCAAAATTGAATATTTAAAAGCAAAAGCATTCTATACGTACTTGCATTTAGGTACACCTCCTATAAAAATAATTCATTATTCTAGCAACAAGTTAAAAAAGAAAGAAAAAAAATGATATAACCGTGATCACAAATGTGAGCAATATGTTAAGTTGTTGTAACATGCTTTCTTACTCTACAATTGTTTAGTCATTCAAGGAAAAATTTATATTGGCGAGTAAATTTTGCATTATGGTTTCTTAAACCATTTTTCCCCTCATATTTTAAGTTACATCTGCCGCTGTAAGCACTGCTACTTGCTTGCACCTTCCACGAAAGTACTTCAGTACACGTTTAACTTGGTGCCAACTCTTTCATTTGCGGTGCTGCTCACAAAATACCTATGTTTGAAAAGATATATCACGTCTCAATTCTATCTGTGAATTAACAACGATATGTTATTCGGTTCATCGACATTCACATTCCAACATATCTGTCATCAGTCACTTAGCTCATCCCTTAATAACACGCATAAAAGAGGTCCTAATTTTCATGCTCGTTCACACGAATATTCAGTTTATTTCATATTACGGAATTCCATGGAACGCTCCTTTGTAAAAAAAAAAAAATCCTCCAGGTTTTGATTCCGCTGACAGCGTTCAATTTCAACTTTAGGCTGGATTTTGAGCTCTCTTGGCGATAAGCGGTTAAAGTTCTCCATTGGAGATACGTGTTCAACTTTGGGCATATTGACGGCAAACATGAACCATTATGTTGGTAAATATGAGACTTTAGTTTGCAATTATGAACGAAAAGTCGGCAACTATGAGCGTTTTGACGGCAAGTGTGAGGAATTTGACGGCTAGTATGAACCATCTGACGGCAACTGTGAGCACTATCTCCGCAATTATGAACGAATTGTCGGCAACTATGAGTATTTTGACGGCAAGTGTAAGCATTTTGACGGAAATTGTGAGCTTTTTTTTTATGCGATGATTCCTTCCGCCTACTTCGATGAAAAACGTTTCCGTACATTCTCAGTAGGGATTTCCTTTCTCTAGTTTCACTGGTTTTCTTTCGGTAGTAAAAAAAGAAAAAATGAAAGAAAGAAAAAGAAAGAAAAAAAAATTTCAAATTCTCATCTACTCCCACCGGCGGTGTTCGCAGGTCTTGACATTAAGCGTGGGCTCTGTTTGCTGTCAAATTTTCAACTTTCTACAACAATTTAGAGTCTTTTCTTTTAGAAAAGTGGAGATACTATAATAGTATCCTTATAATAGTACTCGAATGCACAATATCCAGGTACAACTCGTTTAGAAATATCACTTTTCTGTTTGGAATAGTTTACTTAAAATAATGCAAACACGTAATTTCAAGATAGCCATGACCACAAATGTGAGTGAAAACTGTAAGTTGTCAATTTTCTTTTTTCTTACTCTGTTATTGCACGCGTATTGACACAGAATAGTATACTGTAAAATAAAATTTAAGTTGATTGTCTTTTTATCGGTATTTTTAAATTACTTTCCCCCCATAATATCCACACATCTTCGCGGCAGCGAAACCTATCTTACGCGGCAGAATTTCAACCCTTCGGTGAAAGTTGAACTGAATATTCTTTCATAGAAATTTTGTATATATACTAGCTGAACCTGCGCTCTCTACACAGCGCATCATTCGCATATGAGCATAAATAACCTTCTCATTCCTCACATCTGAACATGTCCCTTTACAGACCCAAGTGAAAAAAGTCTTGATTTTAAAAAAATGGCAAGGCGTATCATAAAGGGGACCTCAATATTTCGCACCGTTTGCAACAGTTGAACCTACTTCCGGTTGTAGTTTCTAATTCATGCATGAACAGTGTTTCCTTTCTTTTTCCATGCAGTATGTAATAAGCAAATACATTACAGACGCAATTAATTATAATCGCAGTTATATATGGTGTTCATTGGGCAAATCGCTCCAAAAATAAAGATTTATTTTACTGGTTAAACTGGAGAGATGGTTATCGTCCCTTTTTCATTATTATTTGGCCATGAAATAAACGCCTGAGACATATGCAACCCCTATATACAACAGCGTGGTGTTGGATTGTATTACGCGTAGGATGTGGTGCTTTAGTTTTTTTTTTATTTCAACGCTTCCATGCGTACCCTAAAAAATGTAATAAAGAAATAACGGCCATGTTTTTAAAATATTCAATTAGAAGTGGACAATCTACGCAAAATTTCCAATCGATCAATGAAAACGTCATCTTTCTAGAGCCTGTAGTTTCCGAGATCTCATTGTCGAAAGGATTGGCCAGAAACATATAAATTTCCACAACAAATAGTTTAAAAGAACTCGTAAGATAGAAGCACAATTCATGTGCGCTGATTTTAGAGAAGGCTTATTCAAATACAAAGGCTTTGAAAAACAATTTTATATCACAAACTTTATGAAAAAGATCAAGTTAACTGATTTATTTAAAGAACTCGTACTTAAAATGTTTGTCTCTGTTAAACGTGAAATCACTCATAACCGTAAATGAAAGATCCCACCCAACCAGGTACATTCTAGGAACGTGCCATTTAAGTTCCATATGTACCGTTTACGTACCTGGTACTTGAAAAATGTACATTTCATATGCATAGCACGTGTCGCTAGGTACGTGCCTTTCGAGGAATTTCTGACACTTGAAAGGTACTTTTACATGCTTCACTGGAATGTGAGGAATGTGAATGGCACATACCCCATGTACCATGGCATGGTTGTGCGTAAGTTGCTTCGTATTGCGACTAGGGTTGCCAATTTAGCCCCTTTGTGACGAGATCTGGCCATTTTGAGAACGTCGTTAGTCACATAATTTCCAAAGAGCCAATAGTGGCTTTTTAGCCATATGCTTTTCACTTCTATAGCCACTTTCTGAGTTTAGCCACATTGTAATATATTGTGTGTGTCATTTTGCAATTTTCTGACGTTTGATGCGTTCTCTAGGTTGTAACATTCTAAACCCCACTTGCAGAATTGTCCTCATAAAATTAGCATTGATGGTTATATTGTGACGTTACACAGCAGAGAATTAGTTCAAAACCTGTACGTTAAAACTAGACGTTAAATAAAATTGTCGGGAAGACGTAAGTTTAAGTATAAACTAACTCCTTTAAGAAATTCAGCCTGATAATATAGACATCCTTCAGGAAATGGTTATCCTTCCTTTTCCATTATTATTTGGCTATGAAACAAATGCCGGAGACATATACAACCGCTATATACAACAGTGTGGTGTTGGAATGTGTAATGATTAGGATGTGATGTGTTATTTTATGTTTTTGAAAGTTCAACACTTCCAATGTACCCGTAAAAATGTACTAAAGAAATAGTGCCCATGTTTTTTAAATATTCAATTAGAACTGGACAATCTACATGAAATTTGCAATCGATCAGTGAAAACGTCATCTGTCTAGAGCCTGTAGTTTCTGAGATCTCATTGTCGAGAAACATATATGTGTATTTTAAAAGAGCTCCAAAGATGGCAGCACAATTCATTTGCATGTATTTCGGAGAAGGCTTACTAAAGGCAAAGGCCTTTGAACAATAATTTAAAAGGATAAACTTTGTGAAAAATATTTATTTCAGTAATTTATTTAAACTACACTCTCTTAAAAATATTTGTCTTTGTTATAAACGTGAAATCACAAATAACCGTAAATCAAAGGTTTGAATGCTAAGATTATAGGTTAGAGCTCGGTCGCTCGTAAATGAACTGGCCACCTGGAATCTCTAACCAGGTAAAAAAATAGGGTATCCGTAGCTGGCGGAGAAAAATAATCAAGTCATTTAGTGTGTCCATCCCCATTTGTTGATTTTATTCGCGATCTTCGTATATACGGTTGGATTACTTGCCTCTTTGAGGCTGAGGAAACAACCGTCGAATTATATTTAATACCTCCACGGAGGTTAATACATCAAATTGGTTATTTCTGTTGACGACCTAGCTATTCCTCTTGGCTAAACGATTTATTAAGTTACTCTCCTCTTCGGAGGGTAGCTTATTCTTCTGACATCTCAGCTTCATTCATCATCCGAGCTCCTATGATGGCTACATCCAAGCCAGTCATCTCGAAAAAGAAGACCAAAATCCCAACGAAGATAGTCAGCCGATCTCAATACCGGCCTGAGGACTTCCTTATCCCGCTGGGGCGGCCCACCACCTCCGGCGCTACTGCCAAGTCACGATCATCCTCGACTAACCGGTCAACGACTGACGTTCCATCCCTTGCTCCACCGCAGGACGACAATGCCATGGACTTTACCCTGGTTACTACACCCAAGCGACGTCGCTCGTCCTTGGAGTCCACACTGAGCCAACAATATTCATCAGACTTCCCTGTTTTACCGATGAGCAACCGATTTGAGCCTCTCTCTACTCTCACAGCTGACGAGTCTCCTGTGATAGAGCCACGGCCCAAAAGCACCAAAGAGATTAAACCACCACCTATTTATATTTACGGCATCAAAAACACTTACAACTTCACCAAAAGCCTTTCCAAGACTCTCAGAGAATCGCCTCAGGTTCGGCATAACAAAGAACGCATCGTGATTCAGGTATCTTCTAGGGACGACTTCACAACTATAAAAAACTACTGCGAACAGACGAAAACTGAATACGCTACTGGCATCGCCAAAAGTGACCGACCCTTAAAGGTTGTCGTTCGCAAATTGCCCATTGATACAGACGTCGTCGACCTTCAATCTGAACTATTCACCTTAGGCTTTAAGCCACTCACGATTCATCAAATGTCTCGTCGGGGCCCCACTGGTGGAGATAGGGTTCTCATGCCCCTTTTTCTCATCTCCCTCGAGAAAACTCCAAATATACAAGAGATCTATAACGTATCAGCTTTGCTTCATTATAAAGTTACATTTGAGCCGTATCGACCGCCGAGTGTTCTGCAGTGTTACCGGTGCCAACGCCTTGGTCATTCACAGGACACTTGCAAAGCTCAACCTAAATGTGTCAAGTGTGGGCAAAGTCATTTTACAAAAGCCTGTGCCAAACCAGATGCATCCACGCCAGCAACCTGTGCAAACTGCGGAGGGGACCATCCAGCCAATTATCGCGGTTGTCCCGTCTTTCGCTCCTACTCAGATGCTCTCAAGAAATCAACTCCTTCTAGCCGCAGCTCCGGTCCTACTGCATCAACTTCACTGGATGATAAGGCGCCTCGCAGCGACCGTCCTCCACCACCAAATCAGGATGCTCCCTCTACGTCCAGCACACCAGATAGTGCGTCTACACCATCCGTTAATGACTTTAATCTCCACTCACTCCTCACTTACATCAAAACCTTCAACTTTGGCCGCATTATCTCTCATCTCAAGAAGGGATTTACTAGACTTCGGGAAGCCACGGATCCTGCGTCTAAGGCTGCTGTCGTCATAGAGACATTCGCTGACATGATTGCTGATGGCTGCTTCTAACCAACCACTCATTCATCACACCATAACTGTTGTCACCTGGAATGCAGATGGTCTTACCGACCAGAAGCGTCTCCTAATTCGTTTTCTAGCAGAACATCAGGTCGATATCATACTCATACAGGAAACTCACTTCACTGCCCAGGTTACACACTGGAGACTGCCCAACTACCAATTATTTCGTCTCGATCGAGTTCAAGGACGGAAAGGAGGATTACTGATTGCCCTGAAACGAAGTTTCAAGGCTAGACAACTCCTTTTACCCCAGTTACACACACTAGAAGCTCTTGCTATAGAAGTCTTCCTCCCCGGGATTCCTCTCATCTTGGTCACGGGCTATCGTTCTCCAGCACATGACTTAGATCCCAATGATTTCGACGCCATCTCGACTTTGGGCCCCAAAATCATATTGGCAGGGGACTTCAATGCAAAACATGGGGAATGGCACTCCAGACGTTCCAACGAAAACGGACGAATATTACACCGGTATCTGCACACATCTCCATTCATTGCCTATGGGCCACCTGATCCAACTCACCATCCTAAAGCAGGCGGAGAACCGGATGTGTTGGACATAGTTCTAAGCAAAGATACCATCTTAGCTACACGTCCTTACGTGATCTCAGCACTGGACTCAGATCATGATCCGGTCCTTTTCAAAATTTCGCATCGTCATATATCCCGTCCTGCACCCGCTCATATCTCCCGAACTACGAACTGGGATGTCTATAAGCAGGAATTAAACTCTTTGCTCGACATAGCCGCTCGTCCAAATTCTCCTGCGGAAATTGATCAGGCGGTCGCCCATCTCACACTTGCTCTACGTACGGCTGACTCCCTCAGCACATCAATAATTCCTGACTCGCAGTCCGATCCACAATGTGACTCTTCATTACTTCGTCTTTATATCCATCTCAAACGCTGGGCTCGAAGTACTTGGCAGCGCACCAGACATCCACTCTACAAAACACTATGGAACACCTTAAGCCGCAAAATCAAGACCATCACTAGACGACAAACCGAGCAGTACTGGGAGACACTTTTTCGTGGGGTCACACTTAATGACACTAAAATCTGGCAGTATTCCCGCCTTTTCCAGCGCCGAGAGACTTCTCGTCAAACTCAAATACTACAAGGTCCGCATGGGGTCATACATGACGACCAAGGGCAAGCAGACCTATTTGCTGCATCTCTAGAGCGCCAGTTTACACCTAATGCGACTCCTGTCGCTCCTCACATTCGGCAGGACGTTCGGGCCACCATGCGCATGCTCCATTTTCAACCAATACTTCCCCTGCCTGAGGTCGTAACACCAAGAGAAGTTGAGCGTCAAATTTGTCACTTGCCCAACAAAAAAGCGCCTGGAGTTGATCAGATCCGCCCAGAACTACTGAAACATGGGACACGGAAGCTACTCCTCTATCTTGCTGCTTTATTTACAGGCATCCTTCAGGTTTGCTATTTTCCCCGTGCTTGGAAAGAAGCGAAAGTCATTCTTCTCCCTAAACCAGGTAAAAATCCGACTCTCCCAGAAAACTATAGACCAATTAGCCTATTATCTCATGTGAGCAAACTCTTCGAACGAGTACTTCTCGCCCGACTTCACGAGCACGTCACCACTCTGGATATACTCCCCCACCATCAATTTGGTTTTCGTGCTAACCACAGCACAACAAGTCAATTAGTGAGGGTAGTCGACCACCTGACTACCTCTTTTAATCGACGACAATATGTTGTGGGTGTATACCTTGATATTTCGAAGGCGTTTGATAAAGTGTGGTTACCAGGCCTCATTTATAAACTTCGCTTACAAGGTTTCTCTTTACCTTATCTCAAACTCCTCACTTCATACCTCTTTCATCGCTTTTTCCATGTCTCTGTGGGAAGGACCAAGTCTGCTCCCAAACCAATTCAAGCTGGTGTGCCTCAAGGCGCGGTTCTTTCGCCTCTGCTTTACACCTTATACACCGCAGACTTACCCATTGTGCCACACTGTTTTCCTGCAACATACGCCGATGACACTGCTTTCTTTACGAACAGCAGCAATCTTCGTCTTTCCTACCACTACATGCAGCGCCAACTCAATGTCTTTCAACGTTGGGCTACCATCTGGCGCCTAAAAATCAACGCGGATAAGAGTGTTGCAGTCTGCTATAGCAAAAGACGCAGCAGAGCCATCCATCGTTTATACTATGACAACATTGAAGTTCCGCACCGTCTGCATGCTAAATACTTGGGAGTTATATTAGATAGAGGCCTTACTTTTGGTCTTCATATCAGGGACATTAAACACCGAGCCCTTCGAAAATTGTCTGCCCTCTATACTATTCTGCGTTGCAGTGCCTTAAGTCATGAAACAAGACTCCACGTCTTTAAAATGGTAATTTTGTCCACAATCACCTACGCATGTCCAGCATGGCAACATGCGGCACTCAGTCACTTGCGCACGGTCGAGAGTGTGCAAACCAGGGCAGCTCGTATCATAACAGGCCATGACCGATATACGCGCAATCGTCAACTTTTAGAGGACTTAAACATATATCCTATCCGGGACGTGTTACATCAACACCATACTCGTTTTTGGGCCAACCTCCCCCGCCACGTCAACCCCGCTATAGCAGCCATTGGCACAGCGCATACACACCGACGAACTTACAGGACGCCACGGTTGTAGCATAACTCTTTACCCACACTCTCCCCCTCACTGCGACAGTTGCAGCTGAAGGTCACATGACGTCGTCGTATCTCATATTCTAACTCACCCCCCCACAAGTCTAATCATTTTCTTTTCTATAGCTGTCATCGAGTCAGGGACTTTTGTCCGATACTCGACACAAAACCACACTTTCAAGCTAAGCTAAGCTAAGCTAAGCTCGTAAATGTTACTGTAGTATTTTAATAGATAGTTAAATTGCCACACAGATGCCGGAGGAGAGCATGTATTTTCAGAGTTAGTTGCTTGGCTTTTTTTAAAAGTACAAGCTTCTAAATTCGAACGTAAAAATGAAGCGTTAAGGTTTTAGTATTTAAGTACTCGCACCCCCAGTTGCATAGCACTGCCCTAAGGAACATTACTGACATGCCTAGTACATTCCTGGCA
This sequence comes from Thermobia domestica, assembly GCF_964235325.1. Classification (NCBI taxonomy): domain Eukaryota; kingdom Metazoa; phylum Arthropoda; class Insecta; order Zygentoma; family Lepismatidae; genus Thermobia; species Thermobia domestica. The sequence goes on from NC_137459.1 coordinate 312,637,564, forward strand.
CATGCCAATGCCAAGTAAATGTGTCAAGTACATACACGGTACGTGATATACACATAATAGATACATTCCTCGGTATGTGTCATGCACGTACTTTTGGGCGGAAGTAACCTTATTCCTTACATGTGTATTTCACATGATTGCTCTATTCACGTACCTATCATGTACATTCCAATGTACCTCGAGGAACATTCTTTACACATGATCAGTATGTACTTGTGTTGGGTGGGATTTGAAAGCCATAGTTATACGTTGGAGCTCGGGCGCTTTCAATTTCTATTGTAGCATTTTAATAGATAGGTAGATAATAATAATCATAATAATAATAAATATGTGCAAGAAAGTTGAAATTTGGCTTAATACGGGAGGCGAACCACCCAGGCTGTTTGCCGGAAAATAAAACTCTGATCCCTAACGCCAGAAGCGCATATATTAACGGCTTAGCCACGAGGTGGCTAATACAGAAATAAAGCAAATTCCAATATTTTTACTTTTCGCTCACGTTCGAAATTGCTGTTATTGCAAGTCACGTTTTTAACAAAACTGTTCTAACTACAGGAGTGAAATTTCAACCCAAACCATGGCAAACCACTATGTATAGAAATAAAAAGAAAATACACTGTTCAACAACGAAAATGTAAATTGAACAAAATCAGCTAATTCTTATTAACTTTGTGGTGCTGATCACGAATTTGAAAGTTATTTTCGAATATTAGCTCTACTTTTCGTTTTACAGGCATGTCTAATAATAACGCTTTAAAAATAAATATATTCGCTTCGTTTGGGGTAAAATGTTACACTAATCTGGCAACACTGGAGAAACAATATGAACGCTTGGTTTCATTGTGTTCCTTATCTCAGTAGTGTTCTGCTATTGTTAGAAAAGACAGGTTTAGTGCAGTTATCAGCGTTTTTGGTGTGACGTTTGTGTAGTGCAGGACATAAAATTTCAACTACAAGTACGCAAAAATACTGGTATTTCGAATGTATATTTTTAAATAGTTGTCGGAACTATTCCAAGTGACATTTTGAGGATTTCAATAAACAAAAATGCCGCGAAATTGTGTAAACAGTGCGGATAGCTTCTGCTACGTGTGTGGGGAAGTGACACTTTCCTCACAAAAGCAGACTATAACACCACTAATAAGAGAAGCCTATCAATATTACTTTGGTTGTAAAATTGGAGACCAAGATAAATCTTGGGCACCCCACATTGTGTGTAACACTTGTGCCAGCAATCTAAGAAATTGGATTAATGGGAAGGGGCGCTCAATGCCTTTTGCAGTGCCCATGATTTGGAGGGAGCCAAGCGACCACATCAGAGACTGTTATTTTTGTATGGTTCCTTCCGTCAAGAAGGGAATTTCCACGAAGAAGAAGCGGGCCTTGATCTATCCTAACATTCCTTCTGCAATGCGCCCTGTTCCACATGGAGAAGGACTACCTGTTCCTGACCCACCTAAAGAATACGATCTTTTTCTGATGATGATCAAGAAGTTGAAGCTCCTGAATGAAGTACTTCGAAGGACCCTACGTTTGTTGTAGAAGAACCTCCATGTGAACCACATAGACTTACTCAAGAAAAACTAAGTGATCTAATCAGAGACTTGCACCTCTCGAAAAGCAAAGCCGAAATTTTAGCATCACGCTTAAAGCAATAGAATTTATTGCAGGAAAAAGTAAATATTTCAGTGTATCGGAATAGGGAGAAGATGTTCACTTTATTTTTTACTATGGAAGACACACTTGTGGCATGTACAGATGTAAATGGTCTCATGAGGGCACTTAAAATTAATTACGAACATACGGAGTGGAGGCTCTTTATAGATTCGTCCAAGGTGAGTTTAAAGGCGGTGCTTTTACATATTGGAAATGAACTTCCTTCAATTCCTGTATGTTACGCAGTTAATATGAAGGAATCTTATGAAAACTTGAAACGTTTACTTCAAGCCATTAAATATTACGATTTTTAGTGGCTCATTTGTAGTGACCTTAAAGTAATAGCACTGTTGCTAAGTATGCAGTTAGGGTATACAAAGTATTGTTGCTTTATATGTGAATGGGACAGTAGAGATCGTGGATCTCATTACCGCAAAAGTGATTGGAGTACCAGAGAAATTCTTCAGCCGGGAGTGAAAAATGTGCAGCATGAACCACTGGTAGATCGCAACCGAATTTTGCTTCCCCCTCTACATATTAAATTAGGTCTTATGAAAAGTTTTGTTAAGAGCATGAACCAAGAGGATGAGGCCTATAAGTACCTAAGAGGACAATTCCCTCCATTAAGTGATGCCAAAGTTAAAGAGGGTGTTTTCATAGGACCACAGATTAGGCAACTATTCAAAGATCACAAGTTCGACGAAATTCTCCAAGGTGAGGAGAAAGCTGCGTGGGAAAGCTTGAAGAGTGTTTGTTCACAGTTCTTGGGAAGACACTGAGCAACAAATTACAAAGAACTGGTAGCAAAGTTGTTATTGTGCTACGAAAATCTTGGTTGCAATATGTCTCTGAAACTCCACTTTCTTCATTCACATCTAGACTTCCTTCCCGAAGATTGTGGAGCAGTAAGTGATGAACATGGTGAGCGTTTCCATCAAGATATTGCAGCCATGGAGAAGAGATATGAGGGAAAGTGGAGTTCTAACATATTGGCTGACTACTGTTGGACTATTGCAAGGGATGCTCCAGATGTAACCTACAAAAGGCAAGCCAAGCGAAGACGCTCAAAATAAAATAAACATAATCCTGTACAAGGGATCACTTGAAACTTTTGTCTACATTGCAGTGTAGTTCTTGCACAAAAAGGTATTTGTACACATTTTTTCATGTTTTGATGTTAATACTGATTTTTATTACGGAATTGTTAATGTTTAACTTGACGACGGTTACTTTATTTTCTGTATCGCTGTGAAACGGGTATTTGCGCAATTTTGAAAAAGGAAGTACAAGGGTATAGAAAGTTATAAGTTAGGGTACTTCTTAACTCCCCAGCTTATCACATCACAGTGAAATAGATTTTAAAAAAGTAGTAAAATGTAGGTTTTTACAAGGATTTTGCTTAAATGTTCTATAAATATTAATACCTTTGTATATATACAGCTACTGTTCTACAAGGGCGTTTTTCTTCACAACCTGAGCTAAGAAAATTCTTCTATTATCATTTCCTTTCATATTATGCTTAAATGAATGTAAAAAACGCAGTTTCAAAGAATGTACATACTTTCGATCAAAATTTGTTGAACAGTGATATTTAGCGGGAGTGACACGGAATATACATAAAAAGTCATCCATGTTTTTTCTCACAAACCCAACACTCCCCCCCCCCCCCCGAAAGAAAACATAGGTTTATAGCATCTCTCCGGTCCGGTGCATAATCGTAGCAGATAGGTTAAAATTTTATGGGACTTCGTGCACACTATAGCAACAGCAAAGTATATGGGAAGGAACGGCAGATTTTCGATAAAACACGGTGTTGGCGTGTGCCACCACGGTAGTGAAAGAAGAATTTCTTTCTGTGAACTCGAATTTTTCTCAACGAGATTAAATAAATAAATAATTTAATAAAAATTAAATACTTCTAAGGGAAGAACACAGCAAATGAATGAAGAGGTAGGTAAAAATTCCAAATTGAAATACAGAGCTGTGAAGTTCAAAATAAATAAACCATTATCATACTTAAAAATATGTGGTAAAAATTAAAAAGAAAACGTTGTGATAAGATCTTTGTTGTACTCTCAAGAGAAGATACACACATCGTCTGGAAATTTGAGTCTATAGAAAGCTCACAACTTTGAGCTACAACAACCAAATTTAAAACGAAATCACCACATAAGTGTAAGCTAATGAAGTTCAACAAAAGAAAGCATACGGTAAATTGTGGCGGTGATGGAGGGCGCAGTTACCGTCACTTAAACAAGTCCGTCCACGCTTAAGTTTAACGGGAGCGAGAAGCTAGACCATGTCGGTGATGGATGGCTTAGTTGCTGTCATACAGAGGAGCCCCTGCTTATAATGAGACAAATGTACTATTTCTGGGAACGGACACATTATATGGAGGAGTATGCCACGTGTACTTGTCGGTGATAGTAAGACTACTGTGGTATCTAGTGTCACGGAGGCAGTATGGACTGGGGTAGGGAATTGACGGACGAGGTCGCCCCTGTCTAAAGTAGGTTCCCTTTAAAGATCTCGCCCACACTTGCTGCGAGGTTCTTCCATCTCCTGTAAGACCGCTTACCCGCAAAACACGCGCGGGTCAGACACGAGTCAGATACGTGCGCGTGAGAGTAATGATCAAACGAATGGCACTAAAAAGCGGCCGGAGAGGGGGACATGGTCCCCCTTACTAACCCATTTATAAATGGGGAAAAAAGTCAAGTAAAGATGGGCAAGTGTGATTGAGTGCGAAAGAAGTAAAGTAAAAGTCGGCAATGAGCAAAAGTCGGCAATTATGAGCAAAAAGTCGGCAATTATGAGCAAGTGCGAAAAAGCAAAGTAAAAGTCGGCAATTATGAACAAGTGCGAAAAACAGCAAAGTAAAAGTCGGCAATTATGAGCAAAATGTCCGGCGAAAAAACTAAAAATAAAGCAATAGTGCCCATGTTTTTTAAATATTCAATTAGAACTGGACAATCTACATAAAATTTGCAATCGATCAGTGAAAACCTCATCTTTCTAGAGCCTGTAGTTTCCGAGATCTCATTGTCGAAAGGATTGGACACATACATATACGCGTATTTTAAAAGAGCTCCAAAGATGGCAGCACAATTCATTAGAATTTATGTCGGAGAAGGCTTATTAAAGGCAAAGCCTTCGAACAATAATTTAAAAGGATAAAAATTTTCTGAAAAATATTTCTTTAAGTAATTTATTTAAAGTACACTCTTTTAAAAATATTTGTCTTCCTTATAAACGTGAAATCACAAATAACCGTAAATCAACGGTTTGAAAGCTAAGGTTATAGGTAAGAGCTCAGTCGCCCTTAGGGGAACTGGCCACCTGGAATCTCTAACCAGGTAAAAAAATAGGGTATCCGTTGCTGGCGGAGAAAAATAATCAAGTCCCTTAGGTATTCCATCCCTATTGGTTTATTTTAGTCGCGATCTTCTCATATACGGTTGGATTACTTGCCTTTTTAGGGTAAGGAAACAACCGTCGAATTGAGTATAAGCCTCCACGGAGGTAAACAAACGAAATTGATTCTAAGTTGACGACCTTGGCTATTTTTTTTTTTTTTTGGCTTTTCGATTTATTCTCTCCTCTTCGGAGGCGGAGATACTGGAAATCAACTGTGTGCTGTTTATCGCTTTATCTACAACTTCTAACTTAAATTTTGACAAGGCAGTAGTTAAGGAGTTTCACTAATGCCGGGTTCTGATCCGCCGGAACGTCGAGTGGAAAGGCATAAACTACCGCCAACTGTTATGGGTCCACCAATAGACCGCCCACGGGCGCGTGCACGTACAGCATCTCACTCTTCTACCTCTAGCCTCTCACCAACTCGCGAACCAAACAGAGACCGTTCACGCTCACCTAAAAAGCTTAGATACACTGATGCTTTGCGCAGTCCTCCTAGAACCAGTACAGCCAGCATCCAACTTGAATCTACGCCATCTACTTCCGAAGCTACTATGGACATTGTTCCTACTCTCATTTTTGCAATTCTATTTACTAATCTTCCTGCTGAGCTCATGGACATCAAAAAATTTTACCAAAAACTAATACGATACTGTTCTAGACTGGACCTCCATCAATTAAACAAGACCTCTAACGGAATCATCCTAAAAACAAAGAACCCCGATCTTTATAAGCATCTCATCTATAAAGTGGGACCAGCAATGTTTGGCGTTAACACGAAAATTCAACTCCTTAAAACTCCTCATATCAAAACACCACCTCCGCCTAGGCGTACTCCATTACTCTCTGTAGTTATCCGTGGAGTTGATCCTACCTATACCGAACAAGACATACTAGAGGAACTAAAGCAAGATGGGATTCAACCTACTAGAGCTCTCCGTATTAAAAATGCTAATGGCCCTACATATATGGTCAGACTACTAACAGATGATCCAGCACTGGTAGACGATCTTCTAAATAACGGTGTCTACATCTACCGTTGCCACCATCGGGTCGAGCCTTCACGCACACCCCCGCCTCTCTCACTACGGTGTGAAAATTGCCTAACTTATAATGCGCATCCAACGAACAAGTGCACAAATCCTTCCGTCTGCTCCCACTGCAAAGGAGATCATAAAATAAAGGAGTGTCCTAAGCTCAACGAACCCTCCAGATGCAACACTTGTGACGGGGAACATCCAACTTACTCCTACAAGTGTAAGGGCAAACCTAAACCACTTCCAGATAAGCCCGAGACTGTTGTACCTTTACGCGTTCATGTCTCATCACGTCCGACTAGTACCACAGCGACCACACAAACATCTTACTTACCACCACCTACTGTGGAAAGTATTTTGAAGTTCATCACTATCGTTCTTCAAAATGCCTTTCCCTTCCAGCGTGAGGCTATACTAAATCATGCAACCAAAGCCGCCTTCGATATATTTCAGCTCCACATGGCAGCTACATATTCCGGCCTCTCAACCTACTTCCATTTTCATACAGACACCCATCATGAATAGTACAGGTCAGAGAAGGACGACTATTACATTACTATTCTGCAATATTCGTTCGCTACCTACCAACCGAGTTCTCCTAGAAACTTTAGCAACTCAGCACAATGCAGATAGCATCCTTCTTAATGAAACCTTTCTAAAACGATCTGACCGCTTCTATCTTCCACGTTATCATCTCATACGCTCTGATCTGCCACAAAACATCGCACGTGGTGGTGCAGCAATAGCCGTTAAGCATTCTATTCCACGGCGCCATATCATACCACCTTCTCCCGGGCAATATCCCGAACACGTCATACAGACGCTCTATTTTCCAGCTACTACTATTACCATCGCCACCACCTATGTTCGATCTACACAGCCACTTCCGTATCGTTTTCTGACATACTTAGATCTCAACTTTAAAACATACATCTTCTTAGCAGACATCAACTACCATTCTCGTACAGCAGCTCAGAAACAACGCTTTCATGATTTCCTCCAAACTACCCATAGTTCTTTACTGCAGCTGCCGCATCCTACTCGTCCGGAAAGCGACACTAGTCCCGACGTGGCAATCATTTCCAATAATCTGTTACCACTTACTACTATAGATGTCCTTGGTTCCATAGGTAGTGATCATCTCCCAATACTTCTCTCTATAACTCCACGTCTGACATCCACTGCATCTGCATCACCACGCACACCCAGATATAACTTTAGCAAAGCTCGGTGGGATCAGTACAGCACTTATATTACCGAAAATCTGCCGGCTACTGCACCTACTCTCACAACAGTTGCATCTATTGAAACACTCTCACATACTCTGACTGACATAGTCTCTCACGCTACGGATTACGCAGTTCCTAAATGTACCACCAAATCATCTAGACCTCGTTTACCAGCACGCGCCCTCGATCTGCTCCGGCGCTCACACGAGTATTTAACAGAGTTTCGTCGCACACATGACCGCCGATTTCTTCTTCTCCATCGTCAATTCCAACGAACGGTCCAGAGCTACATAGTAGCCCGCAAACGACTAGACTGGCGTGCCTCCTGTAATGCTTTGCGCCAAGAAACAAATCCTACTAAATTCTGGAATACCTTTAAACGTCTAACATTTCAGAAACAGGGCCCACAATACCCCATCATATGTGCTGACCAAGTACCAACGACGGATGAAGAAAAGGCAACTGCTTTCGCTACATATCTTGAGGGAGTCTTCACTCCACACACTACACCGTTGTTCACTTGTCCTACAGATACCCATATCTCACACGCTGGTTCTCTAGTGCAGCCATCATTTCACCCTGATTTCAACTACCACCTTGATCCCACAAATCAGCTCACTGCTCCAATAACATCAGATGATATTACAGCAGTTCTTAAATGCCGTCGCAACACAGCTCCGGGGGCAGACTCAATTACGTATCGTCAACTGCTTAAGACACCTGTGGCGTTTCTAGTCTTACTTGCTTCTTTGTATACAACTATTTTATCTACAGGCTATTTTCCAACTACATGGAAACTTGCTAAAATTGTGGTCTTTCTAAAACCTCGCAAAGATCCAACTGCTGTGTCATCTTACAGACCCATTAGCCTTACTAACGTGTTTAGCAAGACCCTAGAACGTCTTCTGGTAAAACGGCTACATCACTATCTACAAATCACGAACAAACTACCAACTATTCAAGCTGGTTTCCGTCCACTCTATAGCACTGCTGATCAATTACTCAAACTTTCTACACTACTTGTCAACCATTTTAATAAGCGTTTACCATCAGTTTTGATCTCCTTTGATATTGAAAGAGCGTTTGATACTGTTTGGCATGAGGGGTTAATTTACAAACTCAAACGTCTGCTTCCTCACAGCTATGTCCGATTAATAGCCAATTTTCTACATCAGCGCCAGGCTTTCGTTCAGATCAACAGTGCAAAGTCACGCATCTTTCAACTCCGCGCCGGTGTGCCCCAAGGATCTGTTTTATCTCCTCTATTATATATTCTTTATGTAGCCGACATGCCTCAACCTCAGCCCCCACTATATGCCTTGCAATTTGCTGATGATACCGCTTATGTCGCATTGGGATCTTCAGTGGATCGCATTAATCAACTCCTACAACCAGCTTTGGACAAACTAGTTACATGGTGCCTGAAATGGAAGCTAAAGCTGAATTCCACTAAGACTCAAATGACTCTCTTTGGGCTCAAACGCAATAAATACTGTAACAGTCGCAATCCGGAACGTCTACATATAACCCTTTTTGACTCTCCAATCCCACTTCAAAACAGTCTCAAATATCTGGGAGTAATATTTGACAAACATCTTACTTGGAAGCCTCATCTAAAACAATTGGAAGCTAATATCCGGCGCCGTTTGAACCTTTTACGAAACCTTAAAGGCACCACGTGGGGTCTTAATACAAAACTTCTACTGCTAACATATAAAGTCTTCGTACGCCCAGCTCTCACGTATGGACATCTTGCCTGGTTATCAGCAGCGCCAACTTACTATGAACGTCTGAAAGTTCTCGAAAGACATGCCTTACGTCTGGCCTACTCTCTCGCTTTCGATACTCCCACTGCTGAAATATATCGTCGTGCGCAATTTCCAACTATTTTGCCACACCTCTACCATCTACGCCAACGCTACATAGCGACACGAATCCAATTGGCACATCCCATTGTCCATGACCTGTTAGACCAAGTTCCTGCTGTACCACGCTATGCCTACCCACCACTGGATCATCTGTTAGCAATATACGAATACACCGAAGCCATAGATCAGTATAATCCTGACCGCCGTATCTACCAACGAAATCCACATATATATTGCTCATAACCTCTGCACATGTACCCAAGAAACGTTTTTACACAATAGCCACCTCTTACAGATCCTCGTCAACTTGATTTGCTATTAGTTCCTTACTTCAATCCACATTATTCTATAGCCTGAAATCATTCTCCATGTCATCTACTTCAAAAAGTTCAAAATATCTCTGGCCACAGAGAAGGTGTTGCCTTCTACGGCCCGCCCATCCATTGGATGGGAATGAAACTCTTGTTAAAAAAAAAAATCGCCCTTAGGTTGGTACTGTAGCATTTTAATAGATAGATATTGAGATTCCTTGTACGGTGTCCTAGGTACTGTATTTCGATACGTTTCTTGTACAGCTTGTAAGGTTTTCTTAAATCTACAAGAAGTGTCCCATAATTAGGAAGGGGGTGTGTGTGTGAAAGGACCAGTATAAATAAACCCTTCGTTGCTTTTCCTCTTCCCATATTTAGTAATCTTATAAATTATGACGGCATGTATGAGAATTTTGACGGCAAGTGTGAGCAGTTTGACGGCTTGTGTGAACCATCTGACGGCAAATGTGAGCCCTATGTCCGCAATTATGAACGAAAAGTCAGCAACTATGAGCGTTTTCACGGCAACTGTGAGCCCTGGGTCGGCAATTATGAACAAAAAGTCGGCAACTCTGAGCATCGTGAAAGTGAACGTGAGCACTTTGAAAGCACGTGTGAACATTCTGAAGCCAACTGCGAGTATTCTGAAGATAAACATGTAAAATTATGTTTTCAGCTATGAGCCCTATATCCGGAATGATGAACGAAAAGTCGGCAATTATGAGCGTTTCGACGGCAACTGTGAGCCATAGGTCGGCAATTATGAACAAAAAGTCGGCAACTCTGAGCATCGTGAAAGCGAGTGTGAGCACTTTGAAAGCACGTGTGAACATTCTGAAGCCAACTGCGAGTATTCTGAAGATAAACATGTAAAATTATGTTTTCAGCTATGAGCCCTATATCCGAAATGATGAACGAAAATTCGGCAACTATGAGCGTTTTGACGGCAACTGTGAGCCATAGGTCGGCAATTATGAACGAATAGTCGGCAACTATGAGCGTTTTGACGGCAACTGTGAGCCATAGGTCGGCAATTATGAACGAATAGTCGGCAACTATGAGCGTTTTGACGGCAACTGTGAGCCATAGGTCGGCAACTATGAACGTTTTGACGGAAACTGTGAGCCATAAGTCGGCAATTATGAACGAATAGTCGGCAACTATGAGCGTTTTGACGGCAACTGTGAGCCATAGGTCGGCAATTATGAACGAATAGTCAGCAACTATGAGCATGGTAAGTGTGAGCATTCTGACGGCTTGTGTGAGGAATCTGACGGCAACTGTGAGCCTTTTGACAGCAACCATGAACCATTTAACTTACATTGAAGATAAACATGAAAAATTATATTTTCAATTATAAGCCCTACGTCCGCAAATATGAACGAAAAGTCGGCAACTATGAGCGGTTTGACGGCAAGTGTGAGGATTTTGACGGCTAGTGTGAACCTTTTCATGGTAACTGTGAGCTCCATGTCCGCAATTATGAACGAATTGTGGGCAACTATGAGCTATTTGACGGCTTGTGTGAGGATCCTCATGGTAACTTTGACCATTTTGATCCGATGATTCCTTCCACCTACTTCGATGAAAAATGTTTCCATACATTCTCGGTAGAGATTTCTTTTCTCTAGTTAAACTTGTTTTCTTTCTGCAGAGAACAAAAAAAAAAGAAAAGAAAAAGAAAAAATGGAAAGAAAGAAAGAAAAATGAAAGAAAAGAAAAAAAGTGATATCAAATTATGTACTCGCACGGGCGGTGTTGACGTTAAGCGTGGGCTCTGTTTCCCGTCAAATTTTCAACTTTCTACAACAATTTAGAGTATCTTTTCTTTTAGAAAAGTGCAGGTACAATAATTCCTTATACCTACTCGAACGCACAATATCCAGGTACACTTCTTGTAGAAATTGCACTTCTCAGTTTTGAATAGTTTCCTTATAGTAGTGCAAAAGCTTAGTTTCGAATAAAAATGACCTCAAGTGTGAGCGAAATATAAATTTACTCTAATCTACTTTCATACTCTATTATTGTTCACCCATTGAAAGAGTAAAATATATGATTAAATAAAATTTATGTTATTGTTTTTTCGCTTATCACTATTTTTTTCTTTCCACTTTTCCGCACAACGTCAACACATCTTCGTGCACAGCTATGCCTCTCTTCGTTGAAAACTTTTCAAACCTTCGGTAAAAGACAAACTGAATTTTCTTTTGGTTAGCTTGTGGCTTCGTCCACAAAGCCCCTCCTTTTGAACGTATTTCGCCCTTGCACCTCTTATTCTCACAATTCTAAGGAATTTCAAGTTTATTTTACTATTTCCACTAATTAAAAGATAAGATTTTGGATCCCAAGAAAACGCCTATTTAAATAACATGGGGATTTCTTCATCCCCCTTTAGACCACTTAAACATTAAAAATATTCACTTTTGGCAATTTTGCTGTAGGTTAGTCCCGAAAGCCTACAATCATGCTAAATTTCATCATTCTAATCCTGCCACAAGCAACTGAACATTTTGGCGTGCAGAAGACGTCCCATATAAGTGGCAGGAGAAAGACTTTTCAAATTAAAAATAAAACCAATCTAAAGTTGAAAATTTTTACTTTGTACTGATTTACTTAGCTAACGCTAATGAAAACGTACAAGAATACCGAATTCCTCGTTTGTGTTCCAACTACAAGTAACTATAATTTGAGATTACAAGTCCAAATAGCTCGTAATAGACGGCTAGTGTTAAAACGATAAAATATAATTCGCTGTAGCCTTGGTTCCTTATTTTCTTATAATAAATACGAACCACATTAAAATAAAACTCTTTCCATTACGTGGTTTGTTTCCATATTTTATATTATATTTATATTATTTATCTGGTCCCTGCAAACCGGACATTGACAACCTCATTATTTTATGACATATGAATATCTTTTTTTTTATATTTGATAATTGTATATTTTTAACTAACTTCCTCTTCGAAATGAACCTGGGTTAGTACATATAAAGAAATACTCATTGCCAAAAAATATAAAAATATACAACGTACCGTTGTATATAATGAGCCGTGGTTCCTTATTTTCTTATAATACATACGACCCACATTAAAATAACATTGTTTCCATTACGTGGTTTATTTCCATTTTTTATTTATATATATATATATATATACATTTTTATGTGGTTGCCAGCCAACTAGATATTGACAATCTCATTATTTTATGACATATAAATATCTTGTTTGTATATTTGATAATTGAATATTTTTAATTAACTTATTCTTCGAAATTAACCTGGGTTAGTAAAAATAAAGAAGTACTCATTGTCAAAAAATAGAAAAATACACAACGTACCGTTGTAGTGTGAACCATCTGACGGCAACTGTGAGCCCTATGTTCACAATTATGAACGAAAAGTCGGCAAATATGAGCGTTTTCACGGCAACTGTGAGCCCTGGGTCGGCAATTATGAACAAAAAGTCGGCAACTATGAGCATCGTGAAAGCGAGTGTGAGCACTTTGAAAGCACGTGTGAACATTCTGAAGCCAACCCCGAGTATTCTGAAGATAAGCATGTAAAATTATGTTTTCAACTATGAGCCCTATATCCGGAATGATACACGAAAAGTCGGCAACTATTAGCGTTTTGACGGCAACTGTGAGCCATAGGTCGGCAATTATGAACGTATAGGCGGCAACTATGAGCGTTTTGACGGCAAGTGTGAGCACTCTGAAAGTACGTGTGAACATTCTGAAGCAAACTGCGAGTATTTTGAAGATAAACATGAAAAATTATGTTTTCAACTATGAGCCCTGTGTCTATAATTACGAACAAAAAGTCGGCTACTATGAGCCTTTTGATGGACACTGTGAGCCCTGGGTGGGCAATTATGAATAAAAAGTAGGCAACTATGAGCATCATGAAAGCGAGTGTGGGCACTTTGAAAGCACCTGTGAACATTCTGAAGCCACATGAGAGTATTTTGAAGATAAGCATGAAATATTGTTCTCAATTTTGAGCCCTATAAACCGCAATTATGAACGAAAAGTCGGTAACTATGAGCGTTTTGGCGGCAACTGTGAGCCAAAGGTCGGCAATTATGAACGAATAGTCGGCAACTATGAGCGTTTTGACGGAAACTGTGAGCCAAAGATCGGCAATTATGAGCGAATAGTGGGCAACTATGAGCCATAGGTCGGCAATTATGAACTAATAGTCAGCAAGTATGAGCACTTTATCAGTAAATGTGAGCATTCTGACGGCTTGAGTGAGGAATCTGACGGCAACTGTGAGCCTTTTGACAGCAACCATGAACCATTTAACTTACACTATCAGCAGTATGTTAGATAACGTATTAAGAATGAAAAGTCGGCAACTATGAGCATCGTGAAAGCGAGTGTGAGCATTTTGAAAGTACGTGTGATCATTCTGAAGGCAACTGTGAGTATTTTGAAGATGATCAGGAACCATTATGGAGGCAACTATGAGCCCTTTGTCCACAATTATGAACGAAAAGTCGGCAACTATGAGCGTTTTCACGGCAACTGTGAGCCCTGGGTCGGCAATTATGAACAAAAAGTCGGCAACAATGAGCATCGTGAAAGTGAATGTGAGCACTTTGAAAGCACGTGTGAACATTCTGAAGCCAACTGCGAGTATTCTGAAGATAAACATGTAAAATTATGTTTTCAGCTATGAGCCCTATATCCGCAATAATGAACGAAAAGTCGGCAACTATGAGCGTTTTGACGGCAACTGTGAGCCATAGGTCGGCAATTATGAACAAAAAGTCGGCAACTATGAGCATCGTGAAAGCGAGTGTGAACACTTTGAAAGCACGTGTGAACATTCTGAAGCCAACTGCGAGTATTCTGAAGATAAACATGTAAAATTATGTTTTCAGCTATGAGCCCTATATCCTAAATGATGAACGATAAGTCGGCAACTATGAGCGTTTTGACAGCAATTGTGAGCTATAGGTCGGCAATTATGAACGAAAAGTCGGCAACTATGAGCCATAGGTCGGCAATTATGAACGAATAGTCGGCAACTATGAGCATTTTATTGGTAAATGTGAGCATTGTGACGGCTTCTGTGAGGAATATGACGGCAACTGTGAGCCTTTTGACAACAACCGTGAACCATTTAAATAACACTGAAGATAAACGTGAAAAATTATGTTTTCAACTATAAGCCCAATGTCCGCAATTATGAACGAAAAGTCGGCAACTATGAGCGTTTTGAGGGCAAGTATGGGGATTTTGACGGCTACTGTGAACCTTCTCATGGTAACTGTGAGCTCTATGTCCGCAATTATGAACGAATTGTGGGCAACTATGAGCTTTTTGACGGCAGCTGTGAGCCATAAGTCGGCAACTATGAGCATTTTGACGGCAACTGTGAGCCAGAGCTCGGCCATTATGAACAAATAGTCGGCAAATATGAGCGTTTTACGGCAACTGTATCCCATAGGTCGGCAATTACGAACGAATAGTCGGCAACTATGAGCGTTTTGACGGCAACTGTATGCCGTAGGTCGGCAATTTTGAACGAATAGTCGGCAACTATGAGCGTTTTGACAAAAAATCTGAGCCATAGGTCAGCAATTATGAACGAATAGTCGGCAACTATGAGCGTTTTGACGGCAGCTGTGAGCCATTAGTCGGCAACTATGAGCGTTTTGACGGCAACTGTGAGCCATAGCTCGGCAATTATGAACAAAGAGTCGGCAAATATGAGCGTTTTGACGGGAACTGTGTGCCGTAGGTCGGCAATTATGAACGAATAGTCGGAAACTATGAGCGTTTTGACGAAAACTCTGAGCCATAGGTCAGCAATTACGAACGAACATTTGGCAACTATGAGAGTCTTAACGGCAACTGTGAGCCATAGGTCGGCAGTGAAGAACGAATAGTCGGCATCTATGAGCACTTTATTGTTAAATGTGAGCATTCTGACGGCTTGTGTGAGGAATCTGACGGCAACTGTGAGCCTTTTGACAGCAACCATGAACCATTTAACTTACACTGAAGATAAACATGAAAAATTATGTTTTCAACTACAAGTCTTACGTCCGCAATTATGAACGAAAAGTAGGCAACTATGAGCGTTTTCACGGCAATGTAAGCCATAGGTCGGCAATTATGAACGAACAGTCGGCAATTATGAGCCATAGGTCGGCAATTGTGAACGAATAGTCGGCAACTATGAGCGTTTTTACGGCAACTGTGAGCCATAGCTCGGCAATTATGAACAAATAGTCGGCAAATATGAGCGTTTGAGGGCAACTGTGTGCCGTAGGTCGGCAATTATGAACGAATAGTCGGCAACTATGAGCGTTTTGACGGCAGCTGTGAGCCATAAGTCGGCAACTGTGAGCCATAAGTCGGCCATTATGAACGAATAGTCGGCAACTATGAGCACTTTATTGGTAAATGTGAGCATTGTGACGGCTTCTGTGAGGAATATGACGGCAACTGTTAGCCTTTTGACGGCAACCATGAACCATATAACTTACACTGAAGATAAACGTGAAAAATTATGTTTTCAACTATAAGCCCTACGTCGGCAATTATGAACGAAAAGTCGGCAACCATGAGCGTTTTGACGACAAGTGTGAGGATTTTGACGGCTAGTGTGAACCTTCTCATGGTAACTGTGAGCTCTATGTCCGCAATTATGAACGAATTGTGGGCAACTATGAGCTATTTGACGGCTTGTGTGAGGATCCTCATTGCAACTTTGAGCTTTTTGATCCGATGATTCCTTCCACCTACTTCGATGAAAAATATTTCCATACATTCTCGGTAGAGATTTCTCTTCTCTAGTTTCACTAGTTTTTCTTTCTGTAGAGAACAAAAAGAGAAAAGAAAAAAAATGGAAAGAAAGAAAGAAAAAATGAAAAAAAAGTGATATCAATTTATGTACTCGCACGGGCGGTGTTGACGTTAAGCGTGGCTCTGTTTGCCGTCAAATTTTCAACTTTCTACAACAATTTAGAGTATCTTTTCTTTTAGAAAACTGCAGGTAGAATAATTCCTTATACGTACTCGAACGCACAATATCCAGATACACTTCTTGTAGAAATTGCACTTCTCAGTTTTGAATAGTTTCCTTATAGTAGTGCAAAAGCTTAGTTTCGAATAAAAATGACCTCAAGTGTGAGCGAAATATAAATTTACTCTAATCTACTTTCATACTCTATTATTGTTCACCCATTGAAAGAGTAAAATATATGATTAAATAAAATTTATGTTATTGTTTTTTCGCTTATCACTATTTTTTTCTTTCCACTTTTCCGCTCAATGTCAACACATCTTCGTGCACAGCTATCCCTCTCTTCGCCGAAAACTTTCCAAACCTTCGGTAAAAGACAAACTGTATTTTCTTTTGGTTAGCTTGTGGCTTCGTCCACAAAGCACCTCCTTTTGAAGGTTTTTCACCCTTGCACCTCTTATTCTCACAATTCTAAGGAATTTCAAGTTTACTTTACTATTTCAACTAATTAAAAGATAATATTTTGGATCCCAAGAAAACGCCTATTTAAATAACATGGGGATTTCTTCGTCCCCCTTTAGAGCCCTTAAACATTAAAAATATTCACTTTTGGCAATTTTGCTGTAGGTTAGTCCCGAAAGCCTACAATCATGCTAAATTTCATCATTCTGATCCTGCCACAAGTAACAGAAGATTTTGGCGTGCAGAAGACGCCCCATATAAATGACATGAGAAAGACTTTTCAATTCCAAATAAAACCACTCTAAAGTTGAAAATTTTTACTTTGTACTGATTTACTTAGGTAACGCTAATGAAAACGTACAAGAATACCGAATTTCTCGTTTGTGTTCCAATTACAAGTAACTATACTTTGAGATTACAAGTCCAAATAGCTGGTAATATACGGCTAGTGTTACAACGTTAAAATATACTTCGCTGTACCCTTGGTTCCTTATTTTCTTATAATAAATACGAACTACATTAAAATAACACTCTTTTCATTACGTGGTTTGTTTCCATATATATATATATATATATATATATATATATATATATATATATATATATATATATATATATATATATATATATTATTTATCTGGTTGCCTGCCAACCGGATATTGACAACCTCATTATTTTATGACATATGAATATCTTTTTTGTATATTTGATAATTGTATATTTTTAACTAACTTCTTCTTCGAAATTAACCTGGGTTAGTATATATAAAGAAATACTCATTGCCAAAAAATATAAAAATATACAACGTACCGTTGTAGTGTGACCCATCTGACGGTAACTTAGAGCCCTATGTCCGCAATTATGAACGAAAAGTCGGCAAATATGATCATCGTGAAAGCGAGTGTGAGCACTTTGAAAGCACGTGTGAACATTCTGAAGCCAACTGCGAGTATTCAGAAGATAAGCATGAAAAATTATGTTTTCAAGTATGAGCCCTATGTCTGCAATATGAACGAAAAGTCGGTAACTATGAGCGTTTTGACGGCAACTGTGAGCCCTGGGTTGTCAATTATGAGCAAAAAGTAGGTAACTATGAGCGTCGTGAAAGCGAGTGTGAGCAATTTCAAACCACGTGTGAACATTCTGAAGCCAACAGCGAGTATTTTGAAGATAAGCACGTAAAAATATGTTTTCAACTATGAGCCCTATATCCGAAATGATGAACGAAAAGTCGGCAACTATGACTGCTTTGACGGCAACTGTGAGCCATAGGTCGGAAATTATAAACGAATAGTCGGACACTGTGAGCGTTTTGACAGCAACTATGAGCCGTAGGTCGGCAATTATGAACAAATAGTTGGCAGCTATGAGCGTTTCGACGGCAACTGCGAGCCATTGGTCGGGAACTATGAGCGATTTGACGGCAGCTGTGAGCCATAGGTCGGCAATGAAGAACGAATAGTCGGCATCTATGAGCACTTTATTGTAAAATGTGAGCATTGTGACGGCTTGTGTGAGGAATCTGACGGCAACTGTGAGCCTTTTGACAGCAACCATGAACCATTTAACTTACACTTAAGATAAACATGAAAAATTATGTTTTCAACTATAAGCCTTACGTCCGCAATTATGAACGAAAAGTCGGCAACTATGAGCCTTTTGACGGCAACTGTGAGCCATAGGTCGGCATGAACGAATAGTCGGCAATTATGAGCCGTAGGTCGGCAATTGTGAACGAATAGTCGGCAACTATGAGCGTTTTGACGGCAACTGTGAGCTATAGCTCGGCAATTATGAACAAATAGTCGGAAAATATGAGCGTTTTGACGGCAACTGTGTGCCTAGGTCGGCAATTATGAACGAATAGTCGGCAACTATGAGCGTTTTGACGAAAACTCTGAGCCATAGGTCAGCAATTATGAACGAATAGTCGGCAACTATGAGCGTTTTGACGGCAGCTGTGAGCCATAAGTCGGCAACTATGAGCGTTCTGACGGCAACTGTCAGCCGTAGGTCGGCAATTATGAACGAATAGTCTACAATTAAGAACACTTTATTGGTAAATGTGAGTATTGTGACGGCTTCTGTGAGGAATCTGACGGCAACTGTGAGCCTTTTGACAGCAAGCATGAACCATTTAACTTACACTGAAGATAAACGTGATAAATTATATTTTTAACTATAAACCCTACCTCCGCAATCATGAACGAAAAGTCGGCAACTATGAGCGTTTTGACGGCAAGTGTGAGGATTTTGACGGCTAGTGTGAACCTTCTCATGGTAACAGTGAGCTCTATGTCCGCAATTATGAACGAAAAGTTGGCAACTATGATCATCGTGAAAGCGAGTGTGAGCACTCTAAAAGCACGTTTGAACATTCTGTATCCAACTGCGAGTATTCTGAAGATAAGCATGAAAAATTATGTTTTCAAGTATGAGCCCTATGTCTGCAATATGACCGAAAAGTCGGCTACTATGAGCGTTTTGACGGCAACTGTGAGCCCTGGGTTGGCAATTATGAGCAAAAAGTCGGTAACTATGAGCATCGTGAAAGCGAGTGTGACCAATTTGAAAGCACGTGTGAACATTCTGAAGCCAACAGCGAGTATTTTGAAGATAAGCATGTAAAATATGTTTTCAACTATTAGCCCTATATCCGAAATGATGAACGAAAAGTCGGCAACTATGACCGTTTTTACGGCAACTGTGAGCCATAGGTCGGCAATTATGAACAAATAGTCGGCAAATATGAGCGTTTTTACTTCAACTGTGTGCCGTAGGTCGGCAATTATGAACGAAAAGTCGGCAACTATGAGCGTTTTGACGGCAACTGTGAGCCATAGGTCGGCATGAACGAATAGTCGGCAATTATGAGCCATAGGTCGGCAATTGTGAACGAATAGTCGGCAACTATGAGCGTTTTGACGGCAACTGTGAGCCATAGCTCCGCAATTATGAACAAATAGTCGGCAAATATGAGCGTTTTGACTTCAACTGTGTGCCGTAGGTCGGCAATTATGAACGAATAGTCGGCAACTATGAGCGTTTTGACGGCAACTGCGAGCCATAGGTCGGGAACTATGAGCGTTTTGACGGCAACTGTGAGCCATAGGTCGGAAATGAACGAATAGTCGGCATCTATGAGCACTTTATTGTTAAATGTAAGAATTGTGACGGCTTGTGTGAGGAATCTGACGGCAACTGTGAGCCTTTTGACAGCAACCATGAACCATTTAACTTACACTGAAGATAAACATGAAAAATTATGTTTTCAACTATAAGCCTTACGTCGGCAATTATGTTTGAAAACTCAGCAACTATGAGCGTTTTGACGGCAACTGTGAGCCATAGGTCGGCAATTATGAACGAATAGTCGGCAATTGTGAACGAATAGTCGGCAACTATGAGCGTTTTTACGGCAACTGTGAGCCATAGCTCGGCAATTATGAACAAATAGTCGGCAAATATGAGCGTTTTGACGGCAACTGTGTGCCGTAGGTCGGCAATTATGAACGAATAGTCGGCAACTATGAACTTTTGACGGCAGCTGTGAGCCATAAGTCGGCAACTATGAGCGTTTTGACGGCAACTGTCAGCCATAGGTCGGCAATTATGAACGAATAGTCGGCAACTATGAGCATGGTAAATGTGAGAATTCTGACGGCTTGGGTGAGGAATCTGACGGCAACTGTGAGCCTTTCGACAGCAACCATGAACCATTTAACTTACACTGAAGATAAACGTGATAAATTATGTTTTCAACTATAAGCCCTACGTCCGCAATTATGAACGAAAAGTCGGCAACTATGAGCGTTTTGACGGCAAGTTTGAGGATTTTAACGGCTAGTGTGAACCTTCTCATGGTAACTGTGAGATCTATGTCCGCAATTATGAACGAATTGTGGGCAACTATGAGCTATTTGACGGCTTGTGTGAGGATCCTCATGGCAACTTTGAGCATTTTGATCCGATGATTCCTTCCACCTACTTCGATGAAAAATATTTCCATACATTCTCGCTAGAGATTTCTCTTCTCTAGTTTCACTAGTTTTTCTTTCTGTAGAGAACAAAAAAAGAAAAGAAAAAGAAAAAATGGAAAGAAAGAAAGAAAATATGAAAGAAAAGAAAAAAAGTGATATCAAATTATGTACTCGCACGGGTGGTGTTGACAGTAGTAGTGGCCCCGTTATGCCCGAATGACTCATCCTCACTCTCTTTCATGACCGGGGTGAAAGGTCAATGACCTTGGCCCGGGGTCAATGACCTAGGGGTACCTAGACCACCCCCTCTAAATTTTGGCAGGGGTACCATGGCCCACCCCCTAAATTTTGGCAGGGGTACCTAGGACCACCCCCCTTAAATTTTGGATATTGCCAAATTTAAAAATTTGGTATGGTAGCCTAGGACCACAGTATGTACCTCTATCAGTATTGGGTGTCTATGTCGTTCCCTTTCATGGGTAAAAAATTGCCAAAAATTCAAATTTCGGGGGTTTTTGACCTAATTTATCCCCTTTGATGAGGTGTTATTACCTTATATGGTTATATGGGCGTATACAGGGGTCCATTACCTTTCACAAGACATGGGTATATTAATGCACCCCTTGAAAAATTTGGGAGGGGTGGCCCACCCCCTAAATTTTGGCAGGGGTACATAGGACCACCCCCATTAAATTTTGGATATTGCCAAATCTAAAAATTTGGTGTGGTAGCCTAGGACCATAGTATGTACCTCTATCAGTATTGGGGGTCTATGTCGTTCCCTTTCATGGGTAAAAAATTGCCAAAAAGTCAAATTTCGGGGGTTTTTGACCTAATTTATCCTCTTTGATGAGGTGTTATTACCCTATATGGTTATATGGGCGTATACAGGGGTCCATTACCTTTCATAAGACATGGGTATATTAATGCACCCCTTGAAAAATTTGGGAGGGGTACCATGGCCCACCCCTTAAATTTTGGAAATTGACCAATTTAAACATTGGGTATTATAGTACAGGACCCTAATATGTATCATGATAAATTTGGGTGGTCCACCTCATTTCCTTCTAGGGGTACAAAATTGCCAAAAATATAAACGTAAGCAATACGTTATACCACGTGTTTGGTTTTTGGCTCAATTTATCCCCTTGGATGAGGTGTTATTACCTTATATGGTTATATGGTCATGTATAGGGGTCCATTCCCTTTCATAACATATGGGTATATTTGTGCACCCTTGAAAAATTTGGGAGGGGCACCTTGGCCCACCCCTTAAATTTTGGAAATTGACCAATTTAAACATTTGGTATTATAGTACAGGACCCTAATATCTATTATGATAAATTTGGGTGGTCCACCTTGTTCCCTTCTAGGGGTACAAATTTGCCAAAATTTTAGTACAACCACGTGTTTGGTATTTTGGCCCAATTTATTTCCTTGGATGAGGTGTTATTACCTTATATGGTTATGTATAGGGGTCTATTCCCTATCATAAGACATAGGTACATTTGTGCACCCCTTTAAAAATTTGGGAGGGGTACCTTGGCCCACCCCTTAAATTTTGGAAATTGATCATTTTATATATTTGGTATTATAGTACTGGACCCTAACATGTACTATGATAAATTTGGGTGGTCCACCTCGTTTCCTTTTAGGGGTACAAAATTGTCAAAATATAAACGTAAGCAATACGTTATACCGTGTGTTTGGTTTTTGGTCGATTTTATCCCCTTTGATGAGGTGTTATTATCCTATTTAGTTATATGGTCATGTATAGGGGTCCATTACCTTTCATAAGATATGGGTATATTTGTGCACTCCTTTAAAAATTTGGGAGGGGTACTTTGGCCCACCCCTTAAATTTTGGAAATTACCCAATTTAAACATTTGGTATTATAGTACAAGACCCTAATATGTATTATGATAAATTTGGGTGGTCCGCCTTGTTCCCTTTTAGGGGTACAAAATTGACAAAATATAAACGTAAGCATTACGTTGTACCACGTGTTTGGTTTTTGACCTAATTTATTCCTTTGGATGAGGTCCTATTACCTTATATGGTAATGTATAGGTGTTCATTCCCTATCATAAGACATAGGTACATTGATGCACCCCGGGAGGGGATTCGGTATCATAGTACATGACTCAACATGTATCATGATAAATTTGGGTGGTCCACATCGTTCTCTTTTAGGGGTACAAAATTGCTAAAATATAAACATAAGCAATATGTTGTACCATGTGTTTGGTTTTTGGCCCAATTTCTCCCCTTTGATGAGGTTTTATTACCTTATATGGTTATATGGTCATGTATATAGGTTCATTTCCTATCATAAGATATGGGTACATTGATGCATCCTTTAAAAATTTGGGAGGGGTATTTTGGCTCATCCACTCGGTTTTAGAAATTGTTTAATATAAGCATTTGGTATCATAGTACAGGTCTTCAATATGTACCACTATAAATTTGGATGGTCCTCATCGTTCCCTTTTCATAGGTAAAGAACTACCAAAAATCAAATTTCGGAGGTTATTGACCCCTATTTAGCATGTTATATGGGTATGTACAGAGGTTTATTACCTTTTATATGTTTATGTTCCCTTTTAAATTTGGGAATTATCAAATAACAAAATTCGGTAAACGTTTTCTAGGACCCATTGTAGATGTTGATGTTCCTCTTATGGCCAAATATTCAAAATTTAAATGTTATTGACCGGCTTTATTATTGAATAAGTACAGGATTTATTACTTTTTTCATAAGACACAGGTGTATTTGTGTACCAATCTTAAATTTTGGAAGGGGTATATTTCTTATTGTGTATCAATAATTGGTAATTGTTCTTAAAATTGGATAGTATCTCTTTCATTGGGTAAATCATTATGATCATGTGATCGGTTATTGACCTATGATGGGATTAGGAGTCCAGGACATTGGTACATTGAAACTTTGTAGGATAATTTGATAATGCGTCATTGGTTTTGATTATTCCCGCCAAATATAAACGTAAGCAAGACGTTGTACCACGTGATTGTCCTTGATGAGGTAGTGTACAGGGATTCATTTCCTTTGTTGTGGTACTTCTTAAGTTTGAGTACACACACACTTCTAGAAAACAGTTGGTTCTACTCAGGTAAACAATTGACGGACATTATTGACCTTATTGAACATATAATGATATGATTAACTCTAAGACTTAGGTATATCAAGAGAAGTATTCTTTAAATTTGGGAATGGTGATAAACAGAATTTTAACATAAGGTGCGAAATTTGAAACAATACATTGAACTTTAGTCACAGCTCATAGTCTAAGATCATTGGTGGTGATTGATTTGACCTTGAGCTTTAGAAATCTGATAGCTAACCTTATTGAATCTTATGACTCATAGTCTTAAGGCAATACATGCTACAACACTGGCAAAGTTATTGTTGATGTAATTTGATTGGATGATCACTATCTTTCCTGCAATCTGATTGGTTGATCACAATCTTTCGTGCAATCTGATTGGTTGATGATTTTCAAATCTTTGCTGTATTCAGTTTTAAGTTTTGTTTAACATTTAAAAATCTTGGTTTCGTTCAACATTTTGCACTCACTGATAAATATGATCAAAACCGTTTATTTGTTAATCGAATAGTTAAAAACCGGATAAAGTTTGACGGTTAACCGTGAAACGTAAAATTTTTAGTTTGAAATTTTTTGTTTGAAACTTTTTGTTTCGAAATTTTGTTTGAAATTTTTTTTGACAACTTTTTTTCAAAATTTTGTTTGAAAATTTTTGTTCGAAAATTTTGTTTGAAATTTTTCGTTTCCAAATTTTTTGTTTGAAATTTTTTGTTTCAAAATTTTGTTTGAAAATTTTTTCGCTTCAAAATTTTGTTTGAATTTTTTTCGTTTCCAAATTTTTTCGTTTCAAAATTTTGTTTCAAAGTTTGGTTTGACATTTTTAAAAGTTTGTGCACCCATTAGTAAAGAACCGGAACTGTTTAGAGCAAAAACCTTTGACAACATTGTGGTGCAATAGTACACGTCAGAACATGATAATGCAACGTCATCAGTTTTTCATCATATATAGGTATCGTTCGAGTTCGTATTCATGATAACATCATCATGGCTACTTGTCTGCAGTTTCTAAACACGCGTGATGTGATGAAATCATTTACCAAGATTACTGATTTACAACAGAATGTACCTTATAGAATCTTAGCTAGCCAAATGATCCCTACAAAGTTTGGATTAAGAATCGTAGTGAAGCTTGAAAATGATAAGAATATAATTTTACCAGCAAGATATTTACCCATGGAAGCATCAAAACAAGAAGAACTGCTGCGTTTCTTAAATTCTGGATCTGTATCTTTATGTTACAAAGGATTCTTGGGTCGAAGTCATCAACTTGAATTTAGTACACTGCCAGATTCGTCAGCAATTGTGATGAAATCATGAATACAAACGTCAGCACATCAGACATAGTTGTATGAATTTGGTTGGTCGGCATGACGTCAGCAACTGTGATGAAATCATGAATTCAAATGTCAGCACATTCCTTACCAATGACGTCAGCAATAACTATAAACCAGCAAATACAGTATCATCCCACGAAATCATTTGAGCAAGTCCTTTTCAGGAGGAAAGATGTGTACTTCTAACGATAAAGAGTTCATCTTCGCAAGCTATTATCCAATAAATATATTTCAAACAAAACATGTGATGATTGGTATCAGTGCTAGAACATTTGAACCTGTGATTCGATTGGGCAAAGCAGAACAATTTGGTGTACAACTGACCTGTGAAGAATGGCAAATATTATGTTCACGAATCGACCAAATGAACGATTATTTTCATGATGAGCTAAATGTGACCATAGTCAAATCATTAGGCTGAAATCATGAAGTGGTGCTGCGTACAGTCCTCGAAGAGAAGATGGTGCTGTTACGTAAAAAGAGTACATTCCATGTCCCTCGCAACATGGTGTATCTAACACAAACGGAATGGAACAAATTTATCAACGTATTTCAGTGTGCGAAACATGCAGTGGAAGTGTGCAACAAAACTAGTATATTCCTGAAAAAGTACTATTTTGAAAAATGTGTTATGCATATTGTACAACATGTATCTAGATATTGTGATGGTTGTCAACATCGTTCGTGGGTGCATACCTGCATTGATAAACAGTTTATTTGTGATCAAATGGACATTGAGTTTCCACCAATTGATATCGCAATAGACCTTAAAAGACTTCAATTGGAATTAAAATTATACGCTAAAGGCAAACTAGTGCAAGAAGTTCAAAATACATTGTATCGACAATATCCAGAACCACTATCTGGTATGGATGTATGTGGAGTGTAGTAAAATGATCCATTTCAATGAATTGTGTTTTTTTTTTTCATTTCAAGTACAACCCCATATTCTGATGTGTACTATTGCACCACAATGTTGTCAAAGGTTTTTGCTCTAAACAGTTCCGGTTCTTTACTAATGAGTGCACAAACTTTTAAAAATGTCAAACAAAAATTTCAAACAAAAAATTTTCAAACAAAAATTTTCAAACAAAAAAAATTTGAAACAAAATTTTTGAAACGAAAAAAATTTGGAAACGAAAAATTTCAAACGAAAAAATTTTAAACAAAAAAAATTTTCAAACAAAATTTTGAAAAAACAAAATTCAAAACAAAACAAAATTTGGAAACAAAAATTTCAAACAAAAATTTTTCAAACAAAAATTTCAAACGAAAATTTCAAACAAAATTTTGAAACAAAGTTGTCAAAAAAAATTTCAAACAAAATTTCGAAACAAAAAGTTTCAAACAAAAAATTTCAAACTAAAAATTTTACGTTTCACGGTTAACCGTCAAACTTTATCCGGTTTTTAACTATTCGATTAACAAATAAACGGTTTTGATCATATTTATCAGTGAGTGCAAAATGTTGAACGAAACCAAGATTTTTAAATGTTAAACAAAACTTAAAACTGAATACAGCAAAGATTTGAAAATCATCAACCAATCAGATTGCACGAAAGATTGTGATCAACCAATCAGATTGCAGGAAAGATAGTGATCATCCAATCAAATTACATCAACAATAACTTTGCCAGTGTTGTAGCATGTATTGCCTTAAGACTATGAGTCATAAGATTCAATAAGGTTAGCTATCAGATTTCTAAAGCTCAAGGTCAAATCAATCACCACCAATGATCTTAGACTATGAGCTGTGACTAAAGTTCAATGTATTGTTTCAAATTTCGCACCTTATGTTAAAATTCTGTTTATCACCATTCCCAAATTTAAAGAATACTTCTCTTGATATACCTAAGTCTTAGAGTTAATCATATCATTATATGTTCAATAAGGTCAATAATGTCCGTCAATTGTTTACCTGAGTAGAACCAACTGTTTTCTAGAAGTGTGTGTGTACTCAAACTTAAGAAGTACCACAACAAAGGAAATGAATCCCTGTACACTACCTCATCAAGGACAATCACGTGGTACAACGTCTTGCTTACGTTTATATTTGGCGGGAATAATCAAAACCAATGACGCATTATCAAATTATCCTACAAAGTTTCAATGTACCAAT
The DNA here is from genome assembly GCF_964235325.1 of Thermobia domestica. Lineage (NCBI taxonomy): Eukaryota > Metazoa > Arthropoda > Insecta > Zygentoma > Lepismatidae > Thermobia > Thermobia domestica. The sequence continues at coordinate 312,665,085 of NC_137459.1, forward strand.
GTCCTGGACTCCTAATCCCATCATAGGTCAATAACCGATCACATGATCATAATGATTTACCCAATGAAAGAGATACTATCCAATTTTAAGAACAATTACCAATTATTGATACACAATAAGAAATATACCCCTTCCAAAATTTAAGATTGGTACACAAATACACCTGTGTCTTATGAAAAAAGTAATAAATCCTGTACTTATTCAATAATAAAGCCGGTCAATAACATTTAAATTTTGAATATTTGGCCATAAGAGGAACATCAACATCTACAATGGGTCCTAGAAAACGTTTACCGAATTTTGTTATTTGATAATTCCCAAATTTAAAAGGGAACATAAACATATAAAAGGTAATAAACCTCTGTACATACCCATATAACATGCTAAATAGGGGTCAATAACCTCCGAAATTTGATTTTTGGTAGTTCTTTACCTATGAAAAGGGAACGATGAGGACCATCCAAATTTATAGTGGTACATATTGAAGACCTGTACTATGATACCAAATGCTTATATTAAACAATTTCTAAAACCGAGTGGATGAGCCAAAATACCCCTCCCAAATTTTTAAAGGATGCATCAATGTACCCATATCTTATGATAGGAAATGAACCTATATACATGACCATATAACCATATAAGGTAATAAAACCTCATCAAAGGGGAGAAATTGGGCCAAAAACCAAACACATGGTACAACATATTGCTTATGTTTATATTTTAGCAATTTTGTACCCCTAAAAGAGAACGATGTGGACCACCCAAATTTATCATGATACATGTTGAGTCATGTACTATGATACCGAATCCCCTCCCGGGGTGCATCAATGTACCTATGTCTTATGATAGGGAATGAACACCTATACATTACCATATAAGGTAATAGGACCTCATCCAAAGGAATAAATTAGGTCAAAAACCAAACACGTGGTACAACGTAATGCTTACGTTTATATTTTGTCAATTTTGTACCCCTAAAAGGGAACAAGGCGGACCACCCAAATTTATCATAATACATATTAGGGTCTTGTACTATAATACCAAATGTTTAAATTGGGTAATTTCCAAAATTTAAGGGGTGGGCCAAAGTACCCCTCCCAAATTTTTAAAGGAGTGCACAAATATACCCATATCTTATGAAAGGTAATGGACCCCTATACATGACCATATAACTAAATAGGATAATAACACCTCATCAAAGGGGATAAAATCGACCAAAAACCAAACACACGGTATAACGTATTGCTTACGTTTATATTTTGACAATTTTGTACCCCTAAAAGGAAACGAGGTGGACCACCCAAATTTATCATAGTACATGTTAGGGTCCAGTACTATAATACCAAATATATAAAATGATCAATTTCCAAAATTTAAGGGGTGGGCCAAGGTACCCCTCCCAAATTTTTAAAGGGGTGCACAAATGTACCTATGTCTTATGATAGGGAATAGACCCCTATACATAACCATATAAGGTAATAACACCTCATCCAAGGAAATAAATTGGGCCAAAATACCAAACACGTGGTTGTACTAAAATTTTGGCAAATTTGTACCCCTAGAAGGGAACAAGGTGGACCACCCAAATTTATCATAATAGATATTAGGGTCCTGTACTATAATACCAAATGTTTAAATTGGTCAATTTCCAAAATTTAAGGGGTGGGCCAAGGTGCCCCTCCCAAATTTTTCAAGGGTGCACAAATATACCCATATGTTATGAAAGGGAATGGACCCCTATACATGACCATATAACCATATAAGGTAATAACACCTCATCCAAGGGGATAAATTGAGCCAAAAACCAAACACGTGGTATAACGTATTGCTTACGTTTATATTTTTGGCAATTTTGTACCCCTAGAAGGAAATGAGGTGGACCACCCAAATTTATCATGATACATATTAGGGTCCTGTACTATAATACCCAATGTTTAAATTGGTCAATTTCCAAAATTTAAGGGGTGGGCCATGGTACCCCTCCCAAATTTTTCAAGGGGTGCATTAATATACCCATGTCTTATGAAAGGTAATGGACCCCTGTATACGCCCATATAACCATATAGGGTAATAACACCTCATCAAAGAGGATAAATTAGGTCAAAAACCCCCGAAATTTGACTTTTTGGCAATTTTTTACCCATGAAAGGGAACGACATAGACCCCCAATACTGATAGAGGTACATACTATGGTCCTAGGCTACCACACCAAATTTTTAGATTTGGCAATATCCAAAATTTAATGGGGGTGGTCCTATGTACCCCTGCCAAAATTTAGGGGGTGGGCCACCCCTCCCAAATTTTTCAAGGGGTGCATTAATATACCCATGTCTTGTGAAAGGTAATGGACCCCTGTATACGCCCATATAACCATATAAGGTAATAACACCTCATCAAAGGGGATAAATTAGGTCAAAAACCCCCGAAATTTGAATTTTTGGCAATTTTTTACCCATGAAAGGGAACGACATAGACACCCAATACTGATAGAGGTACATACTGTGGTCCTAGGCTACCATACCAAATTTTTAAATTTGGCAATATCCAAAATTTAAGGGGGGTGGTCCTAGGTACCCCTGCCAAAATTTAGGGGGTGGGCCATGGTACCCCTGCCAAAATTTAGAGGGGGTGGTCTAGGTACCCCTAGGTCATTGACCCCGGGCCAAGGTCATTGACCTTTCACCCCGGTCATGAAAGAGAGTGAGGATGAGTCATTCGGGCATAACGGGGCCACTACTACTTTGACGTTAAGCGTGGGCTCTGTTTGCCGTCAAATTTTTAACTTTCTACAACAATTTAGAGTATCTTTTCTTTTAGAAAAGTGCAGGTACAATAATTCCTTATACCTACTCGAACGCACAATATCCAGGTACACTTCTTGTAGAAATTGCACTTCTCAGTTTTGAATAGTTTCCTTATAGTAGTGCAAAAGCTTAGTTTCGAATAAAAATGACCTCAAGTTTGAGCGAAATATAAATTTACTCTAATCTACTTTCATACTCTATTATTGTTCACCCATTGAAAGAGTAAAGAATATGATTAAATAAAATTTATGTTATTGTTTTTTCGCTTATCACTATTTTTTTTCCTTCCACTTTTCCGCTCAATGTCAACACATCTTCGTGCACAGCTATCCCTCTCTTCGCCGAAAACTTTTCAAACCTTCGGTAAAAGACAAACTGTATTTTCTTTTGGTTAGCTTGTGGCTTCGTCCACAAAGCCCCTCCTTTTGAAGGTATTGCACCCTTGCACCTCTTATTCTCACAATTCTAAGGAATTTCAAGTTTATTTTACTATTTCAACTAATTAAAAGATAAGATTTTGGATCCCAAGAAAACGCCTATTTAAATAACATGGGAATTTCTTCATCCCCCTTTAGACCCCTTAAACATTAAAAATATTCACTTTTGGCAATTTTGCTGTAGGTTAGTCCCGAAAGCCTACAATCATGCGAAATTTCATCATTCTAATCCTGCCACAAGTAACTGAACATTTTGGCGTGCAGAACACGTCCAATATAAATGACATGAGAAATACTTTTGAATTCCGCATAAAATTACTGTAAAGTTGAAAATTTTTACTTTGTACTGATTTACTTAGGTAACGCTAATGAAAACGTACAAGAATACCGAATTTCTCGTTTGTGTTCCAATTACAAGTAACTATACCTTGAGATTACATGTCCAAATAGCTGGTAATATACGGCTAGTGTTACAACGATAAAATATAATTCGCTGTAGCCTTGGTTCCTTATTTTCTTATAATAAATACGAACCACATTAAAATAACACTCTTTCCATTATGTGCTTTGTTTCCATATTATATATCTTTATATCTCTTTACATATGAATATCTCTTTTGTATATTTGATAATTGTATATTTTAACTAACTTCTTCTTCGAAATTAACCTGGGTTAGTACATATAAAGAAATACTCATTGCCAAAAAATATAAAATTATACAACGTACCGTTGTATATAATGACCCGTGGTTCCTTATTTTCTTATAATACATACGACCCACGTTAAAATAACATTGTTTCCATTACGTGGTTTGTTTCCATTTTTTATTTATATATATATATACATATATATATATATATATACATATATATATATATATATATATATATATATATACATTTTTATGTGCTTGCCTGCCAACTAGATATTGAAAATCTCATTATTTTATGACATAAATATCTTTTTTGTATATTTGATAATTGTATATTTTTAATTAACTTATTCTTCGAAATTAACCTGGGTTAGTACATATAAAGAGGTACTCATTGTCAAAAAATAGAAAAATACACAACGTACCGTTGTAGTGTGAACCATCTGACGGCAACTGTGAGCCCTATGTTCACAATTATGAACGAAAAGTCGGCAACTATGAGCGTTTCCACGGCAACTGTGAGCCCTGGGTCGGCAATTATGAACAAAAAGTCGGCAACTATGAGCATCGTGAAAGCGAGTGTGAGCACTTTGAAAGCACGTGTGAACATTCTGAAGCCAACTGCGAGTATTCTGAAGATAAGCATGTAAAATTATGTTTTCAACTATGAGCCCTATATCCTCAATGATGAACGAAAAGTCGGCAACTATTAGCGTTTTGACGGAACTGTGAGCCATAGGTCGGCAATTATGAACGTATAGGCGGCAACTATGAGCGTTTTGACGGCAAGTGTGAGCACTCTGAAAGTACGTGTGAACATTCTGAAGCAAACTGCGAGTATTTTGAAGATAAACATGAAAAATTATGTTTTGAACTATGAGCCCTGTGTCTATAATTATGAACAAAAAGTCGGCTACTGTGAGCCTTCTGACGGCAACTGTGAGCCCTGGGTCGGCAATGATGAACAAAAAGTAGGCAACTATGAGCATCATGAAAGCGAGTGTGGGCACTTTGAAAGCACCTGTGAACATTCTGAAGCCAACTGTGAGTATTTTGAAGATAAGCATGAAATATTATGTTTTCAATTTTGAGCCCTATAAACCGCAATTATGAACGAAAAGTCGGTAACTATGAGCGTTTTGGCGGCAACTGTGAGCCAAAGGTCGGCAATTATGAACGAATAGTCGGCAATTATGAGCGTTTTGACGGAAACTGTGAGCCATAGATGGGCAATTATGAACGAATAGTCGGCAACTATGAGCCATAGGTCGGCAATTATGAACGAATAGTCGGCAACTATGAGCACTTTATCAGTAAATGTGAGCATTCTGACGGCTTGAGTGAGGAATCTGACGGCAACTGTGAGCCTTTTGACAGCAACCATGAACCATTTAACTTACACTATCAGCAGTATGTTAGATACCGTATTAAGAATGAAAGGTCGGCAACTATGAGCATCGCGAAAGCTAGTGTGAGCATTCTGAAAGTACGTGTGATCATTCTAAAGGCAACTGTGAGTATTTTGAAGATGATCAGGAACCATTATGGAGGCAACTATGAGTCCTTTGTCCGCAATTATGAAAGAAAAGTCGGCAACTATGAGCGTTTTGACGGCAACTGTGAGGCCTTGGTCGGCAATTATGAACGAATGGTCGGCAAATATGAGCATTTATTGGTAGATGTGAGCATTGTGACGGCTTGTGTGAGGAATCTGACGGCAACTGTGAGCCTTTTCACAGCAACCATGAACCATTGAACTTATACTATCAGTCGTATATTTAGTGGGACCCAGGTCGGCAGTTATGAGAACAGTTCGGCTTTTATGAGCAAAAGTCGGCAATTATGAGCGCCCTTTTTGGGGGGTAAATAAAAAAAAGAAAATTAGAATCCTTAGATTCTTGGCATTTGAACCTGGGAGGGTAATTGTGTATACCCGTACTAAATCCCCTCAGGTTTGTAACACCATAGTTACGCCCCCTTGGGTTTATAACTCCCTGCATGTAGCCCAGTCCCACCTGGACTCATGCGGGGACTTCTTCGTTCTTTAGTCGGGTAGGGGGGTGCGGGTGCGCTCCCTTGGATTCCCGGGTGGGGTCGACAATCCTCGAGAGTTTCCCCGTACCACCCTCATCCGGCGGGACGGTAGCCTAAACGGGTGCATGTAGGTCTCCCCCAGTGTGTTCACCGGGTGGTGGCTTCTTCTTCGCCATTTCGGCCTGGTTTGTCACCTATATGACAAGACTCCCCTGGACATCTCCCCGGATTGGGGCTGGGACCTAAAAAGAAAGACAACCTATCTGAGGTGCAGGTGTGATGTATAAGGATAGGGTTAATAAAAGGAACTAAAAGGTAGCCTAAAAAATTAAAGAAATTAAAAGAAGGATGCAAGTGTATAATGATGTTAATAGTATGGTGCTGTGCGCTATAACCTAAAATAGGCCATAACATAAAGAACTAAACAAAACTGTGCACCTAGCTATGGATATAAAAGGCTCCCGATGGTGGCGAGCACGTTAGGCACACTACCATCGGGGGTTGCTACCCATTTTGCTAATTTTACCTCAAGGGGAGCACTCGGACTTTGCTATAGCACCCCTTGAGGCGAGTCCCAGCTCCGATGACGAGGACGTAGGGTAGCACCGGAGCCACTTGTTACACTTCTAGAATATATATATATATATATATATATATATATATATGTAATGTTTTATATTTGTTTAATAAACGTAAATGGGGTTAGGGGTTCGAAGAATGATCTATAAATAACTACCCTTAAGGGGAATGCTATTTGCTTTGAGATTCATCTTTGAACCATACTTCCCCCCGAACCCAAAAGCTTTGGTTTCCCGGAAACCGCCCGCCGAGTCATTGGATGAACTTCAGCGGATTGCTGGCTGGCATCGTTTATGGTTAGAACTAGGGCGGTATCTGATCGCCTTCGAACCTCTAACTTTCGTTCTTGATTAATGAAAACATTCTTGGCAAATGCTTTCGCATCGGTTAGTCTTGCGACGATCCAAGAATTTCACCTCTAACGTCGCAATACTAATGCCCCCGTCTGTCCCTATTAATCATTACCTCGAGTTTCGAAAACCAACAAAATAGAACCGAGGTCCTATTCCATTATTCCATGCACCGAACATTCAGGCGACACGGCCTGCTTTGAGCACTCTAATTTGTTCAAAGTAAACGTGCCGGCCAATCAAGACACTCAATGAAGAGCACCGAGAAAGGAAAAACCGGCAGGACGTCCGGAACGATCAGTTAAACGCCGGGCGGCGAACCGATCGTCCGAGACCCAGATCCAACTACGAGCTTCTTAACCGCAACAACTTTAATATACGCTATCGGAGCTGGAATTACCGCGACGGCTGGCACCAGACTTGCCCTCCAATAGATTCTCATTAAAGGATTTAAAGTGTATTCATTCCGATTACGGGGCCTCGGATGAGTCCCGTATCGTTATTTTTCGTCACTACCTCCCCGTGCCGGGATTGGGTAATTTGCGCGCCTGCTGCCTTCCTTAGATGTGGTAGCCGTTTCTCAGGCTCCCTCTCCGGAATCGAACCCTGATTCCCCGTTACCCGTAACAACCATGGTAGGCGCAGAACCTACCATCGACAGTTGATAAGGCAGACATTTGAAAGATGCGTCGCCGGTACAGAGACCGTGCGATCAGCCCAAAGTTATTCAGAGTCACCAAGGTTTCGGACGGACGAACCGACAGATTGGTTTTAATCTAATAAAAGCATCCCTTCCATTGCTGGGCGGGATTCTAGTTGCATGTATTAGCTCTAGAATTACCACAGTTATCCAAGTAGGATAGGTACGATCTAAGGAACCATAACTGATTTAATGAGCCATTCGCGGTTTCACCTTGTTTTGGCTTGAACTGAGACATGCATGGCTTAATCTTTGAGACAAGCATATGACTACTGGCAGGATCAACCACGGAATTGACCGAATAAAAAGCCGGAAAGTGTTGGACACAACCAACACAGCGTTCTAACAAAGGATAGAAAAGCTACACCCGACCAAGCATTTTAGACTTCTGTTCCGCTGGAATAAGCCTACTCTTGCGGTGACTAGCTCCCGTTAATACTGGCCGTGTGACAGCCGCCAAGAGCATATTAGACTCCCAATCCAATGGAACAAGCCTACTTGTGTCCTTGGGTTACAACAGCTTCCTTCCACACGTTGCCGGTACATCCGACAGAGCAATTTTAAAGACTCCTTTTCCACCAGAATAAGATTACCTTTGTGGGGCCTGGCTCCCGTTAGAACTGGCCGTAAGGGTACCCACAAAAGCACATTTAGACTCCTCCCTCCAGCGAAATAAGTCTACTCGTGTCTTACGGATGACTGAGGCTTCCGTTCAAATATAGCCGTTCACCCGACACAGCAAATTTTAAAGACTCCTTCTCCACCGGAATTTAGCCTACTTTCGTGGGGCCTGGCTCCCGTTAGAACTGGCCGTAAGGTTGCCCACAAAAGCACATTTAGACTCCTGCTCCAGTGAAATATAAGTCTACTAGTGTCCTTGGATGACAGTGGCTTCCGTTCGACAAGTGGTACACGCTCAAAGTCTCGATGAGTCTATACCGTCCTTAACTTAAGGAAAATCGGTACTTAAAAGCCACATGGAGAATAAAAAGTCACTTACGAAAAACAATGCTCCGCATAAGCCTTTGTAAGCTAGAAAGAACATGCTATCTGGCCTCATTCTCAAGAAGGAGAAGTAAGCTCCCGTCAACTGGCCCAAACTCTTAAGCGAGGACAGCCCTTCTAAGTCAATCGGCATCCCTCCTTAAGAGTACAAAACGGCTCTCTTCTTAACCACACTGGCTCTTGCTCCTTCAAGTGAAATTTGGCTCCCTTCACTCTGGCATTATCTTTACACTTAAATCAGACTCCTCCGATTTAACAGGTGAACCTAATCCGGAAACTAGGGAAAAAAAGACTCAGAGGCCCAATTACCTTTTTCGCCAGCCAGCCTTGCGCCGGCCCAGGCTAGAGACTTTCTCCGACAATCCCTGTTGAGCCCAAAGGATCCTAAGACTACTCGTGTGTACAAAACTCAGAGGCCCAATTACCTTGTTCGCCAGCCAGCCTTGCGCCGGCCCAGACTAGAGAACTGCATGGACACGAGAAACTCTCTGGACTCTTCTTTGTGGCTCCTCCCGGAATTAAGGAAACTCCGAAATGCAACACTCAGAGGCCCAATTTTCTTGTTCGCCAGCCAGCCTTGCGCCGGCCCAGGCTAGGGAATCACATTGACACGAGAAAGATCTCGTCAGCGGTTTGTAGCGTGCAGAAACTGCTCACGTTTGAACTGACAATCCCGACAGAGCAATATTAAAGACGTCTGGTCCATTGAAATAAAGCCTACTTTTGCGAGCCCTGCTCCCGTTAGGACTGGCCGTATGGCTGTGCACAAAAGCATATTAGACTCCTGCCTCAATGGAATTAGTCTACTCATGTCCTTAAAGGGAGGACAGTTCTTCAAGCATAGCATGCTACCTTCCGCAACTTACAGGCGCGGAAATGCTGTGGAAACGAGGAGACAAGTCCTCTGAAAGGTTTCATAGCCGGTCACCCGACACAGCAAATTTTAAAGACTCCTTCTCCACCGGAATAAGCCTACTTTTGTGGGGGCTGGCTCCCGTTAGAACTGGCCGTATGGCTACCCACTAAAGCACATTTAGACTCCTGCACCAGTGGAATAAGTCTTACTCGTGTTCTCTGTGTGTGACAGTAGCTTCCGTTCAAGTATTCTTCGCATTCAGCAACCGCAAAAAGCGGCATCGGCCAGAAGTCAATTGCCCGAAGGCGTGATCGACAGGCTAGGCCTCGGGTTAAGAAGGATTCTCTCCTTCCCGTAAACGACAGGTACTTCCGTATGAGAACCTACCTCACACATTCCCCATCGCCACGTGCCCTCTTAGAAACAGCCGTCCGACCAAGGTTTCTGACATTCTTTGTCAAAAATACGAGGAAGTTTTCGGACAACATTAGGCGTGCTGGCAAACCTGCACTGCATGCCCTTTCATAGGTCCGCCCATGGACGCACATTTCTATGAAGCATTCCTCCCAGGCAGCAACAAGGTTTGCAACCTCCTCTACTCCTCAGCCGGCTAGGACACCCGTGAATAGCATCCCAGGGTTCTAGCCTGCGGCCGATAAAATTCCTTTTGAGCCTACACTACCAACCGCCGATATTAGTCCGCCTTCAAAATTAACCAACATCAACAGCGATAGTGCGTTTAGACTCCCATAAAGGAACCAACCAGCCTGTGGCTTCCCTTCCCAATTTAGCCATTTCCGCCTCCTGGGAAGACTAGCTTTCTGTCTGTGGTCAGAAGTCAAGATTTCTCGACAGACTAGGCCGCGGAGAGAAAAAGGTAAGCCTCATTTAGAAAGTAATACCATTAGCGGTCTCTCAACTTCTGTGAACAATTTAAAGGAAATGTTTATATAGAAGGCTTGTTCACTACCCTACCTCCTATAGTGATGAGATTCCTTTCGATCGGACACCAGTCACGAAAATCACAGAATCTTTAAAATGACGGCAAACGAAGCCACAGTTGCCGCCATATTCAAAGGTTAAAGGTTATGCTGGGTAAAAACTTTTATGCGAAATCGGCTGCTTTTCGCGATTGGGATTCAAAATTAATGTAAAGAACAATCCAAAAACATGAATTAGGTCAAACTCGTGTTATTACAACGTCCTTAAACAATTTCAAGCAAGGACTTAACAAAGTGTAAACGGGGCTTCTTCCTTACTCTAACCCCTATAATGTAGCGATTCCTCTCGATTGCACACCAGTCACGAAAAATCACAGAATGTCAAAAATGACGGCAAACGAAGCCACGGTTGCCGTCATATTCTAAGGTTATGCTGGGTGAAAAGTCGCCAACAACAATGTTCACAGTTCCCATCAGATTGCCCACTGTTCCCGAAATGTGGTTCATAGATACCGTCAAAATGCTCAGATAAGCCCTCAGAGCGTTCACAGTTGCACACAATGCTTAATAGTTGCACTCAAATAGCTCACAGTTGCCGTCAGAATCCTCACAGTAGACGTCAAATTGCTCACACTTGCCGTCAGAATGCTCATAGTTGCCGACTTTTCATTCATAATCGCCGACATAAAAGTTTATAGTTCCCGGCAATTATCTCACAGTTGCCGTCAGAATCGTCACAAAAGGCGACACAATGCTCACATTTGCCGTCAAAGTGCTCATAGTTGGCGACTATTCGTTCATAATTGCGGACATAGGGCTCACAGTTGCCGTCAAAAAACTCATAGTTGCCGACTTTTCGTTCATAATTGCGGACATAGAGCTCATACTTGAAAACATAATTGCTCATAGTTGCCGACCTTTTGTTCATAATTGCCGACCCAAGGCTCACAGTTGTCGTCAAAACGCTCATAGTTGCCAACTTTTCGTTCATAATTGCGAATATAAGGCTCAAAATTGAAAACATAATTTTTCATGTTTATCTTCAAAATTCTCCCTGTTGGCTTCACAATGATCACACGTACTTTCAAAGTGATCACAATCGCTTTCATGATGCTCATAGTTGCCTACCGTACGTTCATAATTGCTGACCAAGGCCTCACAGTTGCCGTCAAAACGCTCATAGTTGCCGACTTTTCGTTTATAATTGCGGACAAAGGGCTCATAGTTGCCTACATACTGGTTCGTGTTCATCTTCAAAATACTCACAGTTGCCTTCAGAATGTTCACACGTACTTTCAAAATGCTCACACTCGCTTCCACGATGCTCATAGTTGCCGACTTTTCATCGTTATCAGACTTAAGTCTAACAAGCAGATTGTCGATGAGGAGTTGCAGAAATCGGGTAGAAGTATTATCAATTTCCACGACAGAGTGCGAACGAGGATTTCCCCTTATGAATTTACAGATGACTGATATTAGAAATAGACTAAGTGCTCAAACATCGTCTAACTTTTTGTTCATCAATGTTAATGGCCCACCACTAGACAAGCTCAAAGTAGACGAGCTAGTTATTTCTTGGCTAAAGGATGGATATCATTCCGCTGTGGATGATTTACCACGAAAAAGTTACCAACAGGAAATAAACCCCATTTCAGATTTATTTTAAGGTGGAAAATTACGAGTTATGAAAATGTATACTTGTATTACTAATGGCTTATAAGTGTTATTCAATTTGTGCCTAATTTTTATTAAGTCTCTTCTTTGCTTTAGGTAAACTACTTTGAATAAATATTCATAATAATTGCAATTATGCATACTTGTAACTTAAATTTAACGTGGTGTTTTAGTGATTACACAAATTACAATTATGAGCATACTTTATGGAGATGCTCTTGCATAGGGTACCCAAGCACCTTTATACACTACTAGCAGCGTTCACCCCGCTTCGCTGCGGTCACCCCGGAACGCAATAAACTTTGTTACTTAGATAATTTTTACTTTTTCGCTTTCAAATTGCAGTAAATGTTAACATTATAGCGCCTGTCATTTATGTTAACCCGCCGAGTGACACGGTCATGCGGATTGCAGTAAATGTTAACATTATATCGCCTGTCATTTATGTTAACCCGCCCCGCTTCGCTGCGGTCACCCCGGAACGCAATAAACTTTGTTACTTAGATAATTTTTACTTTTTCGCTTTCAAATTGCAGTAAATGTTAACATTATAGCGCCTGTCATTTATGTTAACCCGCCGAGTCACATGGTCATGCGGGTTGCATATAAATACGTTTATTTTTACCTATGATGAACTAATAACAAAGGATTTGTACGTATGGACACTTGAATGGTCAATTATCTCAAGACACTGGTAATTAAAAATTAAAGTGATATGATAAAAACCATCTAGGGTCCAAATCCTAACAACCCCCCAAAAATGAAAGAAATTGGTTCAGCCGTATTAGCGTGATGAGTTCACAAAGGATTTGTGCGTTCTCTTTTATATATATAGATGAAAAACTGATTTTTCAAGTCTTTTGTGAGAAAAATACTGTGAACTGGGAAACCATAACCTTTTCCATATTGTACAGAGGTATTTTCCTGCGAATAGAAGTTTCTTTTGGAATGCGTTCAGAAATTAACACTTGCAAGAATACTCTCTTAGTACAAGTATATTTTAGGCACACACTATTTCCCCCCACCTCGGACTTTTTCAATGTCCTCACTGACAAACACTTTACCATAGTATGTCGTAAAGGTCAGATCTACCGTTATTGTAACAGAGTGGTGCTTGAGCGATTGACTAGAAATTCAAACTCCGATTAGTAACAATTTCACAGTCTTGTTTTATTACAAGTGTAAACTCTTTAGTCAGTACAGAAGAGGCCGTGGATCGTGTTCAGAGTTGATGACGATGGATTTTGGTGAGTCAGAGTAGGTTACAGTGGATAAGATTGGTTCATGGTGGGTGGTGGGTCAGAGTGGGTCACGGTAGGTGATGGGTCAGTGGTTCATGGGTCACGGTGGGTGCTGGGTCAATGGGTCGCGGGTCAAGTTTTCATTGACCCACGCCAACTCTGCCCAGAACACACAAGACAAGAAATGTCACGTAGCTAAAAAAGTACACCGTGAAGCATTCATCTCTGATGCGTGTGGTAGTTGGTTCGATCTCGGTTAGTGCCATGTGAGCTTTGTGGTGAAAAAACGAGTGTGTCTGTTCTCTAGGAGTTGCCTCGTATCCTACCACTTTCTTCATTCTACTAATTTTCCCATCATTATCCATTCAACGTGAGCCAGAGTTGCCTAAACTTAAAAATAAATTCAAAAAAGCTCACAAGGCAAGGACAAATAGTTTACAAGATAATATTTCTCTGCTGTTAGTTGTCTGATTCTCCTCGACCTTGACTTCTTCTTCTTTTTTTTTGTTACATTCTGAAACATTGAAATTGTTTTCACTAGTTTCAATACACGAATATACAGTAAATTGCTCATAGGTACATCGAAGACGAAGACACTTGATTTCATATATTCCAGAAAGATATACCTAGGTATATACTTTGATTTCATATATTCCAGCCTTTAGGTTTTGCAGTGTTAACCTAGACCGATCCAAAGACTACTTTCCAATTTAGCATGTTTAGATTTGTTGCAATTATTAAACAAAAAAAAAAAAAAGCTTGGAACAAAATAATTTTATTGAGTAATAAAAGTAGGATCAGTATTAACAGAGGAAAATCACATTCACGAAGAAATTAAATGTCGACTAAAAGCAGGGAATTCGTGTTACTATTCGGTTCAAAATCTCTTGTCGTGAATTCTGTCCAGGAATCTGAAGCTTAAAATATACAAAACGATAATCATGCCTGTTGTTCTGTATGGTTGCGAAACATCGTCGCTTAGTCTGAGGGAAGAACATAGACTGAAAGTATTTGAGAACAAGATCCTTAGACGAATATTCGGACCCAAGAAGAACGGGAATGGGGAATGGCGGTAACTTCATAACGAGGAACTACATAATTTATACGGTTTATTCAACATTGTTACGGTCGTCAAGTCTAGGAGGCTTAGGTGGGCAGGTCATGTAGCTAGAATGGAAGAAAGTAGAAACACTTTCAAAGTTTTGACTGGAAGACAAAACGACCATTAGGAAGACCTATGTGCAGATGGGAGGACAATATTAAGATTGATCTCGCAGAGATAGGAATACAAAGTAGAAACTGGATGCAATTAGCTAAGGATAGAAGTCAGTGGAGAGCTTTTGTGAACGCGGCATTGAACGTCCAGGTTCCATAGGCCATAGAGTTAGTTAGTTTTTAATAAAAGTATTTAATTCAAATTTTATAGGTTACTGCACAATAAGCTCTATTTAAAATGCCATAGTACTGGAAGCTGAATGTCACATCGGAGGAAAGAATGCTTGGGGGACATTCTACACCCCCATTTTACAAATCTGTTCCCATACCCGCGGGGTCTGTGCCCCTATATGGTGTTCGCCCCGTTTGTGTAACATACTCATGGCGGTACACCCAGATTAGCTAGTGGTGTAAAGAAATATTTTTGGGTGGCCATTTTCGATTAATGATGGCGACTTTTTTTAAACATTTTCTTATATCGTCGTGATCTATTCATGAACGTACAACGTTCACCTTCATACCAAGCCGAGCGGTCTCCGGCGATATACCATAGGCTCGAAGACCCCGGGTTGAGTCCCGGAAGAGTAATGTGTATGGATTTTAACAGCACTTGTCTTTTCGTATCAGTGTCAGGGTGCGAAATCGTGCGGGACAAGAGAATTTCAGTCTGAAAAATTTGGGGAAAATATGGTTTGGTATCCTATTTCTTTTTTGTTAATTATGTTCTTCAGTATTCGAATTTTGCCCGTTCTCATGATATTTTCTGCTTTCAACGGAGTTCCATGAGTATTATACCAAATGTCCTTTACACTTATCAAGTTCGAAAGGTTATATGTGCCTGTAGGAAACCGTTTCTAAAGATAATTCAAGTTCTAATTAATATTATTCACTAGGAAAGGGAAGTATTCTCCTCCTCTCAACATGGAAGCAGAGGGTAATTTCGCACTCTGGTCAGATGCAGCATTTCCGCGGAACAAAATAAAGACCCCCTGTAAAACCTCTTCACCTTTAGTGTTATCGCTAGTATCATAAATTTACTGAATGCAAACAACAATTTGAAGGGTTCGTCGACAATATTTTGGCTTTCTTTGTCCTTCGCCCGGCTTCCAAACGAAGAGCTGAATTTTACAACACGACTGCTGTATATTGTAGATGCCTCTAGGCTAGCGATTGGTAAAATGGTAAAAGTATGTGTGTATGTGTGTGTGTGTGCACGCGCGCGAGAGAGAGAGAGAGAGAGGAGAAAAATTTTAGTTACAATATGACGTGCTTCAATTGCCGTTTTCGGTGCATTTAGCAAAACAGAATAAAGACCACTGTGAAGAGTGTACCCAGTTTTCAAATTGAATGGATGGTGGTGGTAGTTCGGTTTCTTGTTTTGTTTTAATCATTCCAGCCAGAAATAAAAAAAAATAGAGAATTCCTCAGTTTACAGCAAGGGGAATTTGGGACAAGACATTAAGGATGAAATTTTTGGAAGATCATGTATCACGATTGTTTCATTCAATAGACAGAGGACACTTTTCTATGAAGGCCTTTCAAAATCTTTTCTCACAAAAGGGATTTTCCTTTTGCAATCTATATGACCACTGGCAACTTCAATCTTGATCTTTCCCGCCAGCGTTTGCATTTTCGAGACGAGACAAGTAGTCTCTCCCGTCTCGTGTTTCGTCAAAAAGGGTTCCGTCACGTCTCGTGGCAACACTAAGTGGCGACGCGTAGCGTAGTCGCTAACGCTATCGCCTTCGGTGCGAGAGTTGCCGAGTTCAATTCCCGGTCGGGGCACTCGGTCGAAAATTTGTAAAGCGCTATTTCAGGCCAGCCACCCTGAAAGATTTTCCTGAGTTTTGGTCATTCACACGAGGCAAATGCCGGGGTGGTACTTAACTTATTGGTTCCAGGCCGCTTTCTTCCTTCCTTCACTTTCCCCGGATTGTGTGCTCGCCGAGGGAGGTCATCCGTCAAACGTGAAGGGCTAAATTGCCTTAGATGCGGGAAGCCCAGGAATCTAAATCCTAACCTAACCATTGCCAAAAATCCAGAATTTTTATTGATTTTCCGGGTAAAAATCGAATTTCCGGGAAAATGTCATACTAATTATTGATCTACTTGTCAATACAAATATAATGGTTTCCATCTCTTGTCTGTCGACAACTGGTCCCCATTGCCCAAAATCCCGAAATTTTAATTATTTCTCGGGTAAAAATTGATTTTTCGGGAAAGTGACATACCAATTTTTGATCGACTTATCAATATGAATCGAATGATACCCATCCCGTCCGTGTCAACAACTGATCCCCATTGCCCCAAATTCCGAGTTTTTATTAATTTCCCGGGAAAAAGTTAAATTTTTGTGAAAATGGCATACTACTTATACACTACTTATTCTACTTGTTAATACAAATCGAATGATTCCCATGTCTTCCTTTACAACAACTGGTATCCATTGCTCAAAATTCCGAAATTTTATTAATTTCCCGTGTAAAAATTGAATTTTCGGGAAAATGGCATTGTTGATCTACTGTGAATACGTATCGAATGATACCATAGCTATGATGATAACCATCTCGTCCCTGTCGACAACTGAAGGGTAAGGGGAAAAACAAGGAATGTCACAAAACTGCATTTTGGAGAAAACGGCGTTTTAATATTAAAAACCGCGTAAAAAGAATAGGGTTAGTTAAAGTTTTTGCCCCTTTTTACATGGATACTTTTTACATCTACGCATACATGGCATATACAGTCAAATAGTAGCTGGAGTCAGCAACAGATAGAAAAAAGCAGCCGAGAAAGCACATACATGGACATTCCTTATTTTTACCCCTTATTGCACTACGTAGAAAATTTATGGTATTTTATGTAGAAGTGGTAATAGAATACAGAAGAAAAGCAGATCATGGCGTTCTCATGTATACTATTACCATACATTTTGTACGTAGTGCAATAGTAATAAGTATCCATGTGCACAAGACATACGATATGCGTTAAATTCCCACACCCACACATAGTCATAGATAAAGTAGATCCTTTCTACTTTCTACCAGATCCTTCCAACTGGTCTCCATTGCCCAAGTTGTCCCGTTACAGTGACTAATAACGTAATTAAATAGGTGCAGAAATTGGTTACAAAACTGTAAAACGAATTTTAAATATTGCACATTTCGTTATGTTATTTACTATTGATAGATCTAAAATCATTATACTAGAAGTGGCAACGCTGAAATTACGAATCAAGCCAAGACGAAGTCACGTGCTTCTATTTTGCGCCTTCTCTCGCTGTCTTATGCTGCCATCTGTATTAGATAGATCGACATTACAGCTGATAGTGGTGTGGTAGTGTGAATTTTGCAAACGAAGGAGAAGAAAATTTGTGACCGATGAAATTTATTATATAATATTTAGCTTCTTGTTTTATGTGTGGGAACTGATAATATGTGCTTAGATTGCGTCTTACGTGTGGTGTTGGATTCAGCGTGTTGTTGGCCAAGTTTGGTAAGTACGTTTCTTTTCAGTTTTCATTCTTAGGGTTTCACTTGCTTACAACGAACACCGGACATGAGAGTTCAATTCAAAACTGTAATATTAACCCTGTAACCGTAGTATAACTCCCGAAACGTTAATTGTCATACACGGTCTGTGAGACATACATTGATTTTTATTTACAAACCATACTTTTTTCTTTTTTTTTTTACAATTTAAGCGAGAAAAAAGAACACAAAATCTTTACGTTATTCTTTACGTATACGGTAATAATATACATGAGAACGCCGTGATCTGCGTTTCTTCTGTGTTCTGTTACCACTTCTACATGAAATACCTCCCTAGTACATATCTTATTTAAATATTGGATATAGTATACGTAAAGCCGCGTCAGTTCCCGAAGGAGCTGGACGCTCATACTTTTAGGGATTATTCATTGAGTATCTACGAACTTACCAAGGGGGTAACAAAGCGACTTTGATTTACTTATCGACTGATACGAAAATAAAAAAGAACGTACCTGTACTTTATATCTGCATGTGTAGTGCCCTTGTACTTTATCTATGACTATGTGTGTGTGAGGGGGGGGGGGAATTTAACGCATATCGTATGTCTTGTGCACATGGATACTTCTTACTATATCCATGTGCACAAGACATGCGATATGCGTTAAATTCCCCCTCCCCCTTCACACACACACATAGTCATAGGTGTAGTGCAAGGGCACTACACATGCAGATATAAAGTACAGGTACGTTCTTTTTTCGGGAACTGACGCGGCTTTACGTATACTATAACCATTATAACTTGCAGGTATTTGACGAAAGTATACACAAAAAAAATTTCATATATGTTTTAACACCTATAAAAACAGATGTTCATTATAACGTAAAAGTACACATCCGGTCATTTTGACCGTGTATGCATTTTTAACCTTTAACTTACCGCGTGACACGATTGTGCCAAAAGAATATATTCGTTGGTTACCGTGTGTCACATTGTGACACGCGCGGTGGGATCTTGTGTTTCATGGTACATTGCGTTATAACTCCTATTTGAGCTTTTTCGTCCGTTTTTTTTTTTCAAGTCCAGAGGCATTGTAGAAGACGTTACGTATGGTTTCACATCTTCCTGCGTCGAGACATAGGTGGTGATGACCAGTGGCGAAGGGTGATAGTTTCAACAGGGTAGGCCCAATGTTATAATAATAATAATAGTGTTTATTTCTGTGCCATGAACAGCCTAACGGTAAAAATACAGCACTTTATCAGACAAGATAAACAAATATTACATACAATGTAAGCTGCATATCCTAACTATATATAAAACTACATGAGCTGACATAAATTATTGAGCACTTCCTATAGGGCTACAATGATTAAATTTGGCATGATTGTAGTTTTCCGGAACTAACCCACAGGAAAATTGTCAAAAGTGAATATTTTTAATTTTTAGGGGGTCTAAAGAGGGGCTGAAAAATTTCCCCATGTTATTTAAATGGACCTTTTTTTGGACTTATAATCTCATGTTTTAGGTACTTAGAATTGGAATAGAAACTTGAAATTCGGTATGCTTACACATTTTTGTTAGCACTACCTAAGTAAATCAGTACAAGTAAAAAATTCCGACCTTAGAGTGGTTTTATAGGGAACTGAAAAATCTTTCCCATGTTATTTATATGGGACAATTTTAACACCTTCAAATTATTGAGCACTTCCTGCAGGGCTACAATAATTAAATTTGACATGATTATAGCTTTTCGGGACAAACCCACAGAAAAATTGCCAAAAGGGAATATTTTTAATTTTTAGAGGGTCTAAAGAGGGGATGAAGAATTTCCCCATGTTATTTAAATGAGACTTTTTCTGGACCTATAATCTCATGTTTTAGGTACTTAGAATTGGAATAAAAATTTCAAATTCGGCATGCTTGTAGGTTTTTGTTAGCTTTACCTAAGTGAATCATCACAAATAAAAATTTCTAAACGTAAAGTGGTTTTATGGGGAACTGAAAAATCTTTCTAATGTTATTTATACGGGACATCTTCTATACCCCAAAATGTTTAGGCTCTTCCGGCAAGATTAGAATGATGAAATTTGGCATGATTGTAGCCTTCCAGGACTAACCGACAGAAAAATTGCCAAAAGTAAAAAATTCCAACTTTAGAGTGGTTTTATAGGGAACTGAAAAATCTTTCCCATGTTATTTATATGGGACACCTTTTACACCCTCAAATTATTGAGCACTTCCTGCAGGGCTACAATGATTAAATTTGACATGATTATAGCCTTTCGAGACAAACCCACAGGAAAATTGCCAAAAGGGAATATTTTTTATTTTTAGAGGGTCTAAAGAGGGGATGAAGAATTTCCCCATGTTATTTAAATGAGACTTTATCTGGACCTATAATCTCATGTTTTAGGTACTTAGAATTGGAATAAAAATTTCAAATTCGGTATGCTTGTACGTTTTCGTTAGCTTTACCTAAGTGAATCATCAGAAATGAAAATTTCTAACCGTAAAGTGGTTTTATGGGGAACTGAAAAATCTTTGCAATGTTATTTATATGGGACGTCTTCTATACCCCAAAATGTTTAGGCACTTCCGGTATGATTAGAATGATGAAATTTGGCATGATTGTAGCCTTTGAGAACTAAGCGTGAAAAAATTGCCAAAAGTGATTTTTTTTTTTATTTTTCAGGGGTCGAAAGGGGATGAAGAAATTCCTATGCTATTTAAATGGGCGTTTTCTTGGGATACAAAATCTTATCTTTCAGATAGTTGAGATAGGAAAAAAAAGAAAGTCGGTAGAATTCCGCTCCGCTGGAGCTGCCTTTGTCCCCACTTTGAACTCGTATTGCATATACGCCCTTATGACGCTCTGTGGAGGTCTCATTCACTCTGTTCTTACGCAAGTTCACAATGTAACTGAACTACCATAACCAGGTAGTATGCTGCACATACGCAGAACAACAGCTGACCTTCGTCTTATCCTCATTCGCATTCAACTTACGGTGGGAGGTCCAATTGAACACAGACCTCCACAAAAGCGACAGAACTTTCTTGCTTACCTTTATAAATTAACAGAAATAAAAAATCCCAACTTTGGTGGGGTTTATTTATAGGAACTCCTTTTATATCTGAAAATTATTGGGCAATTGATTTTGTTGGAGTTGACTTGCGCAGTGACGTATTCGCTCACGGCCAACTGTACGTCGCACTTGGACGTGTCCGATCAAGGGATTCAGTTGTGTTACTGGTTCAGTCTGAAAGAATAACTGAACTAACCGCTTTTGTAAAGAATGTTGTATACCCACAACTTCTACGATAGTTCCTTTTAGTGAGTGATAGCTATGGAATTACCCAGGGAACAACACCATTGGACTTTCATTTCGGAGTATGATACATGTCTGCTGCAAAAATTCCTTTTCACTTATACTTGATAGTAACATAAGAGTCTATTCAAAAAGAAATCCCTTTAAGCTTCTTTATGGAGAATGCTTGGTGCCTGTCCAAATACAAATCATATTGAACTTCATTTTCACACTATGATACGAACCTTCTCAGACACAAATACCACTTACGTTCCAGTTTTTTTAGTATAGGAAAGGCATGACGAAGCAAAAGCTTTCATTCAAAGGAGTATGCGTGTAGCAGGATACCACAGGGGTGGTGTGGAAATACTACAAAGTTACAAGAAAAAGAATCGACCTTTGTCTTACAAATATGCAAGAGTTATGGTCGAACAAAAATCCCAGATTTCTTTTTTGAAAATTATAAATAAGAAAAAAAAAAACTCTGAAAATCAGAATCCAACATCATCATTCATTATATAATAAGTCGATAAATTGTGGTTGACAAAACAAAGGTTGCTATAAAAAAAAAATAATAAACTGTGACTTATTAAGCATAGTATTAAGGAGCAAAGGATGATAAGTATGAGATCTGGGGATGTTTTGCCGATTTAAAGAAACATTAAGAATAAATGCACGAACATACGACATGCGAGGCCGTAGGCCGAGCAAATAGGGGGGTCTGGGGGCGAAGCCCCCCGCTGGCCAAAGGCTAGTTAAAACAATAAAGCATAATGATAAAGTAAAATAATATTGGATTAATAGTTCCTTGTCAAATTAACACCGAATATTTTTTTAGTCTCATAATAGTAGTCATAAATACGAAAAATAATAATTGTGAAGCTCTAAAATTCATGCTTTTATACTGATAAATAATAAATTTAACTAAATTAAAAGAATAATTCTTTTAATTATTATTAATAATTTAATAATTATTAATAATTTAATTCTTTTAATTATTAGTCGATCATCTTAAAATTACAAATTTCGGATTCAAAGGAACTAATGTTGATCTGTTTCTTGTATTATACTTGGTAGCCTTATACCTATATTGTGCAAGCAATATTCACTATGATAGCTATTGTCTAGTAGTTGCTCAATAAAATCTCTTTCAATAAGTTTCCTCTTGTCGCTCAATGCCTGCAATCCCCAAAATTGACACCAGTATTCATAACCACGTGTGTAGTAATCTCGATTCATTTTGTGGCAGAGTAACCTAATAAAACATTTTTGTACTGACTCAATTTTGTTTGCCAATGTTATACCTATTAGACCCATAGGAAAACGACCAATAGGAAGACCTAGACGCAGATGGGAGGACAATATTAAGATGGATCTCGCAGAGATAGGAATACAAAGTAGAAACTGGATGCAATTAGCTAAGGATAGAAGTCAGTGGAGAGCTTTTGTGAACGCGGCACTGAACCTCCGGGTTCCATAGGCCATAGAGTTTGTTAGTTAGTTTTTTAATGTTATACCTATACTATTCCGAATAATAATAATAAACCAAACCAAACTCTATTACTTTAATAATAATAATAATAATAATAATAATCGTAAAAGATAACTGTCAGTTCATTCCGCAGCTGATTACCGTCGAAAGTGGGACACAGTTTAAGAAGATTCTCTAGTTTCTTTCGAAGAAAATAACTATTGTAATCCTGAAACTGTTCACAGTCAAGTAGTTCCGAAGATTCCAGAGAGAATAAATCACATCCACCCGAGCTTCAAGGGTGCCTTCCATTTCAACTCAGGCAAGAAAAAAAAATGTACAATCACCATTTCAGATATTGAAACTTTTTTATAACAACTAGACATGTTTTTAAGAGACCCATATTTTTTTTTTGTTTTGTCGAAAAAAAAATTCTCGCCAAGTAATGGGCCATCAAAGACGGGGAGTACAATTTATGAATTGTAAAAGACATGGAAAATGGTCAACTTCGGAGCCCCACCATTCAGCTATGGAGACAGAGTTATAATTCTTGTTGTCGTATTTAAATAGGGATATAAATAAACTATATTTTATTATAGTTTGGTTTGCGTATGCGTATCTTTTTGTACATAAATTAACAAATGAACGTTAATTTATCTGAAAAATCGAAGTTTGCGAATTTTTTTCGAGCACCGTCTCCTTTAGCCTAACCGGCATAATCGTGGGACGTAAAACTCAGATTTCATTTCATTTTTTTTTTCGAGCACTTCCGGTTCGAATTTTAAAATTGTTTTCACGGTTGGTAAGACCTAGTTACCCGCTTTCCAAAAAAAAATTGTAAAATTTTCAAAAATCGACATTTTTGGGCGCCATTTTCTCGAAAACACAATCTGTTAAAATTCTGAAATTTTGTCAGATGGTTTAAC
The DNA here is from genome assembly GCF_964235325.1 of Thermobia domestica. Lineage (NCBI taxonomy): Eukaryota > Metazoa > Arthropoda > Insecta > Zygentoma > Lepismatidae > Thermobia > Thermobia domestica. The sequence continues at coordinate 312,688,765 of NC_137459.1, forward strand.
TTTACATGGATAATAAAGACACCAAATACCATTCTCGACCAATGCTTCACGAATTAACTACAGCCTTTTGAAGTTAGCGAAGTTTTGTTAACTTTGATATCACAGTTAGCAACACTTGAAACAATAAAAATGCAATGATTTGATGATGTTTGTGGTTCACATTAATTAAATGAAGAATAAAAGGTTTTCCTGGCTGGTTTTTTTTTATTATTTTGATCAAAAAAGCGCTCTGAAATAGTAAAATGGCCTCCCCATTTCTCCTCCGTTTTTTCAAAAACGAAGTAATCTGAGATGGAAATTACGATTACGAAACACACAAATTTTAAGTTCCCTTACTTAAAATGGTCTTTGGAAGCAAAATTTAACTGATTTTTTTTTTTCACATGGACCAATCATTTGCTTGCTTGGTGTCTTCTTAGCTAATAGCAGTAGTACACTCACAACTCGTCCAGAGGTGGATCCAAGGAGTCGATCGCCCTCCCAGATGAAACTTTCTTATCTTATATATAAATAAATCCCATTCCAGAGTTTGGAGCTCTTAAAAGTAGTTCTAAGTAGCAGTATTACACCCCCCCAGAAGTCCGTCCTGGATCCGCCCCTGCGTAGCACATTGTCGATAATCACAAAACACTTATTTTCACTTCTCTTATGCTCTTCTGGAAACCTGTACCCTGCTAAAACTCCATGTGAAAGCATAAACAGCACTTCAACTGTACGTATTTCATGATTTATTCATAATTCTGCTACGCACCACTGGTTATCAGAAGTATTATGCAAGGGCGCCGATCCTGGGGGGGACCGGACCCCCCAAAGCTGATGTGGGCCTCCTATTGTATTTATGAATATACAATATTTGGCATAATTTGAATGCAATTTGTCTTAAAATCCTCAAATATATACCTTCTGCACCTGACCCCCCCCAATCTACAGAGAAATTGGCGCCTTTGCGCATATGTATGTAACAAAAGTTTCTTTTTGCAGACTTCTTAAACCTACACTTTGAATTGCAGAAGCTCGATTTTGGGGGACGCATGAGGTTAGTTCATGGTGACCCGTTACTGCAATAAAAACTTCACCATTTTCCGAACGCCAAAGGTGACTTCGTTGAATACCAGTTACCGGTCGCATACTTTCCCATTCTTACTTTTCTTTCTTTCTTTTTTTTCCGGAAGTTGTCCAATTCAGTTCCAGGCAACAAAACTAGAGTAATATCCGGATTTAGTACTTGCACTATACTCACGAATTCTTCTGCGGTTTTAATACTGTGTATCTGTTTTTGCCTAAAGTTATGCCGCGTTGACACATTCTTTACAACCCCCCCCCCCAAATACTGTCGCAGAGACCCTAGCATGGCCGGTTTCACTGCAGAACCACTGTTTTATCGGACCTGTGTGCATCTCGAACATCTGAAAGCAATTTTTAAAGTGGGATGCAGCACCATCATAAATCAAACACGGTTTGGGAAATTGTAGACACTTATTTCCACGTATTCGAACCTTCTTCTATAAAATATATTTTCGCTTTTCTTCGAGTATTTTTAGAATCTTGTATATGGCTACGAATACATGAGCCGAATCGTGTGTTTTTCGTCGCTTATTACAACAAAACTGTCAGTTGTTCCATATTCCGGTGATAACTGTGAATTTCACTTTGCAGAATAACAGTCCAGTTTTCAACGAAGTCCACATGAAGTAAAATAGAATTTGTATCTTGAAATTTTATACGATGCTTTTCGGTAGCAATTAATTCTCTTTGGAGTTTCTTGATGAAGTCATGAATTACAATTCTTACAGTTAAACCAGCAACGTACGATACGAACACGGAAAGTGGCAGTTGTTTTTTTTTTTTTTTTTTTTTTTAACGAGATCATTGTTTTCCCATATGGCGTACGTAACACTTACATTTTCAGCAGGATCAAAGACCCCACACTTATTCCTTTCATTGCAGGACATTCACCACATTCTTGAATAAGACAGCTGTCATTTTCAGCGGATCATACTACTAAAGGAAATAGGTCACTCATGACAGCTTCAATACAGGTTGCACCTTTGATTTGTTGCAACGCAGTAGCAGATAACTTAAAATTTGCACAATACCCACACATACACTTCCCTCGCAGGTTGCGGACTGACCCACTTTAGTCGAATACTATAAAAGTCCGAGTGACCCATTCTTATACTGAGATTGTTCTGTTTAAAAGTCCGTAAATTTCTTTGATGGAAGGCGTAATAAAATGTTTCAATTTTTTTTTTAACTTTTTGTCCGTTTTCGATCACTGTAATGACATCGCACTTAATTGAGAATTTGTCTGGATCATTCCAAGTCATCACTGAGGTAATAGTTCAGGCTTTTTATAGATCAGAATTTATTGGATGGCCATTTTAAGTAAACTTAAAATTTGTGTGTTTCGTAATCCTAATTTCCATTTCAGATTACTTCGGTTTAAGAAAACGGACGAGTAAGAGGGAGGCTCATTTTACTATTCCAGAGAGCTTTTTTGATCAAAATAATTTTAAAAAATCAGGAAAACCTTTTATTCTTCATTTAATGAATGTGAACCACAAACATCATCAAATCATTGCACTTTTATTGTTTCCAGTGTTGCTAACTGTGACATCAAAGTTAACGAAACTTCGCTAACTTCAAAAGGCTGTAGTTAATTCGTGAAGCATTGGTCGAGAATGGTATTTGGTGTGTCTATTATTCATGTAAAGCTAAACCATCTGAAAAAAATTCAGAATTTTAAAAGATTGTGTTTTCGAGAAAATGGCGCCCAATAATGACGATTTTTGAGAATTTTACAATTTCTCGAATTTTTTGCGACAAAACGGTTGCACACAGAATATTTTTTCGGAAAGCGGGTAACTAGGTCTTACCAACCGTGAAAACAGAATTTTAAAATTCGAACCGGAAGTGCTTGAAAAAGATTCGCAAACTTCGACTTTTCAGATAAATTAACGTTCATTTGTTAATCTATGTACAACAAGGTACGCATACGCAAACCAAACTATAATAAAATATAGTTTATTTATATCCCTATTTACATACCACAACAAGAATTATAACTCTGTCTCCATAGCTGAATGGTGGGGCTCCGAAGTTGACCATTTACCATGTCTTTTACAATTCATAAATTGTACTCCCCGTCTTTGATGGCTCATTACTTGGCGGGAATTTTTTTTCGATAAAACAAAAAAAATATGGGTCTCTTAAAAACATGTCTAGTTGCTATAAAAAAAAGTTTAAACAATATCTGAGATGGTGATGGCCTGAATTGAGATGCAAGGCACCCAAGTATATCCAGAATTTCGTAGGAAAGTAGATTTTAAGCTTTGCTTTTCCTTATCACCGAACTGCAACGAACTAATATTTTAACAAATCATGTACAGTTTCTTGTGAACGCACTCAATGTTTGCATCACTCCTTTGTAGCTACGCGTGACATACTGGAAGTATATTTTCTTTTGCTATCTATGAAACAGATTATCGATAGACATAAAGGGCCTTATGCAGAGCCGTTTTGACGCGTGATTAGTATCATATTAAAGAGTTCGACTAACATATTTTTTGCAGTAGTCAGGCCTTTAGTATGACGCTAATCAAACGTCAAAACAACTCTGCATAAGGCGGAAAACAAATATTTTACTAGAGAAACACAAGACAAATTCACATGAATTTAACATAATTGTAGACCATCGACAGCACCTATTCGATCCGGATCTCAATTTTCGTAATGAAATTCACGTATGTGACTCATAGCTGATCTTAATTCTCCGTAATGCAATTTAATTGTTTCAGTTGGGTGTGATCGAGTGGGGAAGATGGGCTATCCCATTACCTGAGATTCACAAGAAACATATCCTATTTCGTATACTTGTACTGAAACATACTCTGCTTGTAAAATTTCGTCTTTAATTATGTTGTTCAAAACACATGACAACAAATTCAATCAAGTCATTTTGTATGCCACTTACAATATCTCAGAAACACACACTCTAGTCAATTCTAATAAATACGAGTTTGGTATAGTATGGGTATGCGTCAACGTAACGGAATAAACGAGAATTAGTTTGTGATAATACGCGTAACACCTTTACAATCGCTTGTAACAGCTTTTGCGTTTCGTTAGAGTCCGCAAACTTAACCAAAGTTGGTACGGAATGGGGCCCACATTCTCTTGCTCTTTATTTGTTTGACATATCGAATCGAAATCGAAGGTCTCGAGAGAAATGCTTTATGCACAAACGAATGTCTATAAGCGCTGAGGCCGGTCTCTTTCGCAGCTTAATACCAACACGTTCTGTCGCGGGATTTTCTGACTAGCTTGTCAGTCGTTCTACTGTCGCTTGAACAATGCCATCTGTCCAGGTGACATTGGCTTGAGACACTGGTCGCTGAGCCTCCCAGCAGTGGTGCTAACCACAATTTCTTTATCGAACAAAATTATCCCCAAATTTCTCAAGTTTGAAAATTATTATACATTCTATGTAAGGAAAATGTGTTAATTATAAATCACAATTTCTGAAAGTAAATGGGTAGGCTGGGCCGCAGAGCCTCTTACCACCTTTCGCCACTGGTGATGATGTCATAACTTTAAACAATATATTTTCTTTTGTTAGACCTATGTTCGTTATTTTTTGGCGGGCTCATTTTTGCACGTAGATTGAAATTTTGCACAATCATTCAGTCCACCGAGTAGTATTTAGCAGATTTTTTTCAGATTTCTACGTCCAGGGGGGCAAAAGGTAAAAAAAAAAAGAATATTTTTTTATACCAAAAAATCCCTTTTAACTACTTTTACGCTTCAGATACATGATGCAAACACGTAAATGGTACAGTCCGCGGCATAAAATTTGTTACAAAAATTTTAAGTCCAAATTAATAACAAACTCTTGCCCAGTTTTCTTATGCATTCCCGCAATACATGTATCAATCGATTAGTTGCTTCTAGTATTTATTCCAACTCCTCCCCGTCCTCCACCTCTCCTTGTCTAAAGCAGTGTGTGTGACGTAGTACACTCTTTCCATTCAGCTGAAAAAGAAACAGGAATCAAGTTTACAACGTTATAGCTTTAAAACAGTCTTTTCCATTCGTTTGTTCTGAAATATTTTTAAGAGCCTAAATTAAAGGAAAGTCACACAATCTTCCCAGAGCTTCATAAATATCTATAGTTTCATTCTTTTCTTTCTTTAAAGAGTGCAAGCTAGTAAGATGCTCCCTAAGAAATCTATGGAAATTGCCAAGAGCTCTAAAATATCTACGGACAGAAACGAGTTTTATTCAATGATTCATTGAATTTCTATTCAGTAAGTGCAAGCAAATGTTTGAGGGGCGTCATTTGGGCAGGACAGGAGGGTGTAATTCCCCCTCTCTTGAGCTTCATAAATACGTATTTTTTGATCAAATGTATAGTAATACACTAATAAAAAGTGAAAATCTTATGTCGCCGGAGAATCTCTTCCATCCCCCCCCCCCCGAATAAAGTCTAAAAGACACCGGTTTTAAAAACAAACCGATAGAGTTACGATACCACATTGCTAAAGAGCTTACATTAGGTTTCAAGAGTCGAAGGTTTTATCTCAAGCCATATGACTTCTTGGGTGACATTGAGAGAGAGAGGGGGGGGGAGGGATTCAAGTATGGAGACAGAGAGGTATGATTTGTATACACAGATTTAGAATTGGGGAAAAAATGATCGGACAGCGTTCGTATTATGACAAAAATTCTGATTTTGTGAAAGATAAGGGAAGTTTTCGAACTGCGAGGATCACATTAGGCAGTTGTCGAATTAATGTGGAGAACTCTTTTTAGAGCATGAGATGATTACGAAAGGAGAGAAAGATCTTCAGAACTGAGGAATTAAGATTTTAAAAAATCTGATTTCGGCGACGGGTTTCGAACCACGAACCTTGTGGTTATCGAACCATGACTTTATCCATTCTGCTACGGAGAATTCTATTACTGGTTCACATACGTTTCCCTTAGCTGCGTTGAAAGCTACCTTAAGGGGATATTCCAAAAGTTGACTCGGTGGATGCGCCGTTCAGATAGGACGTAAACCTCTTGTAACTTAGTTACAATGTGCAAAATGAACTTCTTCTTCTTCAGGACACTTTTTAAAGCTTTAAAATTTCTTACTATTCTTTTAATTAAGTTACATTTGATAGAACCATCTGATAAAGTAGTGCCAAGCCCTGTGCGTCATTGTCTGTTAGGTGAATGGTTAATGTAAGTTACTCCTACGTGGATGGTCCGAGCTTCCAATCAAGACCATTCTTATCGATTATTTTATTTGAGCTACGCTCATACTGTATATTCCACAAGTTCAATTTTGAAGTAATGTAGTCACAGCTAGTTTAATTCGAAATAATTTTCCAATATTATATTTGTTACTAAATTTACATGGCACTCCTCACTGTTTGTAGCCCTGCATAAATGCAAAATTGTTTTAAAAGAATATTTTACTTTCAAGTTTTATTTTTTTTTAATTGTCCAACTTTATTTTATAATTATTTTCTATTTCTTAATTATAACATATTTTCTATTTATATTGTATTCTGTTACACGTTTATTATTTATATGTTATGTCTTACCTTTGCAAGAGGAGCTTTTGAGAATTCAGAGCAGCAGGGACATACACAGGATGCAGGCCTTTGCAATCAAGAGCTTTTGCCCCCACGAAATCACTACTTTTTTTTTGTAAATTATATCTAATTTTAGAGATGAAAGCAGGGGCGGATTCAGGGGAGGGCGTTCGGGCGATCACATCCCCCAGAATAGGGAACTTTTATACTTTGTATTTTAAAAATAAAACCTATCCGAAGTATTTTTCATCTTTGTATTATAAACTTAAATTAAAACCGAAAGTAGATAGGCCTTACTTTCTTAAGAAAGTTAATTCTGCAGAAAAGCTACTTCTCCTTTTCTAAATTTGTGTTTTTCTTTTCATTTCTTTCTTTCTTTCTTTTTTTTTTTTTTTTTTTTTTTTGCAATCCGCTCTTACCTTGATTTGACTTCGAACGACCGCCCCTGGATGATAGACATTTTAGTAAAGTATGCCCTCAATCGCTGAAATAAATGCCTGTCAAGCTTTCGATCGCTGAAATAAATTTATGTCTACGGCCCTGCAAAAAAATGACGATTTTAGGGAGTGATCAGTCAGTAATGCCTCCCTGGAGCAACGACACTTCCCCAGAAGTCATATCCCGATAATTCAGAATGTGATTTGTGCATTATCACTTTTCACTCTGTGTCTTGAAATGCACCAAAAAGGAACTGTTCTGAAGTATTTACTGGTTCTCCCTATGACCTCATTTCAATATGGCCAACCTTGGACATATACACATCTGAAATATCACCTTTTATGTCAGTGATCCCGAAAACTATCCATTCGACACAAATATAGTATATTTTCGATTCTTTATTCCTGTCACCCTCCCATTGTCAACTCGAAGCCAACAAAGGCTTTTTTGGACTTACGCAGCATCCACAGTGTCACTTTTCATCTTTGCATATGAATTCTACACTAATTTCGTTCGTATTTGACTACTTTTACATGTCACCATCACCTCTTGGTAGGGATTTTTTCAATATCTCGCCCCCACAACTATGGAGAAATTTCAACCAACTAAGTATAATTATAAATTATCATCTGAAACACAACAGTACGGGTGATCTTTTTCGCAGAGGAATTCGTTAACTACTGTTTCAATATCAATGTATTTTTTTTTTTTTTTTTTTTTGTTGTCCATGCTGAAGATTGCCAAAGGGCTAAACTTCATCTGCACTATTGTGCAATGAATATAGGTTTTAGTGGTTTAATTTACTGAATACTCGCTTAGATGCTGCTCTCGTCACAGAAAAAGTGATATACAGTTATAAAAGAAAAATGAAATGAAATATCTAAGTTTTACGTCCCACGATTATGCCGACTATGCTAATGGAGAGAGTAATGGTGAGAAATAAATGAAATTGTTTAATGAAAAAGTGGGAGGAAACGGGAGAAACCCGAGGACACTCATGCACACTGTGTTTGTCCATAATAAAGTTCATTCGGCGTGAGCTGGGATCGAACCAAGGACCCCATGCACCACAGGTAAATTTATAAAAGAATAGGCGTCTAAACAAATACGGAACACTACTATCAATGAAAGTTATATAAGATTAGATTTTTAGTTATTTCATTCTAAGTTAAAATTTCAATCAATCTTGTTCTTCAGTACTGTTCGAAAACTTAAATTAGTTGCTGCAAGGACGTGATAAATCTTTTCAGTAGACTTCGCAGTCTATAGCTCCTTCACAACTTCCTTTTCGTCTAAGGCTAAGTAGTTACATTTTAGACATTGAGAAAAACGTGTGAAATTAATTAAAACCCTTCAAAGTGGAGTTACGAATCCTCAATGGACCCCATTTTGCTGTTGGTCTCGCTCAACGCACGCCCGTCACTGTTCAGGGTGCACGATGGAGTTTCTCCCTTTTAGGAATACTTTCTAAGACAGTACTAGGTTTTTTTTTTTTTTACAGCTGTTTCAATTGAGTTGTATTTGCTAGAATCGTCGGTTAAAGGAAACAAAAGATCCTATTCTCAAACACAAATCATCCCTCTAGAAGCTCTAATGGAAAACGAAACGAATCGTCGTAAACATGTTACGTTCTTGAAGAGGAAAACAGCAAAACATTGATTGCACAAACGTATAATGGTATCATTTGCTTGCAAATTTAAAACTTATAGAAGTTGATGGCATGTTAGGTGAGGGGTTAGTGAACAGGATTTTTGTACTGGTGGTCCAGGGTTCGAATCTCGTTCGTTCTTACGTTTTTGTTCTTTAAGCTACACTGAGTTTGTTTATTGCAATTCTTTAAGCTTGAATTAAATCTAATACCAGTTAGTGAATTAAAAGTAGGTAACATTATTTTCAAATACGAGACGCTATTACATGCTTGTCACTAGCTCACAATACTCAACTTTGATACAAACTCTTGAAGCCTTCACTTAACTCATTTCTTGACGTGTTTTGTTACAAAACTCATGAATCGTGGCGAACAAAATTGCTTTACCAGATAATGGTGACTGCTTTGAAACCAAATGACAAGTATGAGAATTAAACGTATCATATCTGTAGTTTGGTGTGGAGAAGAAACCAAATAGCGAACGAAAGGTTTAAGAACAACCGCGTTATTAATATAAACTATGCCAAAGATTATTGACTTATATGATTTAAAAAAAAATATCGAAAAAAATTTTGAAAGAACGAAAAATACTAACTTCGAATTTTGTAACTGGAGGCAACGAAATCTAATTTAAACATACTAAAACATACCATTTAGCGCATATAGAGCGTGGATCTGTGCTCAAGGCGCTAGCTAATAATCTGGAGGTTCTCAAGTCGGAACCATGTGTGAATATTTTGTTTAAATTTAGAATTTTTGGTGATCATTAGTCGGCGATGACACACGTTTAATTGTCTTAAGGTATTTGAATATTTTGATCTTTCAATATATGAATGATCAAATCTTTAATAATAATAATTATTATTATTATTATTATTATTAGCAAAGTAATTCAATAACACGTTAATATCTTTAATTATTTCTCGATAACTACTCGAACTTAAGACGTCCTTGAATCGCACCCCGATTTCGCTGGGCTAAATTAAAGAAAAATAGTAATATGTTATGGTTTTACTATTACTAAAGCACTCTTTGATATTGGTCATTTTCGATGATTTTATGTATTCCTCTCCCCTCTCCATGGTGGGAGCACGGTATGACAAAAATTATCCGAGGCCCGAATGTCATGTACGTTGAAAATTTGATCGAAATCTGTTGGATGGTTCAAGAGTTGTTCTATTTATTTTTATATATTAATCTCCCCTTCTCTTATCCTCTCCTATGTTCTACCGTCAAAGTGAAAATACTAAAACAAAAGTTTTTAGGCCCGAACGTCGTCTATGTTGAAAATTAGATCGAGATCGGTCAGGTGGTTCAAGAGTTGTTTAAGTTTTATTCATTTTCATAGATATCTCCCCTCTCCTCCTCCTACCCTACGTTCTACCATCAAAGGGGTATGATAAAAACCACCCCAGGTTCAAACCTCATCTATGTTGATAATTTGATTAAGATCAGTTCGGTGGTTTAAGCGTGATGAAGTCACCAAGACAGCATTTTTATTTTTATTTTTTTTTTACATAGTCCCCCCTTCCCCTCCCCTACATTTGCCGTCAAGGCAAAAAATGAAAACATCCCAGGTCCGAACCGTATCTATATTGAATGTTTGATTGACTGGGATCAGTCGGATTGTTCAAGAGTTAAGTTTTATTCATTTTCATATATTTACCCTCCCCTCCTTTTCCGCAAGTTCTAATATCAAAATGAAATAACAAAAAGCTTCCCAGGTTCGAATTATATACCTCTATAATCGGAAACACACTTAATTGTTTGCATACTTCCACAAAACATACAAACACCAAATTTTGCATACTTGTTCGTCATGGGATGTGAGTAATGGGAAAATTCCGATATCACGAAAAAGGCGACATTTTCCATGTAAATGAAGTGTCGAATTTTTTCGTCGTTTCGAAATGCTCGTTTTTAGAGTAGTTCCGCACACCATAGAAACGTCATATTTTGTCAGGCAGTGAAGCTGGGAACATAGTTTATGATAGAAAAAAGAGCATTAAAATTCGTTTTCGTTTCGCGGCGCAAATCGAAGAAATGTGAAATTTGTAATGGCTGTATGTAGGACGTTGAAATTTCGAGGTGATGTTTATTATGATGCGTAGTTTGCGAATCCGCCCTTAAACTTGAAAAAAATAGTCATGTTCGGTGTAAGAAAGTGCTAGGAATGTTATAAGTGGGCGTCTAATTCTACACAACTTGTAGTAATGGTGGAATCACGAAATTGCGTTCAAGTGTGTAGATTACAGCCAATGTGAGGGGAAAATTCCGACATGTTGGAAAAGTCGTCATCTTCGATTCAAAATGGCGGCTCAAAAATTTGTAACCATGAAAATTGTAAGTTGTGCTCTTGGTAGGTAAGCCAGGTTTCGCTATGTTATTAAGGACGTAGTTCAGTTTAAGTGAAGAAACAAATCATTGGAGAAGTCGCCATCTTGAATGCAAAATTGCCATATTTTTGAATTGCCTTCATTTGGACTCTTATGTGCTATATTGAGGAGAATAAACAAACAGAATTCAACGTAGTAAGTTAGCTCCGCGGTAAAGTGTTTGCTTCTGGGTTCGATTCCCCGCCGCACCTTGTTTTATCTTACGTTTTTTTTCTTATCACGTTGCTTCGTTTTATCAAAATAGTTTCTGTTGGCATTGCGTGAACAAAATATTTTCGTTATTACAGACATAGACGAAAAGAATATATTTATACACTAATTGTTGATATCGTCTCGAAACTAGGCAGTATGTTCGTGTGAAGCTTCGAGACGATACTCAACTATTTAGAAAGAAACATATGTAGCTTTAGAGATGGGGCAACACCAGTGTTTCTTTCAGAAACAATGTTCCTGAGGATCACAGTTAGTATTCCCAGGGGCACTGCTCATAGTATTCTATTTATTATTCTATTATACACGTATTATTTGGTCTCCTGCGGGGGCACTCTAAGAGCCCCAAGGAGGCAGTGTACCCCCCAAAAACATTTTGGAAAAAAAACATTGAGCATCATTTCCACGATATAGTATACAGACGAGACAAAAATACATTTTGTCTCGCAAGGATAGTGTGTGCTTCGAACCGGAAATAATTGCAAACAATCTCCCTTTTTATACACACAGAGACACACACACACACATATATATATATATACGCACCTTTTGATAATTTTCTCGTTGGCAGCGTATATAGTTATAATATACGGGATACGTGGAAAAGTACCTCTTTCGGGTCAGTAGTTTGTTTACAGTACCGGTTGGAGTGAAATGCGTTTTATAATAGACTCAACCTTATAGGCAAACAATATATGCTATAAAAATAAACTTTCAAAGAAAGAAAAAGTGAGGAAAAGATTGTGAGGAATCGAACCCAGGTCTCCTGGCCAGTAGGCTCACGTCAATCCCCTACACTACCGATTTCCTTAGATTTTCGACATCGTTCTTACTGCTCACATAGTACTGGTACGTTGCGGCCGGCATTTGTGGGGAATTACACCTCTAAAATCGGAATAGTAATCGGGTTATATATGCGTTTTTTAGTATCGTTAAGGAAATGATGTCTTGTTATTTAATTGTAATAAGAAATGAGAAAGACACAATTCTAATACACTGTTATACTACTATGTAAAAAATGGTTTGTTTAAAATGCTATAAACAAATTTTCAAAAGCCTCCAATAATATTCATATTCTAAATTACTTAGTTAATATCAGTCTTCATTGAAAATATGAGAGTAAAGATACACGAAGACTCTATGTAATTGCCCAGTGTATATAAACATTTCAAGAAGTCTGGCTGCCCAGTAAGTACATTTTTTTACCAAAGGACACCATTATAATAAGAGGTACTACGTTACACTGCAAAAACTAGTGTTGAATGAAATGTTATGAACTAATGTTTAAAAAGCCTTAACAAAATTCATTTTTATAAATTACCTACAAATTGTAGTCTTTATTGAAAATACAAGACGAGACATACAGGTTGACTGCAAGAAATTGTCCAGTAAATATGAAATATTTGAAAAAGTCTTGCTGCAGGTAATATGTACCACTATGCCCAAGGTTTACATTATAATCCATTGTACTACATTACAGTACAAAAGTAGTGTTCACTCAAATGCTATGAAAAAAATTTAAATAATTTCCAACAATATTCATATTTGTAAATTACCTAGTAAATTGTAGTCTTCATTGTAAATACAAGAATAAATATGCAGGAAGCCTGAAATATTTTCGCACTCTTATATCACAGATGTGAATTACTTTTAGTGAAGGTAATGTGTACAATTAACAACAGGGACACTATTATAATACATTGTACGTACTAAATTACACTGCAAAACATAATATTTAAAAGGGTGGAAAAATTCACATTTGTAAACAGTGATTGTTTTCGGAAAATGAAATGTTTAATTGGTATTCTATTGCAAGACAGTTTCCGCTGTTTATGTTTCAGAAAATAAATTCTGTTATTGTCTCTAACATGTATAGATGTGCGCAAAGTGTATATAATTAGCCATGTACATGATTGCCAGAATAGAAGTAGTAATAGAGTTCTTTCTTATAAATTGTGTGTTTGCTGTCCAAAGTTAAATGGAAGAAATAATACCGGTTCGATTCAAGTATGTGTTGGTAACAGGTGTGTGCTGTAAAGGGAAGTGAATTCCTCAAGGAATAGTTTTCTAGAACTTGACACCTTATGGCAAAGCCATGACCGGGGGTCTGGGGGCGGAGCCCCCAGCGAGCTTTAGCGCGTTTCATCTATGTTCAAAATGTAATTGAGAACGATCGGGTAGTTCAAGAGTTATTCACCACCGAACATTGTCACTTTTATTTTTATATTTAAAGCTGTTATGTATCTTCCCCCTCCTCTCCATCCTCTACGTTATTCCGTCAAAGTGAAATGGTAAAAGCCATCCCTCGCGTTAGTCGAGACGGGGACATATAGCCTCATTGCTGACGTCCCCATTAATCCCCCTACTCATACCCTTTAGTGTGTTTAAGTTTTTTTTTTTTTTGTCTTCAGTTGCAAATTTCTATGTTATTTTTCTTTGTTTCAAAATTCTCGCATTTCTTGTATGATAATACAAGCTAATAATCTTTGACTTGTTTTATATTAATAATCTGAGGTGTTCTTAAACCTTTGGTTTCCAATTTTGTTTTGTCCAACGTAATCAAACAGATCGGGCTAGGGAGATTTGATTAGGTTTGGTTTGGTTATGTAAACTTCAACAATACAATGCAATTTTTATAATTGTTTTTTAATTTTTTACTTTACTTACAACAATCATTATCATTGTTATGTAGTAGTTAGATAAATTCATTTTGAAAACCATTCTGTAGACAAGAATCGTTCTCGAAGGCCTTTTTCGCCTTTGATGAAAACTGGACGTAAATCAAACTTAGTAGATAATAAGCAAAGTATCGCGTATCTATTTAGTATACAGTGTCAGAAATCTACGAAATAATATATTCAAACTACGTTCTCAAAATCGGAAATTATACAAAGAAACAGATTATGTACGTACAGTGCCCAGTGTCCCCTACAGGGGGCACCTTCTTCTTTTTGCAAAATTATAAGTACTTTTATTCATTTGTGACCAAACCTTACATTTTATATGTGAACATGAACGTTTCAAGAAAATAAATAAAGAGTTTTGAAAAATTTAGTCACCTGTTTCTTTTCTTGGCAGCCATTTTCATGGAGTGAAGTGTGCAAACAGCTACTCAGGCCGCAGAATGCGTAATTCTGTACTTCATATCTCCGCCGCTAGATGGATCTAAAATCGCACAGTAGTGCTAGGTGATCTTCAGACTACATACTTTCCAAAACTCCAAACATAACCGAAATACTTCCTTCAGGTGGAAAATAGGAGACATTTAAACTGCTGTCCCCTGTAGGGGACACCGGGCTTTCCCGGGTTAATTTGGAATAAAAATGACCACAAGTGTGAGCAAAATGTAAAATATTTCTTATTTACTTTCTTACTCTATTATAGCTCGCCCATTGAAACAGAAAAGTATATGGTGTAATAAAATTTATGTTGTTTTTCTTTTTATCACAATTTTTCTTCTTTTCATTTCCCCTCACAATGTCCGCAGATCTTGGCGGACAGCGAAGCCTGTCTTCGCGGATAAAATTTCAACCCTCCGGTAAAAGATAAACTGAATTTTCTTTCTTAGAATTGTATATATACAAATTCTTCGTACGTTGTACCATGTACCGCATTTAGTCACGTTTTGAATACAACTTCAACATTTGTTGTCTCTACGGTTTCTTTACAATTGAGAATAAACCTGATTTGGCTTTCTCATATACCGTTGCCGACTGTGTACACTGCAGCTGACGGTGAGCGAGGCCTCTTCTCGCCGTCAAATTTTAGACCTTCTGCTACAACTTAAAGTGGCTTCTCTTTCTGCAAAATTGAATATTTAAAAGCAAAAGCATTCTATACGTACTTCCATTTAGGTACACCTCCTATAAAAATAATTCATTATTCTAGCAACAAGTTAAAAAAGAAAGAAAAAAAATGAAATAACCGTGATCACAAATGTGAGCAATATGTTAAGTTGTTGTAACATGCTTTCTTACTCTACGATTGTTTAGTCATTCAAGCAAAAATATATATTGGCGAGTAAATTTTGCATTATGGTTTCTTAAACCATTTTTCCCCTCATATTTTAAGTTACATCTGCCGCTGTAAGCACTGCTACTTGCTTGCACCTTCCACGAAAGTACTTCAGTACACGTTTAACTTGGTGCCAACTCTTTCATTTGCGGTGTTGCTCACAAAATACCTATGTTTGAAAAGATATATCACGTCTCAATTCTATCTGTGAGTTAACAACGATATGTTATTCGGTTCATCGACATTCACATTCCAACATATCTGTTATCAGTCACTTAGCTCATTCCTTAATTACACGCATAAAAGAGGTCCTAATTTTCATGCTCGTTCACACGAATATTCAGTTTATTTCATATTACGGAATTCCGTGGAACGCTCCTTTGTAAAAAAAAAAAAAAAAAAAAAAAAATCCTCCAGGTTTTGATTCCGCTGACAGCGTTCAATTTCAACTTTAGGCTGGATTTTGAGCTCTCTTGGCGATAAGCGGTTAAAGTTTTCCATGGGAGATACGTGTTCAACTTTGGGCATACTGGCAACTATTAGACTTTAGTTTGCAATTATGAACGAAAAGTCGGCAACTATGAGCGTTTTGACGGCAAGTGTGAGCATTTTGACGGAAACTGTGCGTTTTTTTTTTTTTTTTTTTTTTTTTTGCGATGATTCCTTCCGCCTACTTCGATGAAAAACGTTTCCGTACATTCTCGGTAGAGATTTCCTTTCTCTAGTTTCACTGGTTTTCTTTCGGTAGTAAAAAAAGAAAAAATGAAAGAAAGAAAAAGAAAGAAAAAAAAGATTTGAAATTTTCATCTACTCTCACCGGCGGTGTTCGCAGGTCTTGACATTAAGCGTGGGCTCTGTTTGCCGTCAAATTTTCAACTTTCTACAACAATTTAGTCTCTTTTCTTTTAGAAAAGTGGAGATACTATAATAGTATCCTTATAATAGTACTCGAATGCACAATATCCAGGTACAACTCGTTTAGAAATATCACTTTTCTGTTTGGAATAGTTTACTTGAAATAATGCAAACACGTAATTTGAAGATAGCCATGACCACAAATGTGAGTGAAAACTGTAAGTTGTCAATTTTCTTTTTTCTTACTCTGTTATTGCTCGCGTATTGACACAGAATAGTATACTGTAAAATAAAATTTAAGTTGATTGTCTTTTTATCGGTATTTTAAAATTACTTTCCCCCCATAATATCCACACATCTTCGCGGCAGCGAAACCTATCTTACGCGGCAGAATTTCAACCATTCGGTGAAAGTTAAACTGAATATTCTTTCATAAAAATTTTGTATATATATATTGAGATTCCTTGTACGTTGTCCTAGGTACTGTATTTCGATACGTTTCTTGTACAGCTTGTAAGGTTTTCTTAACTCTACAAGAAGTGTCCCATAATTTGGAAGGGGGTTGTGTGTGAAAGGACCAGTATAAATAAACCCTTCGTTGCTTTTCCTCTTCCCATATTTAGTAATCTTATAAATTATGACGGCATGTATGAGAATTTTGACGGCAAGTGTCAGCAGTTTGACGGCTTGTGTGAACTATCTGACGGCAACTGTGAGCCCTATGTCCGCAATTATGAACGAAAAGTCGGCAACTATGAGCGTTTTCACGGGAACTGTGAGCCCTGGGTCGGCAAGTATGAACAAAAAGTCGGCAACTATTAGCATCGTGAAAGCGAGTGTGAGCACTTTGAAAGCACGTGTGAACATTCTGAAGCCAACTGCGAGTATTCTGAAGATAAACATGTAAAATTATGTTTTCAGCTATGAGCCCTATATCCGAAATGATGAACGAAAAGTCGGCAACTGTGAGCGTTTTGACGGCAACTATGAGCGTTTTGACGGCAACTTTGAGCCATAGGTCGGCAATTATGAACGAATAGTCGGCAACTATGAGCGTTTTGACGGCAGCTGTGAGCCATAAGTCGGCAACTATGAGCGTTTTGACGGCAACTTTGAGCCATAGGTCGGCAATTATGAACGAATAGTCGGCAACTATGAGCACTTTATTGGTAAATGTGAGCATTGTGACGGCTTCTGTGAGGAATCTGACGGCAACTGTGAGCCTTTTGACAGCAACCATGAACCATTTAACTTCCACTGAAGATAAACGTGAAAAATTATGTTTTCAACTATAAGCCCTACGTCCGCAATTATGAACGAATTGTGGGCAACTATGAGCTATTTGACGGCTTGTGTGAGGATCCTCATGGCAACTTTGAGCATTTTGATCCGATGATTCCTTCCACCTACTTCGATGAAAAATATTTCCATACATTCTCGGTAGAGATTTCTCTTCTCTAGTTTCACTAGTTTTTCTTTCTGTAGAGAACAAAAAAAAAAGAAAAAGAAAAAAATGGAAAGAAAAAATGAAAGAAAAGAAAAAAGTGATATCAAATTATGTACTCGCACGGGCGGTGTTGACGTGAAGCGTGGGCTCTGTTTGCCGTCAAATTTTCAACTTTCTACAACAATTTAGAGTATCTTTTCTTTTAGAAAAGTGCAGATAGAATAATTCTTTATACGTACTCGAACGCACAATATCCAGATACACTTCTTGTAGAAATTGCACTTCTCAGTTTTGAATAGTTTCCTTATAGTAGTGCAAAAGCTTAGTTTCGAATAAAAATGACCCCAAGTGTGAGCGAAATATAAATTTGCTCTAATCTACTTTCATACTCTATTATTGTTCACCCATTGAAAGAGTAAAGTATATGATTAAATAAAATTTATGTTATTGTTTTTTCGCTTATCACTATTTTTTTCTTTCCACTTTTCCGCACAATGTCAACACATCTTCGTGCACAGCTATCCCTCTCTTCGCCGAAAACTTTTCAAACCTTCGGTAAAAGACAAACTGTATTTTCTTTTGGTTAGCTTGTGGCTTCGTCCACAAAGCCCCTCCTTTTGAAGGTATTTCACCCTTGCACCTCTTATTCTCACAATTCTAAGGAATTTCAAGTTTACTTTACTATTTCAACTAATTAAAAGATAAGAATGGGATCCCAAGAAAACGCCTATTTAAATAACATGGGGATTTCTTCATCCCCCTTTAGACCCCTTAAACATTAAAAATATTCACTTTTGGCAATTTTGCTGTAGGTTAGTCCCGAAAGCCTACAATCATGCTAAATTTCATCATTCTAATCCTGCCACATGTAACAGAAGATTTTGGCGTGCAGAAGACGCCCCATATAAATGACATGAGAAAGACTTTTCAATTCCAAATAAAACCACTCTAAAGTTGAAAATTTTTACTTTGTACTGATTTACTTAGGGAACGCTAATGAAACCGTACAAGAATACCGAATTTCTCGTTTGTGTTCCAATTACAAGTAACTATACTTTGAGATTACAAGTCCAAATAGCTGGTAATATACGGCTAGTGTTACAACGTTAAAATATACTTCGCTGTAGCCTTGGTTCCTTATTTTCTTATAATAAATACGAACCACATTAAAATAACACTCTTTTTATTACGTGGTTTGTTTCTATATATATATATATTCATCCTCACGGCATTGTCAAGGCTCTATATTTGTATTTTACATTTATTATTGCAACCGGGTGTTTCTGACTTCCGTATACGGTAGCCCGATCATCACCCTTGTTCTTCGCGCGCGCAGTCATTCGAAGAACTGAAAACGTACTCTGTACACAAACAGTTTATGGTTGTGAACTCGGAAAGCCTGGTACTTCTGCTTGTGAAGGTCAAAAAGTGGGAGAAAAAAGGATGTGTAGAATGTAAAGAGGGTGCAACAGTGACTGATGCTAGTAAGGGAACATATTCATTTGTAGTTCGTGCACATTCCGCCTGTAGCGCTACTGTGGCACAACGTATATTGTAACTGTATAACTCTTGTACACCGCTAGTAGGTCTATTCGCGTTAGTGACGACCGAAACTATGTTGTCAGCTCTGACTGCGATAAGGCACTGCCGTGCTGCTTTTCCTTCTCTTTTTTCCCCTTTTCCATTTGTGAGACGCCAAACATGTTGTTTTTGCTTGTTGCACGCGCTGAACGGGTTTCTGCGAGCGAAGTATTTAAGAAGTTGACTACATATTCTTGTTTGCGATAGTTTTAAATTGGTTAACTGTTGAAAACTATACGAAAATAAAGCTGTACTTGTTAAGGTATATTAGTCGAGGACGTAGCTACTGACAGTGTTGATTACAGATTTTCTCGAGGAAGAATTTAATTACAGTAGAGGTGAAGAGGAGACGTCCATTTAGACAGCCCCCCCTCCCTTATCAGACTCAATCGGAAATGGTCTCAATCGTTTGTACACAAATGTGCAGGCGAAATTTTCGTTTGTACACAATTAGGGGCGCAGTCAAAACGAAAACAAAGTGGGGGCTGTCTAAATGGTAGCCCCCCACCAACATGTCCTATTCAAGCACAAATTGTCGCAATCATTTGTACATCGTTTCTACAGAAATGTGAAGGCGAAATTTTCGTTTGTACACAATTAGGGGCGCCGCCAGAACGAAAACAAAGTCGGGGATGCCTAAGTGGTAGCCCCCCCCCCCACCATGTCCAGTTGAATCACAAATTGTCGCAATCGTGTGTACTTCGTTTGTACAGAAATGTGCAGGCGAAATTTTCGTTTGTACACAATTAGGGGCGCCACCAGAATGAAAACAAAGTGGGATCTGTCTAAATGGTAGCCCCCCATTTCCAATTTAATCACAAATTGTCGCAATTGTTTCTACATCGTTTGTACAGAAATGTGCAAGCCAAATTTTCGTTTGTACACTATTAGCGGCGCCGTCAGAACAAACAAAGTGGGGGCTGTCTAAATGGTAGCCCCACACAATGTCCAATTCAAGCAAAAATTGTGGCAATCGTTTCTATATCGTTTGTACAAAAATGTGCAGGCGAAATTTTTGTTTGTACATAATTAGAAGCGCCGTCAAAACTGAATCAAATTGGGGGCTGTCTAAGTGATAGGCCCCCCAAATGTCCAATTCCATCACAAATTGTCGCAATCGTTTCCACATCGTTTCTACAGAAATTTGAAGGCTAAATTTTCGTTTGTACATAATTAAGGGCGCCGCCAGAACGAAAACAAAGTGGGGGGTGTCCAAATGGTAGCCCCCCACCATGTCCAATTCAAGCACAAATCGTCGCAATCGTTTGTACATCTTTTGTACAGAAATGTGCAGGTGAAATTTTCGTTTGTACACAATTAGGGGCGCCGCCAGAACGAAAACAATGTGAGGGCTGTCTAACCCCCCATTTCCAATTCAATCACAAATTGTCACAATCGTTTGTATATCGTTTGTGCAAAAATGTGCAGGCTAAATTTTTGTTTGTACATAATTAAGGGCGCCGCCAGAACGAAAACAATGTGGGGGCAGTTTAAGTGATAGCCCCCCATCATGTCCAATTCAATCACAAATTGTCGCAATCGTTTCTACATCGTTTGTACAGAAATGTGCATGCAAAATTTTCGTTTGTACATAATTAGGGGCGCCGCCAGGGTGAAAACAAAGTGGGGGCTTTCTAAGTGATAGCCCAATCACCATGTTCAATTCAATCACAAATTGTCGCAATCGTTTGTACATCGCTTGTACAGAAATATGCAGGCGAAATTTTCGTTTGTACACAATTAGGGGCGACCTCAGAACGAAAACAAAGTGGGGGCTGTCTAAATGGTAGCCCCCTCTCCATGTGCAATTGAATCACAAATTGTCGCAATCGTTTGAATATAGTTATACAGAAATGTGCAGGCGAGATTTTCGTTTGTACACAATTAGGGGCGCCGCCAGAACAAAAACAAAGTGGG
The DNA here is from genome assembly GCF_964235325.1 of Thermobia domestica. Taxonomy (NCBI): domain Eukaryota; kingdom Metazoa; phylum Arthropoda; class Insecta; order Zygentoma; family Lepismatidae; genus Thermobia; species Thermobia domestica. The sequence continues at coordinate 312,709,855 of NC_137459.1, forward strand.
GGGCTGTCTAAATGGTAGCCTTCCCACCATGTTCAATTCAACCACAAACTGTCGCATTTGTTTGTACGCCTTTGTACATAAATGTACAGCTGAAATTTTCGTTTGCACATAAATGTGGCCCCGCCAAAACGATAACAAACTATGGGCTCTCTAATTGATAGGCCTCCCACCATGTCGAATTCAACCACAAACTGTCGCACTTGTTTGTTACGGTTTTGTACAGAAATTTGCAGGCGAAATTTTCGTTTGTTCACAATTGCGGGCGCGCCAAAACGATAACAAAGTATAGGCTACCTAATTGGTAGCACCTCCCTACGTCCGATTCAAAAGAAAATTATCTCAATTGTTTGTACTTCGTTTGAGCAGTAATGCGCTGGCGAAAAATTTTTTTTCTAAGCTATCAGATGAGTGGACAGAACGAAAAAAGGGGAGTTGTCTAAGTGCTAGCCCCACCATGTTCGATTGAACCACAAATTGTTGCGATCGTTTATACATGGTTTGTGCAGAAATGTGCAGGTAAAATTTTCGTTTGTATTAAATAATATACGGATGTGAGTATTTTTAATATCTGCGATCAACGTTAACCGGTTTGAATAACGGTTGATGAGTTTGAAAATGGTACCTATCACACTAGTCGAAAAAAATTCTTTTTCTCTGGCACACGGAAGAAAATGCCTGATTGTGATAGAACTTTTCACGTAGAATTCGAATCTGCAATCAGTTTTTCTCCATCACCCTCAGTTTTCCCGTGACAGGTGTTTTCGGAAAATTTCCCCTCAAATTTCTTTTTTTTCTTTTTTCTTTGTTTTAAAACCATTTTCATACTTGTAGCTTGGGTACCTTAGGTATATAAACGCACAAATTATATTGTATATTAGCCTGATTTATACTTAGTAAGCCCTCTAAGTTTCATAAGAATAGCATTATTCTATCTAGAGAAATAAACATATTTATATAAAAAATATGCTATGTGTTCATTTTACAATATTCATTAGTGCAGATAAAATCACATATAACTTCCACGAAAATTACAATATAAGCACGGTTTGTATCTTATTGGATTATAAATAAAACATATTTTCAATGATGTATACATCGTGTCACCATTTTATATCTACTTAATAAATAATACAAAAGAAGTGAGTGGTATCTTCTTAATAAATGGACACTTACTTACCTCAACTAATATGTTTTAGTTGTCGACTTTCTTCTGTGTTTGGTTTCTGGAACATCTCTTTTAAGTGTCCAACAGTAATCAGCTAGTATTTTTGAACTTCACTGTCACTGGTATCTCTTCTCCATGGAGGAAATGTCCTGATGAAAATGTTCCCCATACTCATCACTAACAGCACCAAGGTTTTCAGGAAAGAAATGCAGGTCGGAGTCTAGAAAGTGAACTTTAAGGGACATGTTGCAACCCATTTCATTGAATGATTGCCGGAAATCACTCACAATTTCACGGTAATTTGGGGCTTTCTTGTTTCCTAAAAAAATCTCTGTTAAACATTTAAATGGACACCAAGCTGCTTTCTCAACCAGAGTTAAGAGATCCTCAAATTTTTGGTCACGAATCAAACATCTTATTTGGGGGTCTACAAAAATCCGGTGTACGGACAAAATCTCGCGGCCGAAACATCGCTGCCCAAAATCTCGCCGGCCAAAACCTCGCGGGACAAAATCTCGCCGGGCCAAAACCTCGCGTGGCCAAAACCTCGCGGGACAAAATCTCGCCGGGCCAAAACCTCGCCGCCCAAAACCTCGCCTGGCCAAAACCTCGCCGCCCAAAACCTCGCGTGGCCGAAACCTCGCCGCCCAAAACCTCGCGGGACAAAATCTCGCCGGGCCAAAACCTCGCCGCCCAAAATCTCGCCGTGCCAAAACCTCGCCGCGAATGAAACTTTTCTTTAAAATTTACCCAATGTGTTTCCTAATATGCAATTCCACGTTACAAATAATAATAATAATAATAATAATAATAATAATAATAATAATAATAATATACAAAACATCGCGTGCGTGGGCTTTCTCGGGTTATTCCCGTTTCCTCCCACTTTCTTTATTCGATCATTTCCTTCATCCTGGTCATCTACGTCTCCTTTAACCTATAGGACATAATCAAGGGACGTCGTAAAAACTCATATATTGTTTCATATTTTCATAAATATTATTAGATTTTTGTTAAAATTTTAAGTTTTTGGATGTTCCAAAGTTCACGAAACTAACCTCGTTAGTTGTCATTACTTTCCTTATGCAGACTTTCTTTCCCTATAACCAGTTTAAAAACATCCTGTCGCCCTACCTTCACATTGAAATCCTCTAATACAGAAATAGAATTTTTATATGGTATCGCGGGACTTGGTCAAATACCCGTGATACTTCTTCTGAAACAGCGTCTTTTATACCGTCATTCTTATCATCTGTTGGAACATTTACATTTTGGTCAGGCGAGATTTTGGGTATGGCGATATTTTGGGGCGCGAGGTTTTGGCCCGGCGAGATTTTGGCCCGCGAGATTTTGGCCCGCGAGATTTTGGCCCGCGACGTTTTGGGCGGCGAGGTTTCGGCCAGGCGGGGTTTTGACCCGGCGAGATTTTGGGCGGCGAGGTTTTGGCCAGGCGAGGTTTCGGCCTGGCGAGATTTTGGGCCGCGAGGTTTTGGGAGGCGAGGTTTTGGCCAGGCGAGGTTTTGGTCCGCGAGGTTGTCGCCGCGAGGTTCTGGCCGCGAGGTTTTGTACCCAAACCCAAAAATCCCTAGCGTCACTAACCCGAGGAATTTTTTCCTTGAGGTAACAAGATCCTGCATTACTTTTGTCCATTGCCCTAACAAAGTTTTTGAAGAGCCCCAACTTTATGTGAAGAGGAGGTAGAATTATCTTATCAGGGCTCACCAGTGAGGAATAAACAGCATTCTTCTGTCCAGGAGTTAATACATGCGTTGGCCATTCCTTCTTGGTGTAATGTTCCGCTTTGTTCCTGCTGCCCCATTCGCAGAGGAAACAACAATATTTCGTATAACCAAGCTGCAAATCCATTAACAAAGAAATGACTTGTAAATCACAGCAAACGGTCCACTTGTATTTCTCATACTGAATTTTTTCTAACACTATTTCGATGTTTTCATAGGTTTCCTTCATATTAGTTGCATAAGCCAAAGGCACTGAAGGAAATTTGTTGCTATTGTGCAAAAATACAGCCTTAAAACTAGTTTTCGAAGAGTCAATAAGCAATCTCCACTCTGTACTTATATGTGCATGTCCAAGTGTATCCATCACAGCACAGACATTATTACAATACACTAAATCATTTTCTTGAGAATAATAGTTTTGAAAGTCTGTATGAAGGTTTCGAAAAATACACACTTTAGTGTCACGATGGAGCAGATTCCAGTCTTAAGTTTAGAATCAAGAAGTTCTGTCTGTGTCTTGGAGAGTTTTAAATCCCGTATGAGGTCATTTAGTTCACCCGGAGTTATCAGATGGGAATCCAATGTAGATGTGCTTCCTACATAAGTAGGATCATCATCTTCATTTGGAACTTCAATAGTTGCCTCAAGTACGTAATCCTCATTTACCGTAAGATGAGGAGGTGGTACTGGTACAGGTAATTCTGCACTGTGTGGAATTGGCCTAATTGTTGATGGCAAATTAGGGTACTGTACTGTGTGGTTAGATTTACTGCTTGTTTCTTTTATCTGTGTCATACAAAAGTAGCAGTCTGAAGAATGATCTTTTGGTTCCCTCCAGATCATCGGTACTGCGAAGTTCATGTTTCGTCCACCATTTGCCCACCCAGTCAGACGTTTCACGCAAGTACCACAAATGTAGTGAGGAACCCAGTTCTTATCCTGGTCTCCTACACAGCAACCAAAATATAACTAATAACACTTCCTCACAAGTGGAGTAAAACATCGACGTTGTGATTTAAATATCAGCTCCCTACATACATAACAGAAATTGACCGGTTTATTTACACACTTCCTCGACATCTTGTATCCAGTAAGGTATCACACACACACACACACACACACACACACACACACAGGAATCTACACTCCATCAAATTCCCACAAAATCCCTCTAGACATTCCCTCATACAAAAATGGTGACATGGTGTACACATCATTAAAAATGTTTTATTGGAAGTCCAACGAGGTATAAACCGTGGTATATTGTAATTTTCGTGGAAATTATATGTGTTGAAGACCGACCCGACCCCACCCGTGACCCGAATTGACTGACCCGACCCGACAACCCGACCCGAGCTGACCCGATTGGCCCGACCCAAAGTGACCCGAGTAAACCAACCCGAGGTGACCTAACCCGACAACCGACCCGAGTGACCTGACCTTACAATCTAACCAGTTTGAGAGAGCTAGAACCTTACAAAACTGCCACCAGAAAAAATGCTGACCAATTCTTATGCATAAACCATTGTTTCGGCTTTTTTCATTTGTAGTATAATTATCCTCCCCCTCCTCCTCAGTGTTCTGCCATTAATGACAGGCCAGTTTCCGTGAACTAGGTAAGAAGCTTCCATTTTTGCGATTTCCCGCTAATATCTGCCTCGCAACCCAACATAAAATACCACCCTCCTTATTACAATCTATCAATTCCAACCTTCTTACACACTCTCGCTCTCCTGATATCACCCCCTTTACTACATCTCTCAGAATGCAATCCCTTAGAAAGATCGAAACTTGTGATCCGTCCATTTTTCGCTTCCTTATATCGTCTAATATTGCTCTCGTCTCTTGCATTTTTTCAGCATTTCCTAATTCGTTTTCCTCTCTACCCTGCTAACCTTCTTTATTTTACTCCAAATCCAAATTTCCAAGGTTAAAATTTAGGTAATCAACTTCGAAAGTCAAAATAAAATTTGACTGAGTTCTGAAGACAAGTTCTGAAGACTAAAAGAATAAAAGTTCTGAAGACAACATTATTTTCTAGTAAGGAATGTATATAGAACTTCTTTTAATATTTTTTTGCTGTGTAACGAACAAAAATTTCATCACGTTAACATTCCGATTTTTCTATTTAAAAACAGCGTTGCTGTCTGATAGAATCATAAGGAACTAATTGCACTGAAATATCATTCTGTAGGGAATTACCTTTTATTTTTTCTTGATTAATTTATCTAGAAGATATTTGTGACGTTATATAAAATTAGCAAGTATTTTATTGCGGAGAAAGTCAAATCACTACCGCAGCAATAATAATAATAATAATAATAATAATAATAATAATCTGAAGGTGACCAAGAAAGTTCTGTCTCTTTGTGGAGGTCTGTGTTCAATTGGCCCTCACACCGTGAGTTGAATGCGAATGGATATAAGGTGAAGGTCAGTTGTTGGACGAGACGAGACAGCATTTTCATGAAGGGGTACGAGATGAGATGAGACAGAGCTCTTTCAATAGAAACATATGCACTTTTCGAGACGAGACTACCTTCACGACACATTTTCGAGACGAGAATGCCCCAAACCTGGTCTCGTGAGCAACACTAGTAAGTATATCCAACATACTACTTGGTTGTGGCTGTTCAGATACACCGTGAACGTGCGTAAGGACTGAGTGAACATGGGGCCTTTACAGAGCGTCATAAGGGCTTGTTTCCTGTTCGAGTTCAAATTGCTGCTTCGCGGGCGGAAGATATGACAGGCCTTTGGTGAGGGTGTCCTGACTACGCGGAGAGTGCAGTGGTATGACGGTTTAAGGACGGTGACGAAACACTCGAAGACGCACCACGTGCCGGAAGACAAACAGATGTTCAAAATAAAGATCTTCAGGCAGCAATTAAGGCGAAGACAGACATGTGAGGAACTGGTACTACATTTCAGTGTAAGTGGAGAAACCATTCGGCACCACCATCATCAACTTGGGAAGCACTGCAAGTTGGGTTGATAGGTCCTACATGATTTGACTTGGAGCCAGAAAGCAACGCGAGCAGACACCTGTGTTTCTTTGGTGTCTCGTCTGAGGAAGGAGCAATTTCTTGACAGGGTGTTGACATGTGATGGGAAGTGGGTCCTGTACGATGCTCCACGGCGCCGTCATTGTTGGTTAGCATCCCATGAACCGGTTCAAAAACAGCCCAAGCCAGCACTACACCAGAATAAGGTTCTCCTGTGCATTTTGTGGACTGCTCCAGGCATCGTCCATCGGGAACTGCTACCAGCTGGTCAGATCATCAATGCAATTGTGTACTGTCACTGTGTACTGTCTGGATCCAACAGTTCTGAATCGCAAAGGGGTCCTCTTGTTACAAGGCAACGCTAAGCCCCACGTGGCTAAAATGACCCAGTACATCATTCTACGCCTTGGATGGAAAACACTATTGGATCCGCCATACTCCACGGACATTGTACCGTCCGATTATCACCTGTTCCATTCCTTGGACAATCACCTTAGAGAACGCCAATTCAAATCGCTAGTAGAGGTTCAATATGCACTTGATACCTTCTTCACTTCACGTCCCACCAAGTTCGACTGCGATGGAATCCATGGCCTTCCAGAACGTTTTCAGAAGGTCGTCGAGGCTGATGGAGACGATTTTTGATATTCCAGGTACGTCTTAGGTACATACCAATGTTCGAAGGTGTTGGTGAAAAGGCGGCGGAACTTTCTTGGGCACTCTTAAAGTTATAATAATAATAATAATAATAATAATAATAATAATAATAATAATGTGTCCTGCCCAAAGGCAGATGTTTGACCCGAAGGTCCATGGGTATTGATTCCAGCTCGTACCAAGTTAGTTTTCTGGTGGACAAACACCATGTGCATGGGTTTTTCGGTGTTCTCCCATTTCCTCCCACTTTCTTCATTCAACCACTTCAATTATTTCTCATCACTGTCTCTCTTAGCGTTGGTGCATAACGTGGGACGTTAACTAGATATTTCCTTTCAATTTCACTTAATGAGACATTTAACTTGACATAGAAACGCAGAAAGGAAAAAAGTCAGTAGTAATATTAATTACAATTACAATGCCAATTAGTTAATATAGGGTTAAATTAAAATTTTATTACTATTTCACCTTCAATTAGTCACATTTATCATTCATTCACCAACTTCGAATTGAATTCTACAACAAAGCTCCTTACAGTATTCCGTATAGAAAATAAGTGAAGAATGTGACAACCCGACCCGAGTGACCCGACACGAGCTAACCCGACTGACCCGACCCGACCCGTATCCCGACCCGTTTGAGAGCACTATCAGAGGGGTACAATTTACAGTACAATTTATTTTGTATGGTTTAGCATACTTTAAGGCTACCATACTTTTTGAAAACAGAAAAAACGGGACATCTTACAAATAAGTAGTAAATATTGCATTTTGTATTAATTTTATCTTTCGAATTTTACTACAGTATCGCACTAGTTATACAATTTAAAATAATGTATTAATATAGTCCATACTTAATCAACAGTGCTAAAAATTATTATAGAAGCTAGAAGCTGTTATACAATATAAACGCAATCAGTGAACATACAATATTTAGGCAAAAATTATATTTTCAATATTATTGCACATACTACCTTTACATGCTCTACATGTCTATAAAGAAAAATATCCAGATTTATGAAGTTGTTTCAAAATTTCAATAGGCTTATTTATTTTTGTTAACCTAAAATGCGAACTAAAAGAAAGCAATTTGCATAATTGTTTTTTTGAAGCAGAAAATAAAATGTGTTTTCGGTGCTGGTCTGCAACGTCACAAAATTTGTTGCCACCTCGGGGTATACATTCTTACTTTCAGTGATAAGAGTGCTACTTAGGAGGATTTAAACATTGCATGTTATATCCGGGGAAGCAGCGATTGGAATAATAATAAAGATTAGAATGAAATTGTTCCTATAGTATTGTCGGAATTGAAAGCAAAAGGAATAAGTCGATTTTATTATCTTTTCAGAAATTTTGATATGTAATTAATAATAATAATAAAGAAAAAACAGGACAAGAAGGAAAATTTCTGCACACCGGGACAAATTTTAAGAAACCGGGGCGTATGGTAGCCTTACATACTTATTTGCATGCGGAGTGTCAGTACGGAGCCACTACGTAGCAGAGTTGAAACTAAACCTCGTATATAGGTTGCCAACTCAGGAAAACAAAATTAAAGGCACACCCTCAAAATTCTCTGTACAAATGAGAAACTGAAGACTGTATTGATCGTTAATGTGTTTACCAGCAATTGCCACTTGTTTAAAATTATCGAAACAGATGAATAATACTGGATATTAATCTTTATGTAACAATAGTTGATTCATAAAATGAAATTTACTCTATAAACTTCACTTCAAACAAAGGAAATTGCTTTAAAAAGTCATTTTCTACTCTCAATAAATGTATAAAATTCTTTTACAATAAAATATAAGTGTTATCAAATTTGTTATGTTAAATAAAAAAAACTGCTATACATTAAAAAAATATCGATAATGTATAATACAACGGAAATTTGTGTTTGTAATGGCACTGTTGAAAAATTTCGATGTTCAATGTTACATTCTGGATTGCAGATTCCAAAATACCGGTCAGAAGAGGTCTAATAAGAAGTTTGTACCGGTCACCGGCCTTAATCAAAATCACAGCAAATACCGGCCAGTTAGCAACTCTACTCGTAAATCACAATGCTGAATGCACCAAAAAAATTCACCATGCATTCTATAGTTTCTGCAAAATGAGTTTAATGAAGATGATCAAATAAAACAAAATACTGTGTTATTATTTTCCCTTTAACAGTCTACTTTGTGAATTTGTTATATCTTCCACTTATCAATTTCCTGTACGAGATGAGAATAACGGTTTCTGCGCAAGATAGAAAGAAAAAAATAAATTTTTCTCATAAGGATTCAGTTCACGTAAGAAATAATGAATAAGTTTAATAATAAGAGCCGAGGAGTGATAAACTAACTCAGCAATAAAGATTGTAAGTATAAATATAAATATAAAAAAACAAACAAAAAAAACATTTAATTCCATCATCGTTAGGATAAGATCAATATAGTGAATCACACGATAGTGTGAACATACCAAACCACACAAACCAAACCACACAATAGTGTGAACAAATTCCTGTTAGAAAAATACTCCATAAATGTGACACTTTTTTTTTAATGTTTCTACCATTTATACAGTCCCCCACATTGTTTTCGTTCTGGCGGCGCCCCTAATAGAGTACAAGCGAAAATTTTGCCTGCACATTTTTGTTTAAATGATGTACAAGCGATTGATAAAATTTGTGATTGAATTGGATATGGTGGGGGCTACCATTTAGACAGTCCCACTTTGTTTTCGTTCTGGCGGCGCCATTAATTGTGTACAAACGAAAATTACGCATGCATATTTCTGTACAAACAATGTACAAACGATTACGAAAATTTGTGATTGAATTGGACATGATGGAGGGGCTACCATTTAGACAGACCCCACATTAATTTCTTTCTGCCGTCGCCTCTAATTGTGTACAAAAGAAAATTTCGCCTGCACATTTCTGTACAAACGACGTACAAACGATTGCGACAATTTGTGATTGAATTGGACATGGTCGGGGGCTACCACTTAGACAGCCCGCAAATTGTTTTCGTTCTGGCGTCGCCCCTAATAGTGTACAATCGAAAATTTCGCCTGCACATTTCTGTACAAACAATGCACAAACGATTGCGATACTTTGTGATTCAATTGGACATCGTGGGTGGGAGTTACCACTTAGACACTCCCCACTTTGTTTTCGTTCTGGCGGCGCCCCTAAGTTTGTTCAAACAAACATTTCGCCTGCACATTTCTGTACAAACGATGCACAAACGAATGCGACAACTTGTGATTGAATTAGACATGGTGGGGAGGCTACCACTTAGACAGCCCCCATTTTTTTCTGTTCTGGCGGCGGCCCTAATTGTGTACAAACGAAAATTTTGCCTGCACATTTTTGTACAAACGAAGTACAAACGATTGCGATAATTTGTGATTGAATAGGACATGTTGGTGGGGGGCTACCACTTAGACCGCCCCCAATTTGTTTTCGTTCTGGCGGCGCCCCTAATAGTGTACAAACGAGAATTTGGCCTGCACATTTCTGTACAAACAATGTACAAACGATTGCGGCAATTTGTGATTCAATTGGACATGGTAGGGGCTACCATTTAGGGGAACTCTCTCGAGAGGAATCACTCTACTTATTTATTGCAAAAAGCAGAATTTAAAAATTCGCATTCGTCCAAAGTTATCGTGTGAAGTAACAGCCATTTGTATGTACGTACTAATATTGATTAGTTCCACTACGCGATCCCAATTAATAGTTCATATACCCGCGCCACACACACACACACACTAGCATATGTACACACGAAAGTATACCTGGTAGTATCCACATGCTTACGCCGGAAACTAGAAACAAAAACACACACACACACACAGAGAGAGAGAGGGAGAGAGAGAGAGATAGATAGAATATCTTGTTGTACCTTTATACTGAATGCACCATTACTCACAAAATCAGTTAAAAAAGAAAAAGGAAAAAAGTTGTAAATGAAGCTTTCAAAGATTGGTACCACTGCTGCGCGTCACACATGAGATTGTTCCATAATGATTGATTCGTAATATGATGTATATGGGTTTCTTAATGGTAGGGTAACAAAATGCCTTCAAATTGACCACTAAATAAAAAGTGAAATTTATTTCTCAAATTTTGTAAAATCGAAGTCGGTGGGCATTATGGGAACAGTCTACAATAACAATATATGCAAATAAATATTAATATACTTCACGTTTTCCAGTGGATGCAAGAAAGCTTCGAATAGTATTTGTTGTCTTAAGCATTAGCTGATGTAAATATATATATATATATATATTATTTATCTGGTTGCCTGCCAACCGGATATTGACAACCTCATTATTTTATGACATATGAATATCTTTTTGTATATTTGATAATTGTATATTTTTAACTAACTTCTTCGAAATTAACCTGGGTTAGTACATATAAAGAAATACTCATTGCCAAAAAATATAAAAATATACAACGTACCGTTGTAGTGTGACCCATCTGACGGTAACGTAGATCCCTATGTCCGCAATTATGAACGAAAAGTCGGCAACTATGATCATCGTGAAAGCGAGTGTGAGCACTCTGAAACCACGTGTGAACATTCTGAAGCCAACTGCGAGTATTCTGAAGATAAGCATGAAAAATTATGTTTTCAACTATGAGCCCTATGTCTGCAATATGAACGAAAAGTCGGTAACTATGAGCGTTTTGACTGCAACTGTGAGCCCTGGGTTGGCAATTATGAGCAAAAAGTCGGTAACTATGAGCATCGTGAAAGCGAGTGTGAGCAATTTGAAAGCACGTGTGAACATTCTGAAGCCAACAGCGAGTATTTTGAAGATAAGCATGTAAAAATATGTTTTCAACTATGAGCCCTATATCCGAAATGATGAACGAAAAGTCGGCAACTATGAGCGTTTTGACGGCAACTGTGAGCCATAGGTCGGCATGAACGAATAGTCGGATATTATGAGCCATAGGTCGGCAATTGTGAACGAATAGTCGGCAACTATGAGCGTTTTGACGGCAACTGTGAGCCATAGCTCGGCAATTATGAACAAATAGTCGGCAAATATGAGCGTTTTGACGGCAACTGTGTGCCGTAGGTCGGCAATTATGAACGAATAGTCGGCAACTATGAGCAATTTATTGGTAAAGGTGAGCATTGTGACGGCTTGTGTGAGGAATCTGACGGCAACTGTGAGCCTTTTGACAGCAACCATGAACCATTTAACTTACACTGAAGATAAAGATGAAAAATTATGTTTTCGACTATACGCCTTACGTCCGCAATTATGATTAAAAACTCGGTAACTATGAGCGTTTTGACGGCAACTGTGAGCCATAGGTCAGCAATTATGAGCGTTTTGACGGCAGCTGTGAGCCATAAGTCGGCAACTATGAGCGTTTTGACGGCAACTGTCAGCCATAGGTCGGCAATTATGAACGAATAGTCGGCAACTATGAGCAATTTATTGGTAAAGGTGAGCATTGTGACGGCTTGTGTGAGGAATCTGACGGCAACTGTGAGCCTTTTGACAGCAACCATGAACCATTTAACTTACACTGAAGATAAAGATGAAAAATTATGTTTTCAACTATACGCCTTACGTCCGCAATTATGATTAAAAACTCGGTAAATATGAGCGTTTTGACGGCAACTGTGAGCCATAGGTCGGCAATTATGAGCGAATAGTCGGCAATTATGAGCCATAGGTCGGCAATTGTGAACGAATAGTCGGCTACTATGAGCGTTTTGACGGCAACTGTGAGCCATAGCTCGGCAATTATGAACAAATAGTCGGCAAATATGAGCGTTTTGACGGCAACTGTGTGCCGTAGGTCGGCAATTATGAACGAATAGTCGGCAACTATGAGCGTTTTGACGAAAACTCTGAGCCATAGGTCAGCAATTATGAGCGTTTTGACGGCAGCTGTGAGCCATAAGTCGGCAACTATGAGCGTTTTGACGGCAACTGTCAGCCATAGGTCGGCAATTATGAACGAATAGTCGGCAACTATGAGCAATTTATTGGTAAAGGTGAGCATTGTGACGGCTTGTGTGAGGAATCTGACGGCAACTGTGAGCCTTTTGACAGCAACCATGAACCATTTAACTTACACTGAAGATAAACGTGATAAATTATGTTTTCAACTATAAGCCCTACGTCCGCAATTATGAACGAAAAGTCGGCAACTATGAGCGTTTTGACGGCAACTGTGAGGCCTTGGTCGGCAATTATGAACGAATAGTCGGCAACTATGAGCACTTTATCAGTAAATGTGAGCATTGTGACGGCTTGTGTGAGGAATCTGACGGCAACTGTGAGCCTTTTCACAGCAACCATGAACCATTGAACTTATACTATCAGTCGTATATTTAGTGGGACCCAGGTCGGCAGTTATGAGCACAGTTCGGCTTTTATGAGCAAAAGTCGGCAATTATGAGCGCCCTTTTTTGGGGGGAAATAAAAAAAAAGAAAATTAGAATCCTTAGATTCTTGGCATTTGAGCCTGGGAGGGTAATTGTGTATACCCGAACTAAATCCCCTCAGGTTTGTAACACCATAGTTACGCCCCCTTGGGTTTATAACTCCCTGCATGTAGCCCAGTCCCACCTGGACTCATGCGGGGGTTCTTCGTCCTTTAGTCGGGAAGGGGGGTGCGGGTGCGCTCCTTTGGATTGCCGGGTGGGGTCGACAATCCTCGAGTTTCCCCGTACCACCCTCATCCGGCGGGACGGTACCCTAAACGGGTGCATGTAGGTCTCCCCCAGTGTGTTCACCGGGTTGTGGCTTCTTCTTCGCCATTTCGGCCTGGTTTGTCACCTATATGACAAGACTCCCCTGGACATCTCCCCGGATTGGGGATGGGACCTAAAAAGAAGGACAACCTATCTGAGGTGCAGGTGTGATGTATAAGGATAGGGTTAATAAAAGGAACTAAAAGGTAGCCTAAAAAATTAAAGAAATTAAAATAAGGATGCAAGTGTATCATGATGTTAATACTATGGTGCTGTGCGCTATAACCTAAAATAGGCCATAACATAAAGAACTAAACAAAATTGTGCACCTAGCTATGGATATAAAAGGCCCCCGATGGTGGCGAAAACGTTAGGCACACTACCATCGGGGGTTGCTACCGATTTTGTTAATCTCACCTCAAGGGGAGCACTCGGACTTTGCCTATAGCACCCCTTGAGGCGAGTCCCAGCTCCGATGACGAGGACGTAGGGTAGCACCGGAGCCACTTGTTACACTTCTAGAATATATATATATATATATACCGGGTGCACCATTTATAATGTCCCACCTTTATAACAGAGGAACTAAGAGAGATAGAGAAGCGAAACTTTGTACAAAGCAACTACAGGAAGGGGGACATCTATCCATGTATTGGGTAACATCACTAGGTGAACAGTGTTGCCAACCCAACATAAAGTTATGATTTTTTAAATGGAATGACCTAAATTTAATACCATAATTCGAATCAGCAATGAAAACAAAGAAGAAAGAGATGACATTCGCAGATCAGTGTTGCATACTTTTTGAGAAATATTGTAAAATATATGCCAAATTTAAATGCCTTTAATACACACAAGGAATGAAGTAGTAACTATTTGTGCACATTAAATGAAATACTGGGAAGAACTCTTTAAAATGACTTCAAGTTCAGAAGGATCAGTTAAACAGTGTTGCCACAACAGAAGAGAGAAAAATTGAGTTTGGAAATAGTGCAATAACTTGGAAAAGGTCCCTAGTACAGTATGGTTTTAAATGCATAGAGGAAATCAGTATGTCATAAGGAGCATTGTCACGTTTATTTGAGATCGATAAGTCAAGTACTTACCAAGGTATTCGGTACTCTGTAAAAGCTGAGAATTTTGTGTTGTACAAGATGGTAACGCTGTTTCAAAATTCCCTTTTTCCCCTCAGCGTTGGAGAAATCGTGAAGAAATGATTAAAATGAAACAAAACATTAATCAATGGACATACAATGAAATGAAACCCATTTGAGTTCTTGAAGGGACTACTTAAACGTAATGTGGATATAAATTGTTCTTGAGCTAGTAATACCAATTCAAATTTTAACAAGATTGTAGAAATACGTTTACGAGAGCTACCTAATAGCTATTTCGTGCAGTGAATATACTTATTCTTGTGCAACTTTAGGGAAGTAATATCGAAACAATTCAATATTATCTGTAAATATTACCGACTTGTTACTTTTTCTTTTTAAAACACGAATGAATGAAATAAGTAAGAGTGTTCCAATTGAAGCAATACAAAGGATGATTTGCGAGCACAATTTCTTTGGCTGTATTGTAGCTGTTGCGTGTAGACAAGTGGTGTAACCAAGATCATTACTCACTTACTTCGTTTGCACGTCTAAGGGGATCATTCGGAAGCAGTGTTTAAGAAATTGTTCATACAAGAAATGATAGAAGTCATTATAGCTGCTATGCCGATGATCACTAACAAAATGTTAAATATTGCTTTGCGTTGACGTAATCCATATCGTAATCGTTCCCCAAGTCTTTGGCCTTACCCATCAGGTCACGAAACAAATTTCTTTGTGTGGTGTATTTTGTACAGATGAACTCTCGCTTTGGAACTTAAAATTTTAAATTGGCCCTAACTGAGTATTTTTTTTATTTATTATTATTTTGCTACCATATAAATCTTTAAAAAAAAGTTAGCTGTATGAGTTGTAGTCTACAACCCAATGAAATAGGCACCAATGCACCAATATGCACGAATGAAATAGGCATTTTTTTCTGGAAATACCTAATTATATGTACCATAAAATTCGTCTATTTTTTTTTAATTTCTACTTTGCCGACAACTTTTCAAACTGCACGTTATCTTTTGTATTTGTCAGCTCATTTATTGAATGTATAGTTACAAATCATCGAATAAGTTTGAAACGCGCTACTGCTTTTCATGTGAAGCTCGACATAATGTTTTAAGTACATTTTTAGGAATATTTATCGTGCAGCTTTACTTTTGCCGCACAACTCGAAATAATTGTTCAATAATTACAATTCTTTCACAAATTCCTTATTGTTTACTAAATGATTTGCGCTGGTCGACATGGAAACATGTCAAATAGAATAGTTAAATTTCAAGGGGACCATCATAATCAATTGTTGATAAATTAAAATTCTTCTAGGATTTGCGTGTAAATACGGC
Source organism: Thermobia domestica (assembly GCF_964235325.1). Lineage (NCBI taxonomy): Eukaryota > Metazoa > Arthropoda > Insecta > Zygentoma > Lepismatidae > Thermobia > Thermobia domestica. The sequence goes on from NC_137459.1 coordinate 312,725,594, forward strand.
TTCCGGATGTATGCATAAAAACTGCAATGCAAAAAACAAGAAACAACCTGTGCTAGTAGGCCACTAAGAAGCACGAATGCTATAAAACCGAGTCACAGCAGGGCGAAACTGAAGGGCATGATCTCTAAAGAGGGGGTGCGTCCGAAGGGAGCAGGTGCGTCAGCGAAGGTTGCTATATGCAAAAATAAGGATATTGAAATGAGTGGATTTTGGTAATGATATGAATTTCAATAATACTTGTCACGGTTTCATACTTGTAGTGTTCCACTTGTAAACATAAAATACAACTTCTGTACAATGTGCTCAAATACAGCACCGGTGGAAAATAGTTTCTAATACAACCATCATTTATATGCACTCACTTATTTTATCCGTAGTAAAGTACTCGTAAGAATTTTACACTATACTCCGCGCCACCCAAATTGGCGTGTGACATCAACCAATAAACTCACAGTGCACTGTACTAAATCTTCAGGGAGGAATCAAATCATTCATGATTAATTTTGTTCGTATTTGTGGACAATTATGAATGAATAGGTTCCTCCCTGAAGGTATAGTAACAGCGCACTGCGATCTTGTTGGCTGATGCCACACGCCAATTCGAGGGACGCGAACTATAGGAATCTACACTTGTAAACATAAAATTCAGGTATATTACTTTGTATTTAACTCTATCGCTTGCAGAAAATTGTTCTTTATGTCTTTTCATGCAAAGTACGAAATTTTACCTGTAAATCTTTCAAAATTTGGTGTGTCAAAAGTAAATAAGCACCATATTTACTATAAATTCAAAGGTATATAAATTGACCAAAATGCAAGTACTAGCAAGTAGTAAGACTGACGTAATGTACTATACACTGGCTCACGCACAACAATGCGTGATATGATTGTAATATAGTGCTGATGGGGTTCACTAAAATTTTACTTAGGTATTTTATTCTTTCTTTTTGTTCTTGAACATAAAATATGAGTTAGGAGACGTAGGTTGGCTTTGGTTAGCTTAGTTTAGTATACATTTAGTAAACTCCTGGTATGATACTGCAGCAAACGTAAAAATTTGTGAATTGTGCATTAATATCACAAAAATCGTTGGTTCAAGTTTTCTCTTACATACACAATTGCTAAGTCGTAATTACTGAATGTCTTAAAATGTTTTATACGGCTTCATTCTGCAGTGGAAATGTAAAATATGGCTTTTTTCCGATTATCGGTATGCAATTATAATAATTTATTGCATTGTTTCTGCGTTCGTTTGCGATTCGCAAATTTTGCGAACATTATTACGAAATTAGACTCATATAATGTTATTTAGCGTGGCACATAGATTGTTATTTGTTATGGTACCAATAGCTTCTGATGTTTGTAATAAGTATTTAGATGTACCGCTACGTACAACATTATGTCCTAGCAACTGTTCGGAAAATTTTTTGCAATATATTGTACGACAGTTATTTCGAAAGTTCTGCACACTGAAAGATGTTATGCAAGCTAATAATTTATTGTACAAAATACCTTTACAGGGGTTCAATACAATCTTCATACTTGTTTATGACAACTTCCCAACATTTAGCAGACCAATTCTGTATTCTGGATTGGGCACCTTCATTGTTGAGGTGTCTGATCACTCGGGTTACCTCACTGAAAGCTTCGTCAATCGAATCAAAACGTTTTCCACAGAGTGGTTCTTTTAATTTGGGAAACAATTCAAAGTCTGATGGGCTCAAATCATTGGGAAGGAAAGTATTTCCCATCCATACTTGTTAAGTGTCACCCTTACTTGTAGAGCAGTATGCGGCCTTGCATTATCGTTCAGAATCAGGACACCAGCTGCAAGCAAGTCGGGATTTCTTTCAATAATTTTCGGGCGCAAAACATTTTGCAGAAACAGCTTGTAATATACGCTTGGTATAGACGTCCCCTGTGTCACTCTATTATAGCCATCTCTCCATTCGTATCATACGCGAAGATCATCGTGAGTTAAACGTTTGATTGTTGCTAGCAGAATTTCTTCGGGTGTGAAGAGTCTGAACTGTTTTAATATGATGACTGAAACTTCAGTTCTGGTTCAAACTCTCGTATCCAGGTTTCATCAATTGCAACAGTCGTTTGGAAAAACTGATCTCCTTCTGTTTGATAACGTTGAAGTAATTATTCTGTGATTCTTTTGCAATATGCTTTCTGCTCCAGGGGTGTAGCCAGCAGGTTTGTGTAGGAGGGGCCCGTCGTTTTTAGGGGGGGCAGCTACAATGTACAAAGCCAAAAAAATGTGTTCTTGCTAGTGTTTTTGAGGCCTGAAAGAAAGGAAAATTTTGGTTTCCTTCTGGAAAACTAAAAACCCCATTTTAGCTTCTTCTTCTTCTTCTTCTTCTTCTTATTATTATTATTATTATTATTATTATTATTATTATTTTATTATGCTTAATCAAGAACTACTGCCCGGGACCAAACACTATACGTTTGTGCATAACTAAGTTATAAAGGTAACCAAGAAAATTCTGTCCCTTTTCGTGGAGGTCTGTGTTCAATTGGACCTTACACCGTCAGTTGAATGCGAGTGGAGATAAGGCGAACGTCAGTTGTTGGTGTGGGTATATCCAACATACTACCTGGTTGTGGCAATTCAGTTACACCGTGAACTTGCGTAAAGAGAGAGGGAACATGGGACATCCACGGAGCGTCATAAGAGCATGTATGCTGAACGAGTTCAAATGGAGGTCAAACGCCGCTGTAGCGGGACAGAAGATATGCCAGGCCTTTGGTGAGGATGTCGTGACGACGCGGACAGTGCAGCGATGGCTTAACAAGTTTAAGGACGATGATGAAACATCCGAAAACACCACGTGCCAGAAGACCAACACATGTACAAAGAGGAACTGGGACTACAATTCAGTGTATGGAGAAACCATTCGGCAGCACATCCATCAACTTGGGAAGCACTACAAGTTGGGTCGATGGGTCCCACATGTTTTGACTCCGGGCCAGAAGGCAACGCGGCAATCCCTGCGTTTATTTACTGTTTCTGGACTGGACGTTGACATGTGATAAAAAGTGGGTCCTATACGAAGCTCCACAGCGCCGTCGTCATTGGTTAGCACCCCATGAACCGATTTCAAAACAGCCGAAACCAGTACTGTACCAGAAAAAGGTCCTTCTGTGTGTTTGGTGCATCGGGAACTGCTACCAGCTGGTCAGAGTATCAATGCAACTGTGTAGTGTCAGAAGTTGAGCTGTGCTCAAGAAAAAACTCGAAACTCCGGAGCCATCACTTCTGAATTGCAAATGGGTCCTCGTTTACGGGACAACGCTAAGTCCCACATGGCTAGGATGACTCAGAACACCATTCTCCGCCTTGGATGGGAAATAATATTGCAACCACTATATTCTCCGGGTGTTGCACCATCCGATTATCACCTGTTCCATTCTTTGGACAATCACCTTAGAGTACCCTAGTTCAAATCCCTAGTAAAAGTCCAAAATGCACCTGATAACTTTTTCTTTTCACGGCCCACCAAGTTCTACCGCGATGGATTCCATGGCCTTCCAGAACGTTTCCAGAAGGTCGTCGATGTTCGAAGGTGGTGGGTGAAAAAGCAACAAAACTTTTCTTGGTTACCTTTATATTTCAATTTAAGACCTTGTATACAGAACCTATTTACACAACATTGATTTTCTTTGAAATTTCAGTTAATTTTTTACGGTTTCCTGACAAAAATATTTATTATTCGTGACTAGAAAAACATAATTATTTTATTACACTGAGTAGAAATAAGAGAGAGAGCGAATGAATTCCAAATTGAATAAAAACATTGTTTCTCACCAAATTTTCCATCCTCTATGTCTTTTAAAACACTTGTTAAAGCATATAAAAATATACTGTATTTACAAATCAGTTTAGTACCTTTGTTTTATGCTGTATTTATAGTACCTTGTTAAAACGTTTGTCTTCAAATTGCCAAATATAAATCGCAGTAAATTGTGCAATCTCCCTTCGCAAAAAAGTATCCTATTTTTCGATCGGTATAAGGAAGAGATATTATACTATTTTTCGATCGGTATTGAAAAACAATATTTCTCCATACTATTTTACCGTAAATTATTAATTGTCAATAAACTTTGTTACTTTTAAATGAATGAAGCGAGATAATTTTACTATGATGTTTTAAAAGCTGGTCATTTGCGGGGGGGGGGCAGGAAACAATTTGGGGGGCCTGGCCCCGATAGGCCCCCCTTGGCTACACCCCTGTTGTGCTCTTTACTCAGATCATGCGGAACCCATCTTGTCTTCATTTTCAGCTTTTCAGTAATAATTCTGTAAAGTGAAGTGACAGATATTTTGGTCTCATATGTAATTTTCTTACATGATTTCGTCGACCCTCTCTCAAAATGTCATTCACAATAATCTCAGGAGTGTAGTCTGTTGCAGTTGATGGTCTTTCACATTTTGGGGTGTCCGCAATGATTACACGACCTTCACGGAAACGAGCTGAGCACCGAAATACAGTGCTATGATCTACTACACTATTTCGACAAACCTCCCGTAAAACATTGTAAATTTCAGTTGGATTCTTTCCACATAGAGTTTCGATGTTGATATAGGAAAGCTTATCATCATGTGTAACCCAACCTCAGTCAGGTTCACCACTGAATTTCTCACAACACAGCTAAGCAAACCAGAAAACACATAAACAATCGTCAAGCCCAAACTCTGACCCACAACAAACCTAAAAATGACTCAAACGGTCGTGCATATGCTGTGTTCAAGACTTTTGAAATGACCCTCGTACTTATACCTGGACCCTCTCATTTCGTAACGGTTTGCGTCAACACAAAGCGAAAATAAGCATTTCGGTTTTACTTTCACGTGGTGACGTGTTTGTTTTCTACGGACACAGTTCCACGTTTGCTTATCGTGAATTCCAAAATATGTAACATCATAATGACCACGTAGCACAGGATGGTGCTTGTCTCTCTCCCTTGTCTTCCTTTACGCGCATATATACTATCGCTGAAATGCCTCCTCCATACGAACAAAAGCCCGTGTGAGTTTCCAACTTCGTTCAGTTCAAATAAATGAAATGATAGTTTCTAGTGACCACCATGCAGAGGTTTGTACGTATTCTTCCGAGAATAATCGCTTTTCCGACATATCATTTTGCAGTATATCATAAATCTGTATTCAATTATTGTGAACCATTGTACAAAAAACAAAAGATTTTGATTGAATTATAATAGGAAAATTCTGTGCTTAAGCCTTCTGAAAGTTAAACTGCGAGGGCACGGTTGCTCAGTGGTAGAGCACTTACCTCTGGTGCGTGGGGTCCCTGATACGATTTCCGATCCAGTAAGTTTGTGGTGGATAACATCGTGTTCATGGAGTTGTAGGGTACTCTCGCTTTCTCTCACATTCCCATCCCATTAATTCTTCTAACATCAGTCACTTGCCTTAACCATTGTCTCCCTTAGCCTAAATGGCATAAACGTGGGACGTTATACAGAAAGTTACGCTGCGCTAAGGAATACGATGTCGTATATAATTTGCAGAAGAACTATGGAATATTCTTTACACATTATGTTTACACTACTTTGTTTACAAGCATACCCACCTTTACTAACGCGCCTGGTCCCTATAGACACCTTGAGTTTCCACTACTTTGGAACTGCTCTGACTTTGTTAAATACTTCCTTGTTTTTTGTGGCCATCCAGCAAAGATTTGATTTTTTTACACTACTCGTTTACTCCTCAACTCACTACGGATCCAATCGTTCATGGACCCACCAGGTTCTCCGTTTCCCATCAGACACATTTCTTGTTTTTAATGGACATCTAACCGGGGTTGTTTGGTGTTTGTTCCACTATAGCTTTTATGGCATATTTCTATGTACTGTACTTTTACTCATAACGTTTGGGTCCAAATAAGGGAATCGGCACCCATGCCTCCATAAATGCAACTCATTTCTTAAAAACAATTTATACAATATTTGTAGTTAATTTTGTGGAGAATGAAATACAAAATAAGTTGTGTATGGTCCCCTGAAATTGGTCAGTACGTATAAATATTGGATGATCTGAAAAATTTTGCTACCATTTAACAGAACTTAGCCTATGTATTTTCAATTCAAATTTTACAACTATTAATATCTACGTTTTATTGTCTTTTCCAACTTATATTTAGGAGAAAGAAAGAAATATATGTTTATGATGATCAAGAAACAATTATTTGTAACATACATTACAAATTCATGAAACAGAAAAAATATTGTTTCCTTATTAGATAGTTTGCTTTAATTCAGCATGTCACAGAATATAACTTGTGTCACAGATTAGTACTTTAATATTTCTCCAACGCAGAGGGAAAAAAGGGAATTTTGAAACAGCGTTACCATCTTGTACAACACAAAATTCTCAGCTTTTACAGAGTACCGAATATCTTGGTAAGTACTTGACTTATCGATCTCAAATAAACGTGACAATGCTCCTTATGACATACTGATTTCCTCTACGCATTTAAAACCATACTGTACTAGGGACCTTTTCCAAGTTATTGCACTATTTCCAAACTCAATTTTTCTCTCTTCTGTTGTGGCAACACTGTTTAATTGATCCTTCTGAACTTGAAGTCATTTTAAAGAGTTCTTCCCAGTATTTCATTTAATGTGCACAAATAGTTACTACTTCATCCCTTGTGTGTATTAAAGGCGTTTAAATTTGGCATATATTTTACAATATTTCTCAAAAAGTATGCAACACTGATCTGCGAATGTCATCTCTTTCTTCTTTGTTTTCATTGCTGATTCGAATTATGGTATTAAATTTAGGTCATTCCATTTAAAAAATCATAACTTTATATTGGGTTGGCAACACTGTTCACCTAGTGATGTTACCCAATACATGGATAGATGTCCCCCTTCCTGTAGTTGCTTTGTACAAAGTTTCGCTTCTCTATCTCTCTTAGTTCCTCTGTTATAAAGGTGGGACATTATAAATGGTGCACCCGGTATATATATATATATATATATATATATATATATATATATATATATATATATATATATATATATATATATATATATGTAATGTTTTATATTTGTTTAATAAAGGTAAATGGGGTTAGGGGTTCGAAGAATGATCTATAAATAACTACCCTTAAGGGGAATGCTATTTGCTTTGAGATTCATCTTTGAACCATACTTCCCCCCGAACCCAAAAGCTTTGGTTTCCCGGAAACCGCCCGCCGAGTCATTGGATCAACTTCAGCGGATTGCTGGCTGGCATCGTTTATGGTTAGAACTAGGGCGGTATCTGATCGCCTTCGAACCTCTAACTTTCGTTCTTGATTAATGAAAACATTCTTGGCAAATGCTTTCGCATCGGTTAGTCTTGCGACCATCCAAGAATTTCACCTCTAACGTCGCAATACTAATGCCCCCGTCTGTCCCTATTAATCATTACCTCGAGTTCCGAAAACCAACAAAATAGAACCGAGGTCCTATTCCATTATTCCATGCACCGAACATTCAGGCGATACGGCCTGCTTTGAGCACTCTAATTTGTTCAAAGTAAACGTGCCGGCCAATCAAGACACTCAATGAAGAGCACCGAGAAAGGAAAAACCGGCAGGACGTCCGGAACGATCAGTTAAACGCCGGGCGGCGAACCGATCGTCCGAGACCCAGATCCAACTACGAGCTTCTTAACCGCAACTACTTTAATATACGCTATCGGAGCTGGAATTACCGCGACGGCTGGCACCAGACTTGCCCTCCAATAGATTCTCATTAAAGGATTTAAAGTGTATTCATTCCGATTACGGGGCCTCGGATGAGTCCCGTATCGTTATTTTTCGTCACTACCTCCCCGTGCCGGGAGTGGGTAATTTGCGCGCCTGCTGCCTTCCTTAGATGTGGTAGCCGTTTCTCAGGCTCCCTCTCCAGAATCGAACCCTGATTCCCCGTTACCCGTAACAACCATGGTAGGCGCAGAACCTACCATCGACAGTTGATAAGGCAGACATTTGAAAGATGCGTCGCCGGTACAGAGACCGTGCGATCAGCCCAAAGTTATTCAGAGTCACCTAGGTTTCGGACGGACGAACCGACCGATTGGTTTTAATCTAATAAAAGCATCCCTTCCATTGCTGGGCGGGATTCTAGTTGCATGTATTAGCTCTAGCATTACCACAGTTATCCAAGTAGGATAGGTACGATCTAAGGAACCATAACTGATTTAATGAGGCATTCGCGGTTTCACCTTGTTTTGGCTTGAACTGAGACTTGCATGGCTTAATCTTTGAGACAAGCATATGACTACTGGCAGGATCAACCAGGGAATTGACCGACTAAAAAGCCGGAAAGTGTTGGACACAACCAACACAGCGTTCTAACAAAGGATAGGAAAGCTACACCCGACCAAGCATTTTAGACTTCTGTTCCGCTGGAATAAGCCTACTCTTGCGGTGACTAGCTCCCGTTAATACTGGCCGTGTGACAGCCGCCAAGAGCATATTAGACTCCCAATCCAATGGAACAAGCCTACTTGTGTCCTTGGGTTACAACAGCTTCCTTCCACACGTTGCCGGTACATCCGACAGAGCAATTTTAAAGACTCCTTCTCCACAGAATTTAGCCTACTTTCGTGGGGCCTGGCTCCCGTTAGAAATGGCCGTAAGGTTGCCCACAAAAGCACATTTAGACTCCTGCTCCAGTGAAATATAAGTCTACTAGTGTCCTTGGATGACAGTGGCTTCCGTTCGACAAGTGGTTACACGCTCAAAGTGGCGATGAATCTATACCGTCCTTAACTTAAGGAAAATCGGTACTTAAAAGCCACATGGAGAATAAAAAGTCACTTACGAAAAACAATGCTCCGCATAAGCCTTTGTAAGCTAGAAAGAACATGCTATCTGGCCTCATTCTCAAGAAGGAGAAGTAAGCTCCCGTCAACTGGCCCAAACTCTTAAGCGAGGACAGCCCGTTCTAAGTTAATGGGCATCCCTCCTTAAGAGTACAAAACGGCTCTCTTCTTAACCACACTGGCTCTTGCTCCTTCAAGTGAAATTTGGCTCCCTTCACTCTGGCATTATCTTTACACTTAAATCAGACTCCTCCGATTTAACAGGTGAACCTAATCCGGGAACTAGGGAAACTGGGGAAAAAAAGACTCAGAGGCCCAATTACCTTTTTCGCCAGCCAGCCTTGCGCCGGCCCAGACTACAGAACTGCATGGACACGAGAAACTCTCTGGACTCTTCTTTGTGGCTCCTCCCGGAATTAAGGAAACTCCGAAATGCAACACTCAGAGGCCCAATTTTCTTGTTCGCCAGCCAGCCTTGCGCCGGCCCAGGCTAGGGAATCACATTGACACGAGAAAGATCTCGTCAGCGGTTTGTAGCGTGCAGAAACTGCTCCCGTTTGAACTGACAATCCCGACAGAGCAATATTAAAGACGTCTGGTCCATTGAAATAAAGCCTACTTTTGCGAGCCCTGCTCCCGTTAGGACTGGCCGTATGGCTGTGCACAAAAGCATATTAGACTCCTGCCTCAATGGAATTAGTCTACTCATGTCCTTAAAGGGAGGACAGTTCTTCAAGCATAGCATGCTACCTTCCGCAACTTACAGGCGCGGAAATGCTGTGGAAACGAGGAGACAAGTCCTCTGAAAGTTTCATAGCCGGTCACCCGACACAGCAAATTTTAAAGACTCCTTCTCCACCGGAATAAGCCTACTCTTGTGGGGCCTGGCTCTCGTTAGAACTGGCCGTAATGTTGCCCACAAAAGCACATTTAGACTCCTGCTCCAGTGAAATAAGTCTACTCGTGTCCCACGGATGACTGGTTTCCGTTCACCCGACACTGCAAATATTAAAAGACTTCTCATCCACCAGAATAAGACTACTCTCGTGGGGCCTCGCACACGTTAGAACTGGCCGTATGGCTACCCACTAAAGCACATTTAGACTCCTGCACCAGTGGAATAAGTCTTACTCGTGTCCTCTGTGTGTGACAGTAGCTTCCGTTCAAGTATTCTTCGCATTCAGCAACCGCAAAAAGCGGCATCGGCCAAAAGTCAATTGTCCGAAGGCGTGATCGACAGGCTAGGCCTCGGGTTAAGAAGGATTGTCTCCTTCCCGTAAACGACAGGTACTTCCGTATGAGAGCCTACCTCACACATTCCCCATCGCCACGTGCCCTCTTAGAAACAGCCGTCCGACCAAGGTTTCTGACATTCTTTGTCAAAAATACGAGGAAGTTTTCCGACAACATTAGGCGTGCTGGCAAACCTGCACTGCATGCCCTTTCATAGGTCCGCCCATGGACGCACATTTTTATGAAGCATTCCTCCCAGGCAGCAACAAGGTTTGCAACCTCCTCTACTCCTCAGCCGGCTAGGACGCCCGTGAATAGCATCCCAGGGTTCTAGCCTGCGGCCGATAAAATTCCATCCGCCGATATTAGTCCGCCTTCAAAATTAACCAACATCAACAGCGATAGTGCGTTTAGACTCCCATAAAGGAACCAACCAGCCTGTCGCTTCCCTTCCCAATTTAGCCATTTCCGCCTCCTGCGAAGACTAGCTTTCTGTCTGTGGTCAGAAGTCAAGATTTCTCAACAGACTAGGCCGCGGAGAGAAAAAGGTAAGCCTCATTTAGAAAGCAATACCATTAGCGGTCTCTCCAACCTCTGTGAACAATTTAAAGGAAATGTTTATATAGAAGGCTTGTTCACTACCCTACCTCCTATAGTGTAGAGATTCCTCTCGATACTACACCTGTCTTGAAATTGCCGGCGTTGCGCAGCCTCTTTTTGACCATGACGGCGAATGCAGCCACGGTTGCCGTATACATCCCACGCAAGGGTGGGAAAACGTGATTTGACATCCAGTATATATATAAACCGTTACAGAGTATGGCACACAAAACTTAACTTTTACACTCAACTAACTTCTGTGAACAATTTGAAAGTACAAGCCAGCCTACCCTAACCTAAGTATATAACAGGATTGCTGACTAGCATACCTTCTATAGTGATGAGATTCCTCTCGATCGGACACCAGTCACGAAAATCACGGAATCTTTAAAATGACGGCAAACGAAGCCACAGTTGCCGCCATATTCAAAGGTTAAAGGTTATGCTGGGTAAAAACTTTTATGCGAAATCGGCTGCTTTTCGCGATTGGGATTCAAAATTAATGTAAAGAACAATCCAAAAACATGAATTAGGTCAAACTCGTGTTATTACAACGTCCTTAAACAATTTCAAGCGAGGACTTAACAAAGTGTAAACGGGGCTTCTTCCTTACCCAAACCCCTATAATGTAGCGATTCCTCTCGATTGCACACCAGTCACGAAAAATCACAGAATGTCAAAAATGACGGCAAACGAAGCCACGGATGCCGTCATATTCTAAGGTTATGCTGGGTGAAAAGTCGCCAACAACAATGTTCACAGTTCCCATCAGATTGCCCACTGTTCCCGAAATGTGGTTCATAGATACCGTCAAAATGCTCAGATAAGCCCTCAGAGCGTTCACAGTTGCACACACAATGCTTAATAGTTGCACTCAAATAGCTCACAGTTGCCGTCAGAATCCTCACAGTAGACGTCAAATTGCTCACACTTGCCGTCAGAATGCCCATAGTTGCCGACTTTTCATTCATAGTTGCCGACTTTTCATTCATAGTTTCCGACTTTTCATTCATAGTTTCCGACTTTTCATTCATAGTTGCCGACTTTTCATTCATAATCGCCGACATAAAAGTTTATAGTTACCGGCAATTATCTCACAGTTGCCGTCAGAATCGTCACAAAAGGCGATACAATGCTCACATTTGCCGTCAAAGTGCTCATAGTTGCCGACTTTTCGTTCATAATTGCGGACATAGAGCTCATACTTGAAAACATAATTGCTCATAGTTGCCGACCTTTTGTTCATAATTGCCGACCCAAGGCTCACAGTTGTCGTCACAACGCTCATAGTTGCCAACTTTTCGTTCATAATTGCGAATATAAGGCTCAAAATTGAAAACATAATTTTTCATGTTTATCTTCAAAATTCTCCCTGTTGGCTTCACAATGATCACACGTACTTTCAAAGTGATCACAATCGCTTTCATGATGCTCATAGTTGCCGACCGTATGTTCATAATTGCTGACCAAGGCCTCACAGTTGCCGTCAAAACGCTCATAGTTGCCGACTTATCGTTTATAATTGCGGACAAAGGGCTCATAGTTGCCTACATACTGGTTCGTGTTCATCTTCAAAATACTCACAGTTGCCTTCAGAATGTTCACACGTACTTTCAAAATGCTCACACTCGCTTCCACGATGCTCATAGTTGCCGACTTTTCATCGTTATCAGACTTAAGTCTAACAAGCAGATTGTCGATGAGGAGTTGCAGAAATCGGGTAGAAGTATTATCAATTTCCACGACAGAGTGCGAACGAGGATTTCCCCTTATGAATTTACAGATGACTGATATTAGAAATAGACTAAGTGCTCAAACATCGTCTAACTTTTTGTTCATCAATGTTAATGGCCCACCACTAGACAAGCTCAAAGTAGACGAGCTAGTTATTTCTTGGCTGAAGGATGGATATCATTCCGCTGCGGATGATTTACCACGAAAAAGTTACCAACAGGAAATAAACCCCATTTCAGATTTATTTTAAGGTGGAAAATTACGAGTTATGAAAATGTATACTTGTATTACTAATGGCTTATAAGTGTTATTCAATTTGTGCCTAATTTTTATTAAGTCTCTTCTTTGCTTCTTTGCACGGTAAATATTCATAATAATTGCAATTATGCATATTTGTAACTTAAATTTAACGTGGTGTTTTAGTGATTACACAAATTACAATTATGAGCATACTTTATGGAGATGCTCTTGCATGGGGTACTCAAGCACCTTTATACACTATGAAAAACTGATTTTTCAAGTCTTTTGTGAGAAAAATACTGTGAACTGGGAAACCATAACCTTTTCCATATTGTACAGAGGTATTTTCCTGCGAATAGAAGTTTCTTTTGGAATGCGTTCAGAAATTAACACTTGCAAGAATACTCTCTTAGTACAAGTATATTTTAGGCACACACTATTTCCCCCCACCTCGGACTTTTTCAATGTCCTCACTGACAAACACTTTACCATATTATGTCGTAAAGGTCAGATCTACCGTTATTGTAACAGAGTGGTGCTTGAGCGATTGACTAGAAATTCAAACTCCGATTAGTAACAATTTCACAGTCTTGTTTTATTACAAGTGTAAACTCTTTAGTCAGTACAGAAGAGGCCGTGGATCGTGTTCAGAGTTGATGACGATGGATTTTGGTGAGTCAGAGTAGGTTACAGTGGATAAGATTGGTTCATGGTGGGTGGTGGGTCAGAGTGGGTCACGGTAGGTGATGGGTCAGTGGTTCATGGGTCACGGTGGGTGCTGGGTCAATGGGTTGCGGGTCAAGTTTTCATTGACCCACGCCAACTCTGCCCAGAACACACAAGACAAGAAATGTCACGTAGCTAAAAAAGTACACCGTGAAGCATTCATCTCTGATGCGTGTGGTAGTTGGTTCGATCTCGGTTAGTGCCATGTGAGCTTTGTGGTGAAAAAACGAGTGTGTCTGTTCTCTAGGAGTTGCCTCGTATCCTACCACTTTCTTCATTCTACTAATTTTCCCATCATTATCCATTCAACGTGAGCCAGAGTTGCCTAAACTTAAAAATAAATTCAAAAAAGCTCACAAGGCAAGGACAAATAGTTTACAAGATAATATTTCTCTGCTGTTAGTTGTCTGATTCTCCTCGACCTTGACTTCTTCTTCTTTTTTTTTTTTGTTACATTCTGAAACATTGAAATTGTTTTCACTAGTTTCAATACACGAATATACAGTAAATTGCTCATAGGTACATCGAAGACGAAGACACTTGATTTCATATATTCCAGAAAGATATACCTAGGTATATACTTTGATTTCATATATTCCAGCCTTTAGGTTTTGCAGTGTTAACCTAGACCGATCCAAAGACTACTTTCCAATTTAGCATGTTTAGATTTGTTGCAATTATTAAACAAAAAAAAAAAGCTTGGAACAAAATAATTTTATTGAGTAATAAAAGTAGGATCAGTATTAACAGAGGAAAATCACATTCACGAAGAAATTAAATGTCGACTAAAAGCAGGGAATTCGTGTTACTATTCGGTTCAAAATCTCTTGTCGTGAATTCTGTCCAGGAATCTGAAGCTTAAAATATACAAAACGATAATCATGCCTGTTGTTCTGTATGGTTGCGAAACATCGTCGCTTAGTCTGAGGGAAGAACATAGACTGAAAGTATTTGAGAACAAGATCCTTAGACGAATATTCGGACCCAAGAAGAACGGGAATGGGGAATGGCGGTAACTTCATAACGAGGAACTACATAATTTATACGGTTTATTCAACATTGTTACGGTCGTCAAGTCTAGGAGGCTTAGGTGGGCAGGTCATGTAGCTTGAATGGAAGAAAGTAGAAACACTTTCAAAGTTTTGACTGGAAGACAAAACGACCATTAGGAAGACCTATGTGCAGATGGGATGACAATATTAAGATTGATCTCGCAGAGATAGGAATACAAAGTAGAAACTGGATGCAATTAGCTAAGGATAGAAGTCAGTGGAGAGCTTTTGTGAACGCGGCATTGAACGTCCAGGTTCCATAGGCCATAGAGTTAGTTAGTTTTTAATAAAAGTATTTAATTCAAATTTTATAGGTTACTGCACAATAAGCTCTATTTAAAATGCCATAGTACTGGAAGCTGAATGTCACATCGGAGGAAAGAATGCTTGGGGGACATTCTACACCCCCATTTTACAAATCTGTTCCCATACCCGCGGGGTCTGTGCCCCTATATGGTGTTCGCCCCGTTTGTGTAACATACTCATGGCGGTACACCCAGATTAGCTAGTGGTGTAAAGAAATATTTTTGGGTGGCCATTTTCGATTAATGATGGCGACTTTTTTTAAACATTTTCTTATATCGTCGTGATCTATTCATGATCGTACAACGTTCACCTTCATACCAAGCCGAGCGGTCTCCGGCGATATACCATAGGCTCGAAGACCCCGGGTTGAGTCCCGGAAGAGTAATGTGTATGGATTTTAACAGCACTTGTCTTTTCGTATCAGTGTCAGGGTGCGAAATCGTGCGGGACAAGAGAATTTCAGTCTGAAAAATTTGGGGAAAATATGGTTTGGTATCCTATTTCTTTTTTGTTAATTATGTTCTTCAGTATTCGAATTTTGCCCGTTCTCATGATATTTTCTGCTTTCAACGGAGTTCCATGAGTATTATACCAAATGTCCTTTACACTTATCAAGTTCGAAAGGTTATATGTGCCTGTAGGAAACCGTTTCTAAAGATAATTCAAGTTCTAATTAATATTATTCACTAGGAAAGGGAAGTATTCTCCTCCTCTCAACATGGAAGCAGAGGGTAATTTCGCACTCTGGTCAGATGCAGCATTTCCGCGGAACAAAATAAAGACCCCCTGTAAAACCTCTTCACCTTTAGTGTTATCGCTAGTATCATAAATTTACTGAATGCAAACAACAATTTGAAGGGTTCGTCGACAATATTTTGGCTTTCTTTGTCCTTCGCCCGGCTTCCAAACGAAGAGCTGAATTTTACAACACGACTGCTGTATATTGTAGATGCCTCTAGGCTAGCGATTGGTAAAATGGTAAAAGTATGTGTGTATGTGTGTGTGTGTGCACGCGCGCGCGCGAGAGAGAGAGAGAGGAGAAAAATTTTAGTTACAATATGACGTGCTTCAATTGCCGTTTTCGGTGCATTTAGCAAAACAGAATAAAGACCACTGTGAAGAGTGTACCCAGTTTTCAAATTGAATGGATGGTGGTGGTAGTTCGGTTTCTTGTTTTGTTTTAATCATTCCAGCCAGAAATAAAAAAAAAATAGAGAATTCCTCAGTTTACAGCAAGGGGAATTTGGGACAAGACATTAAGGATGAAATTTTTGGAAGATCATGTATCACGATTGTTTCATTCAATAGACAGAGGACACTTTTCTATGAAGGCCTTTCAAAATCTTTTCTCACAAAAGGGATTTTCCTTTTGCAATCTATATGACCACTGGCAACTTCAATCTTGACCTTTCCCGCCAGCGTTTGCATTTTCGAGACAAGTAGTCTCTCCCGTCTCGTGTTTCGTCAAAAAGGGTTCCGTCACGTCTCGTGGCAACACTAAGTGGCCACGCGTAGCGTAGTCGCTAACGCTATCGCCTTCGGTGCGAGAGTTGCCGAGTTCAATTCCCGGTCGGGGCACTCGGTCGAAAATTTGTAAAGCGCTATTTCAGGCCAGCCACCCTGAAAGATTTTCCTGAGTTTTGGTCATTCACACGAGGCAAATGCCGGGGTGGTACTTAACTTATTGGTTCCAGGCCGCTTTCTTCCTTCCTTCACTTTCCCCGGATTGTGTGCTCGCCGAGGGAGGTCATCCGTCAAACGTGAAGGGCTAAATTGCCTTAGATGCGGGAAGCCCAGAAATCTAAATCCTAACCTAACCATTGCCAAAAATCCAGAATTTTTATTGATTTTCCGGGTAAAAATCGAATTTCCGGGAAAATGTCATACCAATTATTGATCTACTTGTCAATACGAATATAATGGTTTCCATCTCTTGTCTGTCGACAACTGGTCCCCATTGCCCAAAATCCCGAAATTTTAATTATTTCTCGGGTAAAAATTGATTTTTCGGGAAAGTGACATACCAATTTTTGATCGACTTATCAATATGAATCGAATGATACCCATCCCGTCCGTGTCAACAACTGATCCCCATTGCCCCAAATTCCGAGTTTTTATTAATTTCCCGGGAAAAAGTTAAATTTTTGTGAAAATGGCATACTACTTATACACTACTTATTCTACTTGTTAATACAAATCGAATGATTCCCATGTCTTCCTTTACAACAACTGGTATCCATTGCTCAAAATTCCGAAATTTTATTAATTTCCCGTGTAAAAATTGAATTTTCGGGAAAATGGCATTGTTGATCTACTGTGAATACGTATCGAATGATACCATAGCTATGATGATAACCATCTCGTCCCTGTCGACAACTGAAGGGTAAGGGGAAAAACAAGGAATGTCACAAAACTGCATTTTGGAGAAAACGGCGTTTTAATATTAAAAACCGCGTAAAAAGAATAGGGTTAGTTAAAGTTTTTGCCCCTTTTTACATGGATACTTTTTACATCTACGCATACATGGCATATACAGTCAAATAGTAGCTGGAGTCAGCAACAGATAGAAAAAAGCAGCCGAGAAAGCACATACATGGACATTCCTTATTTTTACCCCTTATTGCACTACGTAGAAAATTTATGGTATTTTATGTAGAAGTGGTAATAGAATACAGAAGAAAAGCAGATCATGGCGTTCTCATGTATACTATTACCATAAATTTTGTACGTAGTGCAATAGTAATAAGTATCCATGTGCACAAGACATACGATATGCGTTAAATTCCCACACCCACACATAGTCATAGATAAAGTAGATCCTTTCTACTTTCTACCAGATCCTTCCAACTGGTCTCCATTGCCCAAGTTGTCCCGTTACAGTGACTAATAACGTAATTAAATAGGTGCAGAAATTGGTTACAAAACTGTAAAACGAATTTTAAATATTGCACATTTCGTTATGTTATTTACTATTGATAGATCTAAAATCATTATACTAGAAGTGGCAACGCTGAAATTACGAATCAAGCCAAGACGAAGTCACGTGCTTCTATTTTGCGCCTTCTCTCGCTGTCTTATGCTGCCATCTGTATTAGATAGATCGACATTACAGCTGATAGTGGTGTGGTAGTGTGAATTTTGCAAACGAAGGAGAAGAAAATTTGTGACCGATGAAATTTATTATATAATATTTAGCTTCTTGTTTTGTGTGTGGGAACTGATAATATGTGCTTAGATTGCGTCTTACGTGTGGTGTTGGATTCAGCGTGTTGTTGGCCAAGTTTGGTAAGTACGTTTCTTTTCAGTTTTCATTCTTAGGGTTTCACTTGCTTACAACGAACACCGGACATGAGAGTTCAATTCAAAACTGTAATATTAACCCTGTAACCGTAGTATAACTCCCGAAACGTTAATTGTCATACACAGTCTGTGAGACATACATTGATTTTTATTTACAAACCATACTTTTTTCTTTTTTTTTTTACAATTTAAGCGAGAAAAAAGAACACAAAATCTTTACGTTATTCTTTACGTATACGGTAATAATATACATGAGAACGCCGTGATCTGCGTTTCTTCTGTGTTCTGTTACCACTTCTACATGAAATACCTCCCTAGTACATATCTTATTTAAATATTGGATATAGTATACGTAAAGCCGCGTCAGTTCCCGAAGGAGCTGGACGCTCATACTTTTAGGGATTATTCATTGAGTATCTACGAACTTACCAAGGGGGTAACAAAGCGACTTTGATTTACTTATCGACTGATACGAAAATAAAAAAGAACGTACCTGTACTTTATATCTGCATGTGTAGTGCCCTTGTACTTTATCTATGACTATGTGTGTGTGAAGGGGGGGGGGAATTTAACGCATATCGTATGTCTTGTGCACATGGATACTTCTTACTATTGCACTACGTAGAAAATTTATGGTAATAGTATACATGAGAACGCCATGATCTGCTTTTCTTCTGTGTTCTATTACCACTTCTACATAAAATACTATAAATTTTCTACGTAGTGCAATAGTAAGAAGTATCCATGTGCACAAGACATGCGATATGCGTTAAATTCCCCCTCCCCCTTCACACACACACATAGTCATAGGTGTAGTGCAAGGGCACTACACATGCAGATATAAAGTACAGGTACGTTCTTTTTTCGGGAACTGACGCGGCTTTACGTATACTATAACCATTATAACTTGCAGGTATTTGACGAAAGTATACACAAAAAAAAAATTCATATATGTTTTAACACCTATAAAAACAGATGTTCATTATAACGTAAAAGTACACATCCGGTCATTTTGACCGTGTATGCATTTTTAACCTTTAACTTACCGCGTGACACGATTGTGCCAAAAGAATATATTCGTTGGTTACCGTGTGTCACATTGTGACACGCGCGGTGGGATCTTGTGTTTCATGGTACATTGCGTTATAACTCCTATTTGAGCTTTTTCGTCCGTTTTTTTTTTTTTTTTTCAAGTCCAGAGGCATTGTAGAAGACGTTACGTATGGTTTCACATCTTCCTGCGTCGAGACATAGGTGGTGATGACCAGTGGCGAAGGGTGATAGTTTCAACAGGATAGGCCCAATGTTATAATAATAATAATAGTGTTTATTTCTGTGCCATGAACAGCCTAACGGTAAAAATACAGCACTTTATCAGACAAGATAAACAAATATTACATACAATGTAAGCTGCATATTAAAACAATAAAGCATAATGATAAAGTAAAATAATATTGGATTAATAGTTCCTTGTCAAATTAACACCGAATATTTTTTAGTCTCATAATAGTAGTCATAAATACGAAAAATAATAATTGTGAAGCTCTAAAATTCATGCTTTTATACTGATAAATAATAAATTTAACTAAATTAAAAGAATAATTCTTTTAATTATTATTAATAATTTAATAATTGTTAATAATTTAATTCTTTTAATTATTAGTCGATCATCTTAAAATTACAAATTTCGGATTCAAAGGAACTAATGTTGATCTGTTTCTTGTATTATACTTGGTAGCCTTATACCTATATTGTGCAAGCAATATTCACTATGATAGCTATTGTCTAGTAGTTGCTCAATAAAATCTCTTTCAATAAGTTTCCTCTTGTCGCTCAATGCCTGCAATCCCCAAAATTGACACCAGTATTCATAACCACGTGTGTAGTAATCTCGATTCATTTTGTGGCAGAGTAACCTAATAAAACATTTTTGTACTGACTCAATTTTGTTTGCCAATGTTATACCTATTAGACCCATAGGAAAACGACCAATAGGAAGACTTAGACGCAGATGGGAGGACAATATTAAGATGGATCTCGCAGAGATAGGAATACAAAGTAGAAACTGGATGCAATTAGCTAAGGATAGAAGTCAGTGGAGAGCTTTTGTGAACGCGGCACTGAACCTCCGGGTTCCATAGGCCATAGAGTTTGTTAGTTAGTTTTTTAATGTTATACCTATACTATTCCGAATAATAATAATAAACCAAACCAAACTCTATTACTTTAATAATAATAATAATAATAATAATAATCGTAAAAGATAACTGTCAGTTCATTCCGCAGCTGATTACCGTCGAAAGTGGGACACAGTTTAAGAAGATTCTCTAGTTTCTTTCGAAGAAAATAACTATTGTAATCCTGAAACTGTTCACAGTCAAGTAGTTCCGAAGATTCCAGAGAGAATAAATCACATCCACCCGAGCTTCAAGGGTGCCTTCCATTTCAACTCAGGCAAGAAAAAAAAATGTACAATCACCATTTCAGATATTGAAACTTTTTTATAGCAACTAGACATGTTTTTAAGAGACCCATATTTTTTTTTTGTTTTGTCGAAAAAAAAATTCTCGCCAAGTAATGGGCCATCAAAGACGGGGAGTACAATTTATGAATTGTAAAAGACATGGAAAATGGTCAACTTCGGAGCCCCACCATTCAGCTATGGAGACAGAGTTATAATTCTTGTTGTCGTATTTAAATAGGGATATAAATAAACTATATTTTATTATAGTTTGGTTTGCGTATGCGTATCTTTTTGTACATAAATTAACAAATGAACGTTAATTTATCTGAAAAATCGAAGTTTGCGAATTTTTTTCGAGCACCGTCTCCTTTAGCCTAACCGGCATAATCGTGGGGCGTAAAACTCAGATTTCATTTCATTTTTTTTTTTCGAGCACTTCCGGTTCGAATTTTAAAATTGTTTTCACGGTTGGTAAGACCTAGTTACCCGCTTTCCGAAAAAAAAAATTGCATCGCTTCTGTGTGCAACCGTTTTGTCGCAAAAAATTCGAGAAATTGTAAAATTTTCAAAAATCGACATTTTTGGGCGCCATTTTCTCGAAAACACAATCTGTTAAAATTCTGAAATTTTGTCAGATGGTTTAACTTTACATGGATAATAAAGACACCAAATACCATTCTCGACCAATGCTTCACGAATTAACTACAGCCTTTTGAAGTTAGCTAAGTTTTGTTAACTTTGATATCACAGTTAGCAACACTGGAAACAATAAAAATGCAATGATTTGATGATGTTTGTGGTTCACATTAATTAAATGAAGAATAAAAGGTTTTCCTGGCTGGTTTTTTTTTTTATTATTTTTATCAAAAAAGCGCTCTGAAATAGTAAAATGGCCTCCCCATTTCTCCTCCGTTTTTTCAAAAACGAAGTAATCTGAGATGGAAATTACGATTACGAAACACACAAATTTTAAGTTCCCTTACTTAAAATGGTCTTCGGAAGCAAAATTTCACTGATTTTTTTTTCACATGGACCAATCATTTGCTTGCTTGGTGTCTTCTTAGCTAATAGCAGTAGTACACTCACAACTCGTCCAGAGGTGGATCCAAGGAGTCGATCGCCCTCCCAGATGAAACTTTCTTATCTTATATATAAATAAATCCGATTCCAGAGTTTGGAGCTCTTAAAAGTAGTTCTAAGTAGCAGTATTACACCCCCCAGAAGTCCGTCCTGGATCCGCCCCTGCGTAGCACATTGTCGATAATCACAAAACACTTATTTTCACTTCTCTTATGCTCTTCTGAAAACCTGTACCCTGCTAAAACTCCATGTGAAAGCATAAACAGCACTTCAACTGTACGTAATTCATGATTTGTTCATAATTCTGCTACGCACCACTGGTTATCATAAGTATTATGCAAGGGCGCCGATCCTGGGGGGGACCGGACCCCCAAAGCAGAAAAGCAGATGTGGGCCTCCTATTGTATTTATAGAATATACAATATTTGGCATAATTTGAATGCAATTTGTCTTAAAATCCTCATACATATACCTTCTGCAACCTGACCCCCCCCCCAATCTACAGAGAAATTGGCGCCTTTGCGCATATGTATGTAACAAAAGTTTGGTAATAGTTAAGGAGCCGTACTTCCCTTTAGGGAAGGACGAGAAACGCCATACTTTCAGGAATTATTCATTGACTATCTAGGATGTTAAAAGTAGGTAATAGACTGAGTTCTTGCCCTTGTACTTAGGGTGTTTAGGTAGTGCAACAGTAAGATGTATCCTCGTGCACGGGAGATGAGAAGTAGCTGTTCTTAACTATTACCAAAGTTTCTTTTTGCAGACTCTTAAACCTACACTTTGAATTGCAGAAGCTCGATTTTGGGGGACGCATGAGGTTAGTTCATGGTGACCCGTTACTGCAATAAAAAATTCACCATTTCCGAACGCCAAAGGTGACTTCGTTGAATACCAGTTACCGGTCGCATACTTTCCCATTCTTACTTTTTCTTTCTTTCTTTTTTTTTCCGGAAGTTGTCCAATTCAGTTCCAGGCAACAAAACTAGAGTAATATCCGGATTTAGTACTTGCACTATACTCACGAATTCTTCTGCGGTTTTATACTGTGTATCTGTTTTTGCCTAAAGTTATGCGCGTTGACACATTCTTTACAACCCCCCCCCCCCAAATACTGTCGCAGAGACCCTAGCATGGCCGGTTTCACTGCAGAACCACTGTTTTATCGGACCTGTGTGCATCTCGAACATCTGAAAGCATTTTTAAAGTGGATGCAGCACCATCATAAATCACACACGGTTTGGGAAATTGTAGACACTTATTTCCACGTATTCGAACCTTCTTCTATAAAATATATTTTCGCTTTTCTTCGAGTATTTTTAGAATCTTGTATATGGCTACGAATACATGAGCCGAATCGTGTGTTTTTCGTCGCTTATTACAACAAACTGTCAGTTGTTCCATATTCCGGTGATAACTGTGAATTTTACTTTGCAGAATAACAGTCCAGTTTCAACGAAGTCCACATGAAGTAAAATAGAATTTGTATCTTGAAATTTTATACGATGCTTTTCGGTAGCAATTAATTCTCTTTGGAGTTTCTTGATGAAGTCATGAATTACAATTCTTACAGTTAAACCAGCAACGTACGATACGAACACGGAAAGTGGCAGTTGTTTTTTTTTTTTTTTTTTTTTTTTTAACGAGATCATTGTTTTCCCATATGGCGTACGTAACACTTACATTTTCAGCAGGATCAAAGACCCCACACTTATTCCTTTCATTGCAGGACATTCACCACATTCTTGAATAAGACAGCTGTCATTTTCAGCGGATCATACTACTAAAGGAAATAGGTCACTCATGACAGCTTCAATACAGGTTGCACCTTTGATTTGTTGCAACGCAGTAGCAGATAACTTAAAATTTGCACAATACCCACACATACACTTCCCTCGCAGGTTGCGGACTGACCCACTTTAGTCGAATACTATAAAAGTCCGAGTGACCCATTCTTATACTGAGATTGTTCTGTTAAAAGTCCGTAAATTTCTTTGATGGAAGGCGTAATAAAATGTTTCAATTTTTTTTTTTTTTTTAACTTTTTGTCCGTTTTCGATCACTGTAATGACATCGCACTTAATTGAGAATTTGTCTGGATCATTCCAAGTCATTACTGAGATAATAGTTCAGGCTTTTTATAGATCAGAATTTATTGGATGGCCATTTTAAGTAAACTTAAAATTTGTGTGTTTCGTATCCTAATTTCCATTTCAGATTACTTCGGTTTAAGAAAACGGACGAGTAAGAGGGAGGCTCATTTTACTATTCCAGAGAGCTTTTTTGATCAAAATAATTTAAAAAAATCAGGAAAACCTTTTATTCTTCATTTAATGAATGTGAACCACAAACATCATCAAATCATTGCACTTTTATTGTTTCCAGTGTTGCTAACTGTGACATCAAAGTTAACGAAACTTCGCTAACTTCAAAAGGCTGTAGTTAATTCGTGAAGCATTGGTCGAGATGGTATTTGGTGTGTCTATTATTCATGTAAAGCTAAACCATCTGAAAAAATTCAGAATTTTAAAAGATTGTGTTTCGAGAAATGGCGCCCAAAAATGACGATTTTTGAGAATTTTACAATTTCTCGAATTTTTGCGACAAAACGGTTGCACACAGAATATTTTTTCGGAAAGCGGGTAACTAGGTCTTACCAACCGTGAAAAACAGAATTTTAAAATTCGAACCGGAAGTGCTTGAAAAGTTTCGCAAACTTCGACTTTTCAGATAAATTAACGTTCATTTGTTATCTATGTATGATCTGTCAGGAAAGTAAATGTACACCTATTTTCGAGTCTGGCATTCCTGCGCTCCATCCGTGGAGAGTATGAGAATTAAATCAATCTGTTTACTGAGGGGCAAAAAGAAAAGCTTAATCTGAATAAGACATTGCAGAGGGGCACAAGCTGTGAATACGAATAGTGCATTGTGTAAATAAAGGACGACACCGAAAGAGAAAGCCAGAAACAGCTGTTAAACTTACAAAAAAGAGTAAAAATTGTCAAAGTGGGAACATAAAACACAAATACAACAAATACAACGACAACTAAACGATCACAATGCCATGATCTTGGTGTAGTGGTTTAAGGTGCTGGCTTACAAATGCAAAGGTCGCCAGTTCGAATCTTAAGCGAGGACATTTTAAAATTTTTTGTTAATAATACATACAACTCATGAGAGATGGTAAAAAAGGTCGTATTTAGTTTTTCGTAGCAATTATTATTGGTAATGTTTAGTACTGATAATACTTTTTGTCTTTGCGTATTGCTTTTGTTCTTGTCTTCATTTCGAAAGAGAAGAATATCCGAACAAATGCCACCAAAATTCCTCATATTTTGAATGTAAACGCCATTTGCAATTAGTGAAGAATAAAAATTGAACGTTCCGAAGTAGCTGCAAAAAGTAAAAGGAAAAACATGGAAGTCGACCATACTCATGGTTACTAAAAATACAATTTCTACATGCCTTACACCTCCCGACCACGTTTCTACGTTAGCAAGTAAGAGGTTTGTGTTTAGGTTCGGTTGGTCAATACGTTTTGCAAAGGGGCCCGGTTTAGCTCTGACGCACCACAGGTGCGAGAAGGGAGAAAAACACTTTTTCTCTCTCCCTCTGTGTGTCTACTTATCTATCTATTTGTATATATATAACGCTATTTGTGAATGCCATAACCACCCTAATTTTCAGCGGATTGAGACGAAACTTGGCACAAACATTAATTGTTGAAATATCTTTGAGTTCGTTAACCAGATTAATCAGATGAAAATGTTCAAAATGGTGGCCCTTCAAACTCTTAAAAAGTTCCAAGGGAACCAAATTTAGCCCATAAATAGGTATTCAGAAAGTTTGAATAAATTTTCCTCTTTTACTGAAATATTTGTGTGCAGAAACTTATTGAAATATTGGACCCGATTAATCGCCTAAAGAAGGTTCACGCCCTTTCGCTACGGTCAGGTTTTTTTTTTCCAGGAGAGGGTTATTTTCCTATCGGAACAAGATGATTGTTAGTGATGATATGAAATTACACATTGAAAGTGAAGTAACTTGTGAAACGTGTTATTTGAAAGAATAATATAATAAATGTGCATTCCTCTAACACAGAGAACTGTAAATTATGTATTTCGATTTCGGGAGCCTGAATGGCGAGGAGTGTTATTTGATTTGCTTTTTAGTAACACATTGCATTACAAATAAAGGTAGGCAACATTAGTGGTAAGTAAAATAATAATAATAATAATAATAGGTGTTGTTTGTGCCAAGGTAATATCTTAATCAATTCTTCTTCAAACGTAATGATTGTAACGCCATATCTCCCTTACAAACAAAATATTAGCAATTTATATCGAGAGAACGGGAAACTGTAGAGCGATGGGACCAACGTTGGACAGTATGCACTCATAGTACTCAGAAAAGTAAGCGATTTCAATGCAAAAGGAACGGAGAGTCATTGTCATGGGTACTCATGGGGCCATGACAGAGCGCTCTTTAGGCAAAGTGTCAATAACTTATATCGAAAGGTGATACTGGGATGGGACCAACTTTGGACACCGTGGACCCATAAAGCGCATCGAAAAAAATAGGGGGGGGGGGCGCCAGCCAGCCTTACTTATTTCGACATAATAATATAAAATTATGTTGTCGAAATACACACACGAGTTAGCTACTAATATTTCATATTATTATTATTATCGACAGCGTCTTTTCATTACGTGTGCGTGTTTGACATGAAGCCAAAGGGAAGATCCATCATTCGTAGAAAGAATAATAGTCAGTTACTTTAACTGTGAACGACAGCGAAAAATACGAAAAGAGTGGACTACCTGTAGCGTAAAGAAGCAATATTTTCTCTCAAATGGATAAAAAATCAAGCCGAGATTGATTCGAACTCGCATGGACGGCGCGAAAAGTTAGTGCTTTGTCCACTATTTTTAACTGACTCACTGAACGTGTTTCAGTAACTTACTTATTGCTAATTTTACTTGCTTCACTCGTTTAACTTGCTTTTTCTAATAACTTATAACGACAGGGACACGAACACAGAAACATCGAGAACAGTTAAAAATCATAGATGCTCTCCCGCCGGGAATCGAACCCGGAACTCCATACACCAAAGGCGCACGTGCTAGCGACTAGAACAGCGGGAAGGGCACCACTCTTTCCCTGTGTCGTTAGGGATTTCGACCACTGTCTTGCCAGGTATCACTTCTGTGGGTTGTATACTATGATCACATGTTTCTTCTCTGCTGGAAGAGTAAAACCTACATTATATGTAATACATGAGGTATTTAGACCTACATGCTCTTCATATAATGTAATAAAAGGGTCATGCTGGGAATAAGAAAAAGAACATGCCTTGCACAAAACGGAAACTATTGGCATCAGAAATATTTATCTACGAGGCAAGCGCAGTAGTATATTTCAGAAGAGTTACTGTTTTGTTCAGTAAACGAAGAAAGGGGTACAAAAATGCAAATATGTCGCGGCAACGAGATCGACCAGATTTGACAGGGGCGGAAGCAGATGTATAGTAATAAAACTACTTCGCTCAGTTGATACGAGCCGAGCCGGTTGATATCACTACCCGAGTTGGTCTTCTGCTTGGGCTCAAGAATTCGACCGTGCAGGTCTCAGCCTTAATTTTAAGAACTACAGTATAATTTTAAGTACTACAAGAAAAATACATTTGACTCGACTCCTGCTCATCCCTATTCGTATTTGTATTTTGTTTCCACTTCAACAATTTCTACTCTTTTTTTTTCTTCGTTTACCTATTGTTTCTGGATTTCTCTGTCGGTGTCGTCCTTTATTAACACCATGCATTATTCTTATTCCCAGCTTGTGACCCGCTTCAATGTCTTATTCAGTTTGGGCTTTTCTCCTTACATTGACTTGACATGTGATTGATTTAATTCTCACTTTCCGCGCACGACCGATGAAAATGTTTTATTATTATTATTATTATTATTATTATTATTATTATACTATTGAACTTGCACGGCGAAATTACTGTATAATACGATATCATTTCAGTAATTTTATTCCATTGTATGTTATTTAATTTATTAATGGGCACTAAATTGTCTCCAGATCAACGAATAAATTAACTACGGCATGCACTTTGGTGGAAATATCATTACATGAACATGCTTGGAACGAACCAATAATCTTATTGCAATGATATTTCCACCAAAGTGCATACCGTAGTTAATTTATTCGTTGATCTGGAGACAATTTAGTGCCCATTAATAAATTAAATAACATACAATGGAGTAAAATTACAGAAATGATATCGTATTATACAGTAATTTCGCCGTGCAAGTTCACTAGTATAATAATAATAATAATAATAATAATAATAATAATAATAATAATAATAATAAACATTTTCATCGGTCGTGCGCGGAAAGTGAGAATTAAATCAATCACATGTGAAGTCAATGCAAGAAGAAAAGCCTAAACTGAATAAGACATTGAAGCGGGTCACAAGCTGGGAATAAGAATAGTGCACGGTGTAAATAAAGGACGACCCCGAAAGAGAAATCCAGAAACAGCAGGTAAAATGAGAAAAAAGAGTAGACATTGTTGAAGTGGAAATATAAAATACAAACACGAATAGGGATGAGCACAAGTCGAGCCAAAATTCAATTCAACTCGAGTACAATTTGAGTCGAGTCAAAGGTAATTTTCTTGAATTGAGTTCCGAGCCAAGTCGCTGTTTTCGAGGTCTAGTTTCGAGTTGAGTTGAGTTTGATAATGGCTCTCTCGCTCGTTCAGCTCGTTTTAACTCGTTTTGAAATATTGGCCTGATCAGACTGGAAAGCAAAAGCCATGAGAAATGTAAGCAGTAATGTGGAATACTTTTAGTGTTGCTCACGACAGAGGTGCGTCTCATCTCGTAATTTTAGTGCATCTCGTGGGGCAATTTTAGTGTATCTCGTCTCGTCTAGATAACGAGAAGACAAGAGTTTATTATTATTATTACGAGACAGCCTCAAATGTCGTAATCACCAATATAAGTATATACTGTAGTTCTTAAAATCAAGGCTGAGATCTGCACGGTCGAATTCTTGAGCCCAAGCAGAAGACCAACTCGGGTAGTGATATCAACCGGCTCGGCTCGTATCAACTGAGCGAACAGCTCGAGTCGGCTCGGTTGGGATGAGCCGATGACCCGAGCCGGCTTAGTTGGAACAAGCCATCGACTCAGCTCAATTGAGCCGATGGCTCGAGCTTTCTCGGTTGGGATGGGTCACCTACTCGGCTCATGTGAACCGGTTCGAGCCAGCTAAGTTGAAACTAGTTCATCAGCACGTTTCGACTCAGCTCAACTAAGCCGATGGCTCAAATCGGCTCGGTGTGGTGAGCTGTTGGCTCGGCTCCTCGATTCGGTTCGATATTGAATGAGCTGTAAGCCGAGCCGCTCGAGCCGTTGAGAAACCCAAACCCGGTCCCAGCTGTTTTGAATATGTTTGGATGAAGCCTATAACTTTCAACAATTTTTTGCTCGAGCCCGAATACTTGCCCCTTCGGAACTCAAACCCAGAACGTGAACGATGTCCTTCCCTCCTGAAGACTTCCAGACGACCGAGATCGACAGTCAATTAGCTTTTACTATTCAGATACAAACCGTATATCTTTTAAAGATTATACATGGAGTTGATATAATAATAATAATAATAATAATAATAATAATAATAATAGTTTTAAACTTGCCCTGAAATTTGGCAAAACTTACTTAAAAGTAGAGATTTCGGGGAAAGGGTTCCGTACCTTCAAGACACACCTCTGCAACTACCAACATTTTAAACTAGAACCTTTTATTGAAGTTTCATGTAGAAAGTATGTTTTGAGGAAAATAACTGTAATAAATATAACTGAATATCACGCGACAGTAAGGCATATAATAAACTAATTTTTAGAATATGCAGAGGTAAATATAAAAGCTTTGCTACAAAAATACCTACACAGAGCATAATTCAATGAGCTCTGAAATACAATGTAACGAAATAGCCTATGAGATTCAGTCTACAGAGCAATTGTTACTTAAAGAATGGACATACACTATTTCGAGAATCGAGACAAGACGGGAAATGTTTACGATACTTTTCGTCTCGTCTCGATTCTCATCTCCAAAGAGAGACGAAAATTTTGATTTAGCCCTGACCCGTCTCGAATGTAAAATGTTAATTCTCATGTTATTTTATTTGTTTTAGAAACGAGAGAAACTCCTCTTCTCGTGAGCAACATTAAACCAAACCGAAATATTCTTTCCAAATGTCACGTTTCTCCTTGTAATGGTATGACCTGAGCGATAATTTAGCTTCTAGCTTTCAATCTTCTACGAGATAATAATAATTATTATTATTACTATTATTATTCCTGAAGATTTGATAGTTCAAGTATTGAAACATCCGAGTATTCAAATATCTGAATATAATAAAACGTATGTTATCGCTGATCAATCGCCATCAAAAATTCTAAAGTAAGAAAAAATTGCAACGTGCATTCGCAGAAGCACCTTGACCACTGAACCGCGATCGCTTCGCGGTAAACGATCCGTCTTTAGTCTGGTTACGTTAGGTTTCTTTGTCTCCGCTTGCAAACTTGTATGTTATATTTTTCGATTCAAAATGTCTTTCGTATTTCTTTTATGAAGTCGGCAAAGTTTATATTAATAACTTGAGTTTTTCTTAAACCACTGGTTCACAAGTTCGTTCTTTCTCCACACGAAACTACAAATATGACAGATTGAATTCTCATACTCCCCATTTCTTTCAAAGCAGTCGCCATTACCTGGTCAAAGACTTATTGCCGCCACGATTCATATTAACCAAAATAAATTCATTTTTCGGAAGAAGAACTTTCACTTTCCGGATTTCGCAAAATTATGGAATTCAGTTATACTCCGGAATTCAGAAGAATTTCGGAACTCGGAAAGAATCCGGAATTTAGAAAATTCCGGAATTGAGAAAAACTCCGACTTTCGAAAAAATCCGGATTTTCCGAATTCCGGAATGTTAACGAAATCAGAAATTTCTAAGTTCCGGATTTTTCCGAATTCCGAAATTATTACAAAATTGGAATTTTCCGAATTCCGAAATTTGTCCGGCTTTACTTTCGGGAGTCCGAAAACTAATAATTCCGGAACGGGCTATCCCTAGTTTATACACAACCTTTCAGAACACTAAGCTAGTAGCTGTCTACAAACAAACAAGTAATGCAAAATATGTTGTATACTGCAATACGTCATGTATTAAAATCCGACACCATGACCCTTTTATTACATTATATGAAGAGCATGTAGGTCTAAATACCTCATGTATTACATATAATGTAGGTTTTACTCTTCCAGCAAAGAAGAAACTTGTGATCATAGTATACAACCCACAGAAGTGATAGCTGGCAATACAGTGGTCGTAATCCCTAACGACACAGGAAGTGAGCGTTGCCATCGCCGTTGGTCTAGAGGCTAGCACGTGAGCCTTGGGTGTATGGAGTCTCGGGTTCGATTCTCGGCGGGAGAGCATCTCTCATTTTTAACTGTTCTCGATGTTTCTGTGTTCGTGTCCCTGTCGTTATAAGTTATTAGAAAAAGCAAGTTAAACGAGTGAAGCAAGTAAAATTAGCAATAAGTAAGTTACTGAAACGCGTTCGGTGAGTCAGTTAAAAAAATTAGTGGACAAAGCACTAACTTTTCGCGCCGTCCATGCGAGTTCGAATCAATCTCGGCTTGATATTTTATCCATTTGAGAGAAAGTATTGTTTTTTTTCGCTACAGGATGGATTTTCTCTTTGGTTTCATGTCAAACATGCTCACGTAATGAAAAGACGCTGTAGATGATAATAATAATAATAATAATAATAATAATAATAATAATAACAATAATAATAATAATATGAAATATTAGTAGCTAACTCGTGTGTGTATTTCGACAATATAATTTTATATTATGTGGAAATAAGTAAGGCTGGCTGGCGCCCGCCTCCCTAATTTTTTTCGATGCGCCTTATGGGTCCACGGTGTCCAACGTTGGTCCCATCCCAGTATCACCTCCTGTTTTCTCGATATAAGCTATCGACATTTTGCCTAAAGAGGGTCTGCCGTGGCCCCATGAGTACCCATGACAATGACTCTTCGTTCATTTTGCATTGAAATCGCTTACTTTTCTGAGTACTATGAGTGCATACTGTCCAACGTTGGTCCCATCGCTCTACAGTTTCCCGTTCTCTCGATATAAATTGCTAATATTTTGTTTGTAAGGGAGATATGGCGTTACAATCATTACGTTTGAAGAAGAACTGAGGAAGATATTGCCTTCCCACAAACAACACCTATTATTATTATTATTATTATTATTATTATTATTATTATTATTATTATTATTATTATTATTATTATTGTTTTACTTACCACTAATGTTGCCTACCTTTATTTGCAATGCAATGTGTTACTAAAAAGCAAATCAAATAACACTCCTCGCCATTCAGGCTCCCGAAATCGAAATACATGAGTTCTCTGTGTTAGAGGAATGCACATTTATTATATTATTCTTTCAAATAACACGTTACACAAGTTACTTCACTTTCAATGTGTAATTTCATATCATCACTAACAATCATCTTGTTCCAATAGGAAAAGAACCCCCTCCTGCAAAAAAAAAAAAAAACCCTGACCGTAGCGAAAGGGCGTGAACCTTCTTTAGGCGATTAATCGGGTCCAATATTTCAATAAGTTTCTGCACACAAATATTTCAGTAATAGAGGAAAATTTATTCAAACTTTCTGAATACCTATTTATGGGCTAAATTTGGTTCCCTTGGAACTTTTTGAGAGTTTGAAGGGCCACCATTTTGAACATTTTCATCTGATTATTCTGGTTAACGAACTCAAGATATTTCAACAATTAATGTTTGTGCCAAGTTTCGTTTCAATCCGCTGACAATTAGGGTGGTTATGGCATTCGCAAATAGCGTTATATATATATACAAATAGATAGATAAGTAGACACACAGAGGGAGAGAGAAAAAGTGTTTTTCTCCCTTTTCGCTCCTGTGGTGCGTCAGAGCTAAACCGGGCCCCTTTGCAAAACGTATTGACGAGCCTAACCTAAACACAAACCTCTTACTTGCTAACGTAGAAACGTGGTCGGGAGGTGTAAGGCATGTAGAAATTGTATTTTTAGTAACCATGAGTATGGTCGACTTCCATGTTTTTCCTTTTACTTTTTGCAGCTACTTCGGAACGTTCAATTTTTATTCTTCACTAATTGCAAATGGCGTTTACATTCAAAATATGAGGAATTTTGGTGGCATTTGTTCGGATATTCTTCTCTTTCGAAATGAAGACAAGAACAAAAGCAATACGCAAAGACAAAAAGTATTATCAGTACTAAACATTACCAATAATAATTGCTACGAAAAACTAAATACGACCTCTTTTACCATCTCTCATGAGTTGTATGTATAATTAACAAAAATTTTTAAAAATGTCCTTGCCGAGGATTCGAACTTGCGTCCTTTGCATTTGTAAGCCAGCACCTTAACCACTACACCAAGATCATGGCATGGTTACCGTTTAGTTGTCGTTGTATTTGTTGTATTTGTGTTTTATGTTCCCACTTTGACAATTTTTACTTTTTTTTGTAAGTTTAACAGCTGTATCTGGCTTTCTCTTTCGGTGTCGTCCTTTATTTACACAATGCACTATTCGTATTCACAGCTTGTGCCCCTCTGCAATGTCTTATTCAGATTAAGCTTTTCTTTTTGCCCCTCAGTAAACATTTGATTGATTTAATTCTCATACTCTTCACGGATGGAGCGCAGGAATGCCAGACTCGAAAAATAGGTGTACATTTACTTTCCTGACAGATCATACAACAAGATACGCATACGCAAACCAAACTATAATAAAATATAGTTTATTTATATCCCTATTTACATACCACAACAAGAATTATAACTCTGTCTCCATAGCTGAATGGTCGGGCTCCGAAGTTGACCATTTACCATGTCTTTTACAATTCATAAATTGTACTCCCCGTCTTTGATGGCTCATTACTTGGCGGGAATTTTTTTTCGATAAAACAAAAAAAAATATGGGTCTCTTAAAAACATGTCTAGTTGCTATAAAAAAAAGTTTAAACAATATCTGAGATGGTGATGGCCTGAATTGAGATGCAAGGCACCCAAGTATATCCAGTATTTCGTAGGAAAGTAGATTTTAAGCTTTGCTTTTCCTTATCACCGAACTGCAACGAACTAATATTTTAACAAATCATGTACAGTTTCTTGTGAACGCACTCAATGTTTGCATCACTCCTTTGTAGCTACGCGTGACATACTGGAAGTATATTTTCTTTTGCTATCTATGAAACAGATTATCGATAGACATAAAGGGCCTTATGCAGAGCCGTTTTGACGCGTGATTAGTATCATATTAAAGAGTTCGACTAACATATTTTTTGCAGTAGTCAGGCCTTTAGTATGACGCTAATCAAACGTCAAAACAACTCTGCATAAGGCGGAAAACAAATATTTTACTAGAGAAACACAAGACAAATTCACATGAATTTAACATAATTGTAGACCATCGACAGCACCTATTCGATCCGAATCTCAATTTTCGTAATGAAATTCACGTATGTGACTCATAGCTGATCTTAATTCTCCGTAATGCAATTTAATTGTTTCAGTTGGGTGTGATCGAGTGGGGAAGATGGGCTATCCCGTTACCTGAGATTCACAAGAAACATATGCCATTTCGTATACTTGTACTGAAACATACTCTGCTTGTAAAATTTCGTCTTTAATTATGTTGTTCAAAACACATGACAACAAATTCAATCAAATCATTTTGTATGCCACTTACAATATCTCAGAAACACACACTCTAGTCAATTCTAATAAATACGAGTTTGGTATAGAATGGGTATGCGTCAACGTAACGGAACAAACGAGAATTAGTTTGTGATAATACGCGTAGCACCTTTACAATCGGTTGTAACAGCTTTTGCGTTGCGTTAGAGTCCGCAAACTTAACCAAAGTTGGTACGGAATGGGGCCCACATTCTCTTGCTCTTTATTTGTTTGACATATCGAATCGAAATCGAAGGTCTCGAGAGAAATGCTTTATGCACAAACGAATGTCTATAAGCGCTGAGGCCGGTCTCTTTCGCAGCTTAATACCAACACGTTCTGTCGCGGGATTTTCTGACTAGCTTGTCAGTCGTTCTACTGTCGCTTGAACAATGCCATCTGTCCAGGTGACATTGGCTTGAGACACTGGTCGCTGAGCCTCCCAGCAGTGGTGCTAACCATAATTTCTTTATCGAACAAAATTATCCCCAAATTTCTCAAGTTTGAAAATTATTATACATTCTATGTAAGGAAAATGTGTTAATTATAAATCACAATTTCTGAAAGTAAATGGCTAGGCTGGGCCTCAGAGCCTCTTACCACCTTTCGCCACTGGTGATGACGTCATAACTTTAAACAATATATTTTCTTTTGTTAGACCTATGTTCGTTATTTTTTGGCGGGCTCATTTTTGCACGTAGATTGAAATTTTGCACAATCATTCAGTCCACCGAGTAGTATTTAGCAGATTTTTTTCAGATTTCTACGTCCAGGGGGGCAAAAGGTAAAAAAAAAAAAGAATATTTTTTTATACCAAAAAATCCCTTTTAACTACTTTTACGCTTCAGATACATGATGCAAACACGTAAATGGTACAGTCCGCGGCATAAAATTTGTTACAAAAATTTTAAGTCCAAATTAATAACAAACTCTTGCCCAGTTTTCTTATGCATTCCCGCAATACATGTATCAATCGATTAGTTGCTTCTAGTATTTATTCCAACTCCTCCCCGTCCTCCACCTCTCCTTGTCTAACGCAGTGTGTGTGACGTAGTACACTCTTTCCATTCAGCTGAAAAAGAAACAGGAATCAAGTGTACAACGTTATAGCTTTAAAACAGTCTTTTCCATTCGTTTGTTTTGAAATATTTTTAAGAGCCTAAATTAAAGGAAAGTCACACAATCTTCCCAGAGCTTCATAAATATCTATAGTTTCATTCTTTTCTTTCTTTAAAGAGCGCAAGCTAGTAAGATGCTCCCTAAGAAATCTATGGAAATTGCCAAGAGCTCTAAAATATCTACGGACAGAAACGAGTTTTATTCAATGATTCATTGAATTTCTATTCAGTAAGTGCAAGCAAATGTTTGAGGGGCGTCATTTGGGCAGGACACGAGGGTGTAATTCCCTCTCTCTTGAGCTTCATAAATACGTATTTTTTGATCAAATGTATAGTAATACGCTAATAAAAAGTGAAAATCTTATCAAGTTTTATTTTTTTTTAATTGTCCTACTTTATTTTATAATTATTTTCCATTTCTTAATTACAACATAGTTTCTATTTATATTGTATTCTGTGTTACACGTTTATTATTTATATTTTATGTCTTACCTTTGAAGAGGAGCTTTTGAGAATTCAGAGCAGCAGGGACATACACAGGATGCAGGCCTTTGCAATCAAGAGCTTTTGCCCCCACGAAATCACTACTTTTTTTTGTAAATTATATCTAATTTGAGAGATGATAGCAGGGGCGGATTCAGGGGAGTGCGTTCGGGTGATCACATCCCCCAGATCATATCCGAAGTATTTTTCATCTTTGTATTATAAACTTAAATTAAAACCGAAAGTTGATAGGCCTTACTTTCTTAAGAAAGTTAATTCTGCAGAAGAGCTACTTCTCCTTTTCTAAATTTGTGTTTTTCTTTTCATTTCTTTCTTTCTTTTTTTTTTTTTTTTTGCAATCCGCTCTTACCTTGATTTGACTTCGAACGACCGCCCCTCCCAAACAATCATCCTGGATCCGCCCATAGACATTTTAGTAAAGTATGCCCTCAATCGCTGAAATAAATGCCTGTCACGCTTTCGATCGCTGAAATAAATTTCTGACTACGGCCCTGCAAAACAATGACGATTTTAGGGAGTGATCAGTCAGTAATGCCTCCCTGGAGCAACGACACTTCCCCAGAAGTCATATCCCGATAATTCAGAATGTGATTTGTGCATTATCACTTTTCACTCTGTGTCTTGAAATGCACCAAAAAGGAACTGTTCTGAAGTATTTACTGGTTCTCCCTATGACCTCATTTCAATATGGCCAACCTTGGACATATACACATCTGAAATATCACCTTTTATGTCAGTGATCCCGAAAACTATCCATTCGACACAAATATAGTATATTTTCGATTCTTTATTCCTGTCACCCTCCCATTGTCAACTCGAAGCCAACCAAGGCTTTTTTGGATTTACGCAGCATCCACAGTGTCACTTTTCATCTTTGCATATGAATTCGACACTAATTTCGTTCGTATTTGACTTCTTTTACATGTCACCATCACCTCTTGGTAGGGATTTTTTCAATATCTCGCCCCCGCAACTATGGAGAAATTTCAACCAACTAAGTATAATTATAAATTATCATCTGAAACACAACAGTACGGGTGATCTTTTTCGCAGAGGAATTCGTTAACTACTGTTTCAATATCAATGTATTGTTTTTTTTCTGTCCATGCTGAAGATTGCCAAAGGGCTAAACTTCATCTGCACTATTGTGCAATGAATATAGGTTTTAGTGGTTTAATTTACTGAATACTCGCTTAGATACTGCTCGCGTCACAGAAAAAGTGACATACAGTTATAAAAGAAAAATGAAATGAAATATCTAAGTTTTACGTCCCACGATTATGCCGACTATGCTAATGGAGAGAGTAATGGTGAGAAATAAATGAAATTGTTTAATGAAAAAAGTGGGAGGAAACGGGATAAACCCGAGGACACTCATGCACACGGTGTTTGTCCATAATAAAGTTCATTCGGCGTGAGCTGGGATCGAACCAAGGACCCCATGCACCATAGGTAAAAATATAAAAGAATAGGCGTCTAAACAAATACGGAACACTACTATCAATGAAAGTTATATAAGATTAGATTTTTAGTTATTTCATTCTAAGTTAAAATTTCAATCAATCTTGTTCTTCAGTACTGTTCGAAAACTTAAATTAGTTGCTGCAAGGACGTGATAAATCTTTTCAGTAGACTCCGCAGTCTATAGCTCCTTCACAACTTCCTTTTCGTCTAAGGCTAAGTAGTTACATTTTAGACATTGAGAAAAACGTGTGGAATTAATTAAAACCCTTCAAAGTGGAGTTACGAATCCTCAATGGACCCCATTTTGCTGTTGGTCTCGCTCAACGCACGCCCGTCACTGTTCAGGGTGCACGATGGAGTTTCTCCCTTTTAGGAATACTTTCTAAGACAGTACTAGGTTTTTTTTTTTTTTTTTTTTTTTTTTACAGCTGTTTCAATTGAGTTGTATTTGCTAGAATCGTCGGTTAAAGGAAACAAAAGATCCTATTCTCAAACACAAATCATCTCTAGAAGCTCTAATGGAAAACGAAATGAATCGTCGTAAACATGTTACGTTCTTGAAGAGGAAAACAGCAAAACATTGATTGCACAAACGTATAATGGTATCATTTGCTTGCAAATTTAAAACTTATAGAAGTTGATGGCATGTTAGGTGAGGGGTTAGTGAACAGGATTTTTGTACTGGTGGTCCAGGGTTCGAATCTCGTTCGTTCTTACATTTTTGTTCTTTAAGCTACACTGAGTTTGTTTATTGCAATTCTTTAAGCTTGAATTAAATCTAATACCAGTTAGTGAATTAAAAGTAGGTAACATTATTTTCAAATACGAGACGCTATTACATGCTTGTCACTAGCTCACAATACTCAACTTTGATACAAACTCTTGAAGCCTTCACTTAACTCATTTCTTGACGTGTTTTGTTACAAAACTCATGAATCGTGGCGAACAAAATTGCTTTACCAGATAATGGTGACTGCTTTGAAACCAAATGACAAGTATGAGAATTAAACGTATCATATCTGTAGTTTGGTGTGGAGAAGAAACCAAATAGCGAACGAAAGGTTTAAGAACAACCGCGTTATTAATATAAACTATGCCAAAGATTATTGACTTATATGATTTAAAAAAAAATATCGAAAAAAATTTTGAAAGAACGAAAAATACTAACTTCGAATTTTGTAACTGGAGGCAACGAAATCTAATTTAAACATACTAAAACATACCATTTAGCGCATATAGAGCGTGGATCTGTGCTCAAGGCGCTAGCTAATAATCTGGAGGTTCTCAAGTCGGAACCATGTGTGAATATTTTGTTTAAATTTAGAATTTTTGGTGATCATTAGTCGGCGATGATACACGTTTGTCTTAAGGTATTTGAATATTTTGATCTTTCAATATGTGAATGATCAAATCTTTAATAATAATAATAATAATAGCAAAGTAATTCAATAACACTTTAATATCTTTAATTATTTCTCGATAACTACTCGAACTTAAGACGTCCTCGAATCGCACCTCGATTTCGCTGGCTAAATTAAAGAAAAATAGTAATATGTTATGGTTTTACTATTACTAAAGCACTCTTTGATATTGGTCATTTTCGATGATTTTATGTATTCCTCTCCCCTCTCCATGGTGGGGGCACGGTATGACAAAAATTATCCGAGGCCCGAATGTCATGTACGTTGAAGATTTGATCGAAATCTGTTGGATGGTTCAAGAGTTGTTCTATTTATTTTTATATATTAATCTCCCCTTCTCTTATCCTCTCCTATGTTCTACCGTCAAAGTGAAAATATTAAAACAAAAGTTTTTAGGCCCGAACGTCGTCTATGTTGAAAATTAGATCGAGATCGGTCAGGTGGTTCAAGAGTTGTTAAGTTTTATTCATTTTCATAGATATCTCCCCTCTCCTCCTCCTACCCTACGTTCTACCATCAAAGGGGTATGATAAAAACCACCCCAGGTTCAAACCTCATCTATGTTGATAATTTGATTAAGATCAGTGGTTTAAGCGTGATGAAGTCACCAAGACAGCATTTTTATTTTTATTTTTTTTACATAGTCCCCCCTTCCCCTCCCCTACATTGTGCCGTCAAGGCAAAAAATGAAAACATCCCAGGTCTGAACCTTATCTATATTGAATGTTTGATTGATTGGGATCAGTCGGATTGTTCAGGAGTTATTAAGTTTTATTCATTTTCATATATTTACCCTCCCCTCCTCTTCCGAAAGTTCTAATATCAAAATGAAATAACAAAAAGCTTCCCAGGTTCGAATTTCATCTATGTTCAAAATGTGATTGAGAACGATCGGGTAGTTCAAGAGTTATTCACCACCGAACATTGTCACTTTTATTTTTATATTTAAAGCTGTTATGTATCTTCCCCCTCCTCTCCATCCTCTACGTTATTCCGTCAAAGTGAAATGGTAATAGCCATCCCTCGCGTTAGTCGAGACGGGGACATATAGCCTCATTGCTGACGTCCCCATTAATCCCCCTACTCATACCCTTTAGTGTGTTTAAGTTTTTTTTTTTTGTCTTCAGTTGCAAATTTATGTTATTTTTCTTTGTTTCAAAATTCTCGCATTTCTTGTATGATAATACAAGCTAATAATCTTTGACTTGTTTTATATTAATAATCTGAGTTGTTTTTAAACCTTTGGTTTCCAATTTTGGTTTGTCTTTACACCAAACTATAGATATGACAAATTGAATTATCATACTTTACATTTGATTTCAAAGCGGTCTCCATGACCTGCTTAAAAGCAATATTTCCGTCACGAAACACCCAGCAGAGGGCGTACGATATCGTCTACAGCAATGAGAGGAAACTCCGCCTTGTTACGTGACGTCACATGAAGCACGTTCCATTCAAACACCTAAGCAAAGCTATCATTTTGCTTCTGGTGTGAAAATGGCTCACTACGAAGCTTCTGTTAAAAGCAGCGTGATTGCTTTAATTGAGCATGCGGGCATGAACTATAGCGAGGCAGGCGCGAGATATGGCGTTAACCGTGCTACAGCACGGAGGCGGTGGAGGAGATATGAGGAAACTTGAGATGTAAGACGTAAAAGAGGAAGTGGGCGACAAAGAGTTTCCTCTGCCGAAGAAGACCAGAGTTTAATTGCCCAATGCTGTGAGCACCCTTTCATGTCTGCCCGACAGTTACGAGAGGACACCAATTTCCCAGGCGATGTTACGACTGTCCGTCGTAGACTCAAATCCTTTGGTTTGAGATCATACAGGGCAGCTGTTAAGGAGCGACTAACAGAAGACCACATGGTTGACCGTCTGGCGTTTGCACAGTTAAATATTGCACGTGTGTGGGACGAGGTCGTTTTCACAGACGAAAAAATATTTTCCAGTGCAAACTTCGGGCCAAGGCGTGTTTACCGCCCCCCTGGAAAAAGGTATGCCTCTGAATACGTTTCCCGTTCTGGTCGAATGGGACATGTAATTGTCCACTGTTGGGCATGGATATGCAAGGCTGCAAATTTCGGAGGAATCTACAGGATTCCTGGTCGCCTAAACGCCCACAAGTATGTGCAACATCTGGATGAAACGCTTCCGGAAATAAAAGCTCATGTAGGTGACGGCATATTATATTTGCAACAGGACAATAGCTCGGTGCATAATTCAAATGTGGTTCAGACATTGTTGCAGAGGCAACCTGATGTCGAAATAGTTCACTGGGTTCCTCATGGAGCAGATCTGAACCCTATTGAAAATATGTGGGACTCTGTTGCAAGAACATTGCGGGAAACCTGGTCGGACAATCCTCCACGAACATCTAATGATCTTTGGGAGCGTGTTGAAGATGCGTGGTCGATCTGTTGCACCCAACGCTATATCTCTCGCCTGGTGGATTCAATGCCACGGCGTATGACAGCTGTAATCGAGTCCCAAGGGGACTATACACACTATTAATAAATGCTCGCCCACAACACCATCAGCCCTCTCGAAGGCTACCTAATTCGACCCACTTATTAACAAAATTTTATGAAATACATTACGCGACATCAGCGAATGTAACTGTCTCAGTATGTTCTGCATTAATAAAGAGGCTAACGTGCGAGACTTGGTGGCCGAGTGGTGTTATGCTTCCTATGTAAACCAAAACCGCCTGTAACAGTGGTTCGAATCTAGTGAAGAAGACCCCAACTTTTTATCACCAGGGATATTTGCAATACGCCTTCTGCTATGTCCGCCTTCGTACGGTCTATTATATGACACATAATGTGGACCGCCATAAGTTTTTACTTAGTAAACAATTTATAAATATATGAACAAATACCTAGGTATATTAGAGGAACAATGGAATATAGTACTTTCGTCCGACTGACGTCGCTCTGCAAATGTTCATTGTATTACACCGGAGGATGAATTAAATAAAGACTGGAAAAATTGATATAACAATTGATACGTAATAAGTTAAAGACAAAATATGTAATTATAATCTCATATTTGCAACTAATTTCGACTACAATTAATTCTCTACCTGTTTCCTAAATAATCCAAACCAAACTTCGAGGTTTGGAATGCACAAACTAAGTGTAGCTAAGAGAAAAAAGTAACAAGAAGAGCAGAGATTCGAACCCAGGACCACCAGCGTAAGAATTCATTTTACTAACCTTTCATCTATCAAAACATGACATGAACATGACTTTTGTAAGTTATAAATTTGTATCCAAGAAACACCATTAAGCGTATGTGCAACTACTGCTTTGCTCTTTTTCTCTTCAAAAGCGTAACATGTTTAGGACGATTCGTTTCGTTTTCCATGAGAGTTTCGAAAGAGATTATTTGCGTTTGAGTGTAGGATCTTTAGTTTCCTTTAACCGACACTTCTAGCAAATACAACTTAATTCACACAGCAGTTAAAAAAACTCGTACTGCCTTAGAAAGTATTCCTAAGAGCAGAAGCTGCATCATGCATCCTGAACAGTGACGTAACTAACGGCAGTGCGTTGAGGGAGCCCAGAGTAAAAGGGGGCCCATTGAAAATTCGTAATTCCACTATTTTTCCTCGATGTCTAACATGAGACTACTTTAGCCTTACATGAAAAAGAAGCTGTGGAGAGGACTGCGAAGTCTACTGAAAAGATTTATCACGTCCTTGCAGCAACAACTTTAAGTTTTTGAACAGTAATGAAGAACAAGATTGATTGAAATTTTAACTTAGAATGAAATAACTAAAAATCTAATCTTATATAACTCTCATTGATAGTAGTGTTCCGTATTTGTTTAGACGCCTATTCTTTTATAATTTTACCTATGGTGCATGGGGTCCTTTGTTCGATCCCAGCTCACGCCGAATGAACTTTATTATGGACAAACACCGTGTGCATGAGTGTCCTCGGGTTTCTCCCGTTTCCTCCCACTTTTTTCATTAAACAATTTCATTTATTTCTCACCATTACTCTCTCCATTAGCATAGTCGGCATAATCGTGGGACGTAAAACTTAGATATTTCATTTCATTTTTCTTTTATAACTGTATATCACTTTTTCTGTGACGAGAGCAGTATCTAAGCGAGTATTCAGTAAATTAAACCACTAAAACCTATATTCATTGCACAATAGTGCAGATGAAGTTTAGCCCTTTGGCAATCTTCAGCATGGACAGAAAAAAAACAATACATTGATATTGAAACAGTAGTTAACGAATTCCTCTGCGAAAAAGATCACCCGTACTGTTGTGTTTCAGATGATAATTTATAATTATACTTAGTTGGTTGAAATTTCTCCATAGTTGCGGGGGCGAGATATTGAAAAAATCCCTACCAAGAGGTGATGGTGACATGTAAAAGAAGTCAAATACGAACGAAATTAGTGTCGAATTCATATGCAAAGATGAAAAGTGACACTGTGGATGCTGCGTAAGTCCAAAAAAGCCTTGGTTGGCTTCGAGTTGACAATGGGAGGGTGACAGGAATAAATAATCGAAAATATACTATATTTGTGTCGAATGGATAGTTTTCGGGATCACTGACATAAAAGGTGATATTTCAGATGTGTATATGTCCAAGGTTGGCCATATTGAAATGAGGTCATAGGGAGAACCAGTAAATACTTCAGAACAGTTCCTTTTTGGTGCATTTCAAGACACAGAGTGAAAAGTGATAATGCACAAATCACATTCTGAATTATCGGGATATGACTTCTGGGGAAGTGTCGTTGCTCCAGGGAGGCATTACTGACTGATCACTCCCTAAAATCGTCATTGTTTTGCAGGGCCGTAGACAGAAATTTATTTCAGCGATCGAAAGCTTGACAGGCATTTATTTCAGCGATTGAGGGCATACTTTACTAAAATGTCTATCATCCAGGGGCGGATCCAGGATGATTGTTTGGGAGGGGCGGTCGTTCGAAGTCAAATCAAGGTAAGAGCGGATTGCAAAAAAAAAAAAAAAAAAAAAAAAAGAAAGAAAGAAATGAAAAGAAAAACACAAATTTAGAAAAGGAGAAGTAGCTCTTCTGCAGAATTAACTTTCTTAAGAAAGTAAGGCCTATCTACTTTCGGTTTTAATTTAAGTTTATAATACAAAGATGAAAAATACTTCGGATAGGTTTTATTTTTAAAATACAAAGTATAAAAGTTCCCTATTCTGGGGGATGTGATCGCCCGAACGCACTCCCCTGAATCCGCCCCTGCTATCATCTCTAAAATTAGATATAATTTACAAAAAAAGTAGTGATTTCGTGGGGGCAAAAGCTCTTGATTGCAAAGGCCTGCATCCTGTGTATGTCCCTGCTGCTCTGAATTCTCAAAAGCTCCTCTTGCAAAGGTAAGACATAACATATAAATAATAAACGTGTAACAGAATACAATATAAATAGAAAATATGTTATAATTAAGAAATAGAAAATAATTATAAAATAAAGTTGGACAATTAAAAAAAAATAAAACTTGAAAGTAAAATATACTTTTAAAACAATTTTGCATTTATGCAGGGCTACAAACAGTGAGGAGTGCCATGTAAATTTAGTAACAAATATAATATTGGAAAATTATTTCGAATTAAACTAGCTGTGACTACTTTACTTCAAAATTGAAGTTGTGGAATATACAGTATGAGCGTAGCTCAAATAAAATAATCAATAAGAATGGTCTTGATTGGAAGCTCGGACCATCCACGTAGGAGTAA
Source organism: Thermobia domestica (assembly GCF_964235325.1). Classification (NCBI taxonomy): domain Eukaryota; kingdom Metazoa; phylum Arthropoda; class Insecta; order Zygentoma; family Lepismatidae; genus Thermobia; species Thermobia domestica. The sequence goes on from NC_137459.1 coordinate 312,770,275, forward strand.
CTTACATTAACCATTCACCTAACAGACAATGACGCACAGGGCTTGGCACTACTTTATCAGATGGTTCTATCAAATGTAACTTAATTAAAAGAATAGTAAGAAATTTTAAAGCTTTAAAAAGTGTCCTGAAGAAGAAGTAGTTCATTTTGCACATTGTAACTAAGTTACAAGAGGTTTACGTCCTATCTGAACGGCGCATCCACCGAGTCAACTTTTGGAATATCCCCTTAAGGTAGCTTTCAACGCAGCTAAGGGAAACGTATGTGAACCAGTAATAGAATTCTCCGTAGCAGAATGGATAAAGTCATGGTTCGATAACCACAAGGTTAGTGGTTCGAAACCCGTCGCCGAAATCAGATTTTTTAAAATCTTAATTCCTCAGTACTGAAGATCTTTCTCTCCTTTCGTAATCATCTGATGCTCTAAAAAGAGTTCTCCACATTAATTCGACAACTGCCTAATGTGATCCTCGCAGTTCGAAAACTTCCCTTATCTTTCACAAAATCAGAATTTTCGTCATAATACGAATGCTGTCCGATCATTTTTCCCCAATTCTAAATCTGTGTATACAAATCATCTCTCTGTGTCTCCATACTTGATTCCCCCCCCCCCCTCTCTCTCAATGTCACCCAGGAAGTCATATGGCTTGAGATCAAACCTTCGACTCTTGAAACCAAATGTAAGCTCTTTAGCAATGTGCTATCGTAGCTCTATAGGTTTGTTGTTAAAACCAGTGTCTTTTAGACTTTATTCGGGGGGGGGGGGGGGAGGAAGAGATTCTCCGGCGACATAAGATTTTCACTTTTTATTAGTTTATTACTATACATTTGATCAAAAAATACATATTTATGAAGCTCAAGAGAGGGGGAATTACACCCTCGTGTCCTGCCCAAATGACGCCCCTCAAACATTTGCTTGCACTTACTGAATAGAAATTCAATGAATCATTGAATAAAACTCGTTTCTGTCCGTAGATATTTTAGAGCTCTTGGCAATTTCCATAGATTTCTTAGGGAGCATCTTACTAGCTTGCACTCTTTAAAGAAAGAAAAGAATGAAACTATAGATATTTATGAAGCTCTGGGAAGATTGTGTGACTTTCCTTTAATTTAGGCTCTTAAAAATATTTCAAAACAAACGAATGGAAAAGACTGTTTTAAAGCTATAACGTTGTACACTTGATTCCTGTTTCTTTTTCAGCTGAATGGAAAGAGTGTACTACGTCACACACACTGCGTTAGACAAGGAGAGGTGGAGGACGGGGAGGAGTTGGAATAAATACTAGAAGCAACTAATCGATTGATACATGTATTGCGGAAATGCATAAGAAAACTGGGCAAGAGTTTGTTATTCATTTGGACTTAGAATTTTTGTAACAAATTTTATGCCGCGGACTGTACAAAATCAAAATTTTCTTTGATGCATGTATTCCCGGATAAATTACAGTGTAGTTTCGAGTTAAACCATTCTTTTTCGTAAACAATAATTTGATATTGAGGCGCTAGTTTATTTTGAAATTTTTTCACATCATCAATAGTACATCCATTATCGATTTCAATGTCAACTTTAGCACTGACACACAAATGCTTTGCTTGTTTTATCAATCGTTCAGGATGATTTTTCAATTCATATACGTAGTTATAACGATGATCAGCCTTACCGATTCCAAGAATAATACTCTTGGGAAGACAATACACATCCTTTTCTATTGGGATAGTACACTGTTGCATGTGTATTATAAGATCAACAAATTTTGATGAACCCCTATTTCGTCCCCTACCTTTACGTGGATCAGCAATATGAATTTTGAAATTTACTTTATCACCTAATAATTTTCATTACTATTTAAAACATTTTCAATATTACGAAATAAAATGTCGGCGCTTAAATCTGACTTTTGACACCACGAAATGTATATTGGTTTATTAATCGTGGAAGCAGAACTTTCTATTATTATACCAACATACATCATATTGTCGGCATCATTTAAAACATGGTCCTTTACAAATTCAAATAATAACTGAATATATTTTTCAGGATCATCTATTCCGCTAGTTTGCATACGTTTAATTGTAACTTCCTTTCCTGTAAGTCCAAAATAAGTATAATGTTTGGTTGTACTATTAATAATACGAAAATATTCATTTGCTTTACCACTCTCATACATGTTAGGTTGTGATACAGAATTAGTATTAGGACTTGGAAAGTTTATAAAATTTTCCATGAACACGCTAAAGTCATCTGTAGTTAAACTATTAGTTTTTACTTCAGACACAAGTTCCATAAACTTTTCACGAGCTAAATTCTTTAAATTATCTTAGCGAAAGAAGCCTACATGATATAAATCAATAATATCTTTTGCAGACTTACATTTTTTCAAAACAACATAAGGATCACAACCAAAATGCATAAACAACGCTTGCAATAGCTTGGAATAAGCTTCGCTGCTTACCCTTGCACCCGTAGCATGACATTGTGTTAACACTTCCCACGTAAATAAAACTTCATTTGGATTTTCATATCCACGCGCTTCTTGTGCTGACAACATGGTACAGATAACAGACTGTCCTTCCATTGTATTACTGATGCACAAAATATGTAATTGCAGTTTGAATTATTGTATCTTAAACAGTAAATATTTTACGCAGTGATGTATTATAAATAATTAATGCTATTTACTGTACACGCAGAACTTTGATAATTGTTTTCGTAGTTTTGAAATGAGAAGCTTTCGTAGGTAGACTTTTATCATATGATTCACAATGTGTTGACCAAAGATACACTTTTTAAGAATTCTTTTACACTTACCAGTAACTATAATAATAATAATAATAATAATAAAATTTCCCCGAACTTGTTTCAGTTCACAGCAGATTTAGTTCTATGTTTACCGACAGTACACTTGAAAGCTTGTCGGCAATTGCACTAATACTTGCCGTTAACTATAATAATAAAACTTCCCGTAACTTTTTTCAGTTTAGTATCGATGCACTAACACTTGCCACTCACTAACTATATTTTTAGTTTACCGAAGATATACTTTTAAGTTTATCGGTTAATCCTTCACTACTTTCCGCTATTAACAGTTTACAGTTTCCCGTAATAAAATTCTCTTTATGCTAATTGTACCACTCAGTGTATACTAGAAACGTGCTTACTTTTTCATTGATTGTTTTTTATCAACACTGATAATTGGAAATTCCAAGAACTTCACACGAAGATTTCCGAAGATTGCCGAAGTTGTCCGAACATTGCCGAACTTAACCGAAGATGAACATAAGAGTTTATCGACAATTCCTGTATACGTTTAGTAAATGTAACTTCCAAAAGACTTGTAACTTAAAAGATAACCAAAGGTATACTTGAAAGTTTATTATTAAATGTACACCTTGTCTCAAAAAGGTTGAGCGCATTCTTTATTACTGTTTCGAGGCAAAAATTTTCTAAGTCCAACTTCGGGTATCTTCGGGAAAAAGTAAACCAGGTTCGAACCTCGAAGCCAACCTTTGCAATCGGGAAAAATCTTGCAGATGTGTTTTTCTTCTTTTAAATATAAGACTTGTTACCAATTATATATAAAAAAGCAACATTCATTGAAATACTTAATGATACAATATTTCGAAACTGTATTAATGCCAGCACATGCTTGTTTGTCATTTTGCTCTCCATACTTAATGGAATATTTAGATACGTAAACAAATCTTTCCATATGTAAAAGAATGGTGAAAGTTAAGACATAGAACATAATTCTCTCCTGAGTACTAAAATAAAAGTCAAAGTAGAACAAAAACAGCGTTTGCAGTGGATATGAATGTAATTATTATCTTAAATACCGCTATATATCGCTAGAAGTAATTATTCGAGGAGCGCTTGTGTTAGCTCAGTGGTACGCCGTTGGATTTCAAATCCTAAGGTCGAGGGTTCGGTTCACATCTGAGTCAATGCTTTTTTTTTGAAATTTTATTTTCCGCAATGCATGAAAAATTATATAAAATAATTACATTATAATACTCAGTTGTATATATATAACATACAATCATTGTAGAACATAGTGATTATTATGTTTAAAATATAACAGGTGTTCACAGTACGTTGGTATTCTATGATATATGTGAATGTTAAATACAAATTAAGAAAATAATATCATCGCAATGAATAAATTATGTAGTGTATTTATTTGGAGCTATTTGTCATCGGAAGTTACTTCTGAATTTTCTCATTACAGCAAGTGATTTACGCTTTCTGAAAGGTAAAGAGACTATTCGTGTATAAACAGAAATTATTATACAAACTCCAATCTTCGTTACAGACAAAAAACTCCCGATCCCCAAAACTATGTAAACAGGAAATTTACGAACACGAAGTCATGTCTGAGACTTATTTATACTCGAGAAAGAAGGCAGAATAGAATTTCTTTCCAAAGGATTTCAGTTCAATAATCTGCAATGCTTTTGTATATGGATGTGGTCCCTTTCTCTCCGCCAATATATATAAAGTAAAAGCGATCGATATTAGTGTCGAATCCATAGTTCTCGTTGTTGCAGAAATTAATAATTACAACTCCGATAGCGTTAAACTCCAAATTTAACTCTCATCGTATAGCTCCTTTGTGGTTAAGCGTATAGCGTACACGCTTTCGGCGTGGGAGACCCAGATTCGGCCCCCAGCGAGATCTCATGTAGTTCGCGTTAATTAGTAAGTCTACGTCTCATATAGCCTCACTGCTGACGGGACGTTAAACTCAAAATCAATTCAATTGATTCAAAACCCATTATTATGGCGGGCGATAAAGGATGAAAAATAAAATGTCTCAATTGACTGAGATTAGTGTCAAATCCATAGTTTGAGTTCGTGACACTGTTACAAACACAATGTCATTTAATGCCACGTTTTGGTATGAGCGACTATGCCTCCTGGATTTTGAATTTACAGGAGCAACATCAAAAGCATTGCTCACACAGCTCTAAATGTTTTGATGTATGTATACGTGTATATTCCAGCGAAACTCCGGAATGTCTGGAGCAACTTTTACCTAACATGGGAGACATATTACTTTCAATCTAAGGAAAAAAATATTGTGGAATTCAGATACCTCAAGGGATTCAAGTTGGGAAGAGTGGCATGTAAAAATAGTGTAAAATGACTGATTGTAGAGTGTTATCCATTGTTTTCTCGGTCGTTGAGATGAGTAGTAAGGCACTCAATGGCGTTATATCCAAATTCATCCCCATCTTTACAGGATGAGGGGCTTGGAGATATGATTAATAAAATGTAAAAACTTACTTAAATATTTGTCGAAGTATTAGTTTTCTGGGGTCGCGAAAGCGTTTCTAATACCTTTGGAATGTAGTTTGTAACCACTTCAAGATGGGCTCTTTAATCATATCAATTTCTCACCTTAAGAAGAAATTACCATCTCAACTAGTATATGTATCAAACTAGCCTTCGCAATCGAGAAAAAATTGTGTAGATGTATGTTTCGTCTTCTAAATGATATACTAAATGTAAAATCAGAGATTGAGTTGGTCGGTGGGTCAAATGGGTCAAGATTTATGAGTGGGTCAGAGGATCGTAGGTCAGCAAGGCGTGACCCACTGCGAAACATAATTACTGTGACTCACACTGACCCATTGACCCACCATCCCATTCTGCTCAGTGCCTTCTAGATAGCATTTTCTAAACACTGGCAACTTTGTCTACGTTTTACTGTGAAGACCTCCATTTTTCTTCTTTTTTTCATTTGGTTGTAATGAAGAAAGAAGTTCAGGCTCTTTTGGATTTTGATATTTCCAGTTGTAAAAATGGCAATAGGACTTACTGCTTGGCTTTTGAGATGCAGGCTATGAGTTTTTAGAGGAGCTAACTACTGGAAAAAATTGGTTTATTACAAATATAACCTCTTAAGTCAGTAGAGAGAATGGCGTAAATAATGGATCAAACTTAATGACGATGTATTTTAGTGGGTCGGAGTTGGTCACAATGGTTCAGAGTTGTTTATAGCTAGTGGTAGGTCAGAGTGGGTCATGGTGGGTGAATCGGTCACGTTGGCTGTTCAGTCATTGTGGGTCACGATGTGTAGTGGGTCAGTATTTTGTGGATCAAGGTTTCATTGACCCACACCATCTCTTGTCAACATTGCACTAAAGAGGAGAGTTTCCGAAGGTGCGCGTCGGCGATTTTCTCAAATTTTGCACATAGATAGTACCCCACCAGAAAGCAATAAATCTCGAAACGGTTCACAGTACCATCTCACAGAACTCGAGATAGAGGGATTTGTTTGATTGGCTAAATTAAGACCTCAATAATTTATTCTTCTACAAGCGAGATTTTCTTCATCGTTTCCGTGGCGAAGTCAGAAGAATATGCGGCAAGTAAACTTAAAGTTGAAGGTTCGCGCCCACCTTGGGATACTTGCTTTTTTCCCCTAGTGTTTTTTATACTCACCTGAATATAAACAAATCAAGCATATGGGCGATTTAACATATTTTGGGGGAGAAATTTTGTGGTTCGTTGGCGTTTCGTTGAGTCTCTGCCGCTGGTGGTATAATTTTCAAAACCGAAGTGGGGCCACCACGGATCGTAGCTGCGGGATCACCAACTTTTGGCGAAATGTCGCCAGTTGCGCATCGGTGGTCCACTGACGCTTACGACATGGGGGCTTGTATCTGAAAACTAAGAGAATGAAGAAGCATGGTATCCATGAAGCCCGTTGATACTAATAAAAGTCTGAAACGATGAAACAGATGTCAACACCGGAAAACATGTATTTTATAATTTCAAAGGTACCCCGTGTCGAGCAAAAAAGATTTGCCCCAAGGTTCCCCGGTGGGTTTCAGGAGGGGTGCAACTCAAAATTTGAAAATGGTAAGGGGAATCAAGTAGTATGTCATTTAAAAGTATTACTAAAATTTAAAAAAAAATGGTAAGAATTTCGAGTCTTTATGCTAACTTGTGCAAAATAGCGAGCGTTCAAGATGGTAATAAATTCTTCATTGAAAACTCCTTGACCACCTCTACAAATGTGAAACTGTGAAACTACCCAGAAGAGGTAAACACTTGTCTTACCATTGCAAAAGTATAATGCACCAAGGTAAAACAAGAAGCGACCCATTATGGGTTTATTACATCACTAATATTAAATTCTACGTTCCACGATTGTGTCTTTAAGCTAAAGGACAGGGTGATTGCGAATTATGAAATTAATGGTAGAATACAGAATTGACCCACAAACAACTATGAACCACTCTGAACCATTGTGACCAACTCCGACCCACCAACGTAATCAACTCTGACCCATGATCCACGTCCTTCTCTCCTTTGACTAAAGAGGTTACACTTGAAATAAAACAAGACTGTGAAATTTTCACTTATCGGAGTTTGAATTCCTAGCGTCAATCGCTCAAGCACCGCTCTGTTACAATACCGGTGGATCTGACCTTTACGATATACAATGGTAAAGTGTTTCTAACCTTACAAATTAAGATGAATTTAAATTTATCATATATAATTATTTCTTTCTTGGCTTACATATACATTTCAGTAGAAAACAGGATGAAATTTGAAAGTATCAAATCAAGATAAAGTAGACCAACGTTAGAAGAAAAGAAAGAAATACTAATTTTCCATATAATTAAGCATGCCGTACTAATTTAAAATGCTCATGAAATTAAGCATGGAATAAAAATGTCTATTTTTCTCACAACTTTATGGTTTTATTGCCTTATGCTCTGAACGATCCATATATTAAACACCAGCTTCAGCAATTATTATATTAGAAAGCAGTGGGTATAAAATGCTAAAGACTGTAGTTTTCATTCCTCAATTAGTTTCTCAACTAATATCAATCGTTTTTGATAATTTTTACAAATCAACCCACTACCAATTTCCAATATATAGAAAATCCTCCCCCCCCGCGCTCATAAAACACATTTTTAAAAATGCCAGGACACGTTCTGTTTATTTTTAGTAAAGAGTTATATACTGAATTTAAGCTCTCTAAGTTGAACGGCTTGTAAGATACTCAGTTTTTCGCAAAAATTCGGACACCTACTCCCCACTAAGGATATGTGTTATAATGAAAGTGATATGCGTATGATAACTTCCCAGTTGGGATTGGGGCCTGATTATATACCAAATGTCATTTCATTTGACTTTGCAATTTGACCGTGATAATCACGCAGACTTAGCTACTTTCAGTTTTTTGTACTAGGTATAATAATTCATATATTGCAGGTGATTGTTTTTTTTTCAGCAGTTAGCTCCTCTAAAAGCTCACAAGCTGTATCTCAAAATTGAACTCCTATTGCTATTGCCACTCTTACAATTGCAAATATCAAAATCCAAAAATGCCTGAGCTTTTTTCATTAGAAATGGAGATTCAGAAGAAGAAAAATGGAGATATTGAAAGTAAAACGTAGACAAGCTCACCAGTGTTCAAAAGATGCTGTCTACGATGCGCAGAACAGAATGGGACGGTGGGTAGTTGGGGGTCGTTTCGTCCAAAGGATTTTCGTCCAGAGACATTTAGCCCAAACACATTTGGTTCAAAGGGCAATTTCTCCAAAGAACATTTCGTCCAAAAGCCAATTGGTCCAAAGGACATTTCGTCCAAAAGCCAATTGGTCCAAAGAACATTTCGTTGAAAGGATTTTCGTCCAGAGACATTTAGTCCAAACACATTTGGTCCAGGGACATTTCGTCCAAAACACAATTGGTGCAAAAGACAATTGGTCCAAACGACATTTCGTCCAAAACACAATTGGTCCAAAAGATATTTCGTCCAAAACACAATTGGTCCAAAAGATATTTGGTCCAAAGGGCATTTCGTCCAAAAGACAATTGGTCCAAGGGACATTTCGTCCAAAACACAATTGGTCCAAAAGATATTTCGTCCAAAACACAATTGGTCCAAAAGATATTTGGTCCAAAGGGCATTTCGTCCAAAAGACAATTGGTCCAAGGGACATTTCGTCCAGGGATGTTTAGTTCAAAGCACATTTCGTCCAAAGAACATTTGGTCCTGTAACGCTTGGGGGTCAAGGGTTTGCTTCTATTAGAAGAGTAAAAGTGATGCATATAACATTATGACTCACAAGTAATACCTCCCAAGTGTAACACTCCGATTTTGAAAAAATAGGCAGGTAGATACTACACACAAAATAAACGAATACGTGTTTTTCTGCGGAAAGTGGTTTTAGGGGGGGGCAAAAGCCCCTACTCAAAATTTTGAAAGTTGACGCCCGAAAGGCAAGAAGAAGTGGACCGAAGCGAACGAAATTGTGCACAGATATTGCAGACATAAAATGAGGGAATACGTGTTTCGCATTTTCCTGGAAAAAATGGTTACGTGGGGCACAGACCCGTCCAAACCTTTGATCACGAAATATCAAAAGTACTAATAACAGTATGTCAGATGTGTGTAAAGAACATGAAGAATTGCAACGAAACTTTGAGTAGGGACAATACGCAAAAAATAAATAAATACGTTTTTTTTTTATTTTCTGCGAAAGAACGGTTTTAGGGGGCAAAAGCCCCCATCCAAAAGTTTGAAACTTGAGGCCCGAAAGGTCACAAGAAATGAACCAAAGTGAATGAAATTGTGCAGAGATATTGTAGATATAAAATGAGGGAATACTCGTTTCATATTTTCCTGAAAAAAAGAAAAAGGTTTGGGTGGGACACAGACCCCTACAAAACTTTGATCGTGAAACATCAAAATTGCGAATAACAGTATGTCAGAAGTGCTTAAAGGACATGAAGAATTGGAACGACACATTGTGTAGGGCCAATACACAAAAAATAAACGAATGCGAGTTTATTTTCTGAGGAAAAACGGTTTTAAGGGACGAAATCCCCCACCAAAAATTTTGAAATTTGAGGCCTAAAAGACAAGAAGTGTACAGAATTGAATGAAACTGTGCACAGATATTGTAGGCGTAAATTGAGGTAATTGGGTTTCGTATTTTCCTTTAAAAAAGCGGTTGCGTATATCACGGACCTTTTAAACTGTTGATTACGAAGTGTCAAAAGTGCAAATAATTATACGTCAGAGGTTCTTAAAGAGTATGGAGAATTGCAACGAAACCTCGTATAAAGACAATTCGCAAAACAATAAACGAAACGTGTTTTAATTTGTGCGGAAAACAGTGTTGGGGCCTAGGCCTCCTCCGAAAAAAAAAGTAAACATTATCGTAATAGCGCAGGAAGTAGTGGACCAAAGCAAATGAAATTGTGGGTAGACATTTTAGAGACCCTATGTAAAATAAGGTCTTTCGTGTTTCTGAAGTATCTCTATCCGTTTTGCTTCAAATTTGGCACATCAACAGCAAACAGGAAATTAATCGACACGTGTTTTTGTTTATGCGGAAAAACATTGTAAGGGTTAAAGGTGCCTCCTGAAATGCTATAAAATACACTATACTGTTTGTGCTTGTTGTTGATCTGCCAAATTTGAAGAAATCAGATGGAGACACTTGTGAAACACGAAAGGCCTTATTTTACGTATCCAATATCTACATAAAATTTCATTCACTTCGGTCCACTTCTTCTTGCCTTTCGGGCGACAACTTTCAAAATTTTGGGTGCGGGCTTTTGCCCCCTAAAACCGTTTTTCCGCAGAAAATAAAAAAACCCGTATTTACTTACTTTATGTGTAGTATCTGCCTGCCAAATTTTTATCAAAATTGGAGTGTTACACTTGGGAAGTGTTACTTGTGTAGCTTCTTATTTCTAAAGGAAATTTTGAAATAGAGTTATTCCGCAATTTTCTTTTCGATAAAACAAATATATGTTGAGATATTCAGAAAAAAACGTAAACGCCTGAAAACTAAATGGCCACCTTTCTTTGCTTTCATTAATAATTTTACAAAAATACAGTTTTAGCTTTGCAGAAATACAGTTGTATCTTCGTTGGTTAAGGAATTCACCTCCCAAAATGATATCAACCCTTTGAAGAGCATACTCCCTCTTCATTTGCGGACAACATTGCCTCCGCATGGTCATGTGAATCTTGTATTTGGTTTGAGACTTTGCAATGGATATCTTAAATGTACTGTGCTGTACCGAGAAAATTAATATGAAAGCAAAAGTATATACTATATTTGCATAAGGAGTAACACTGAAATAAAAATACAAGACAAGTTAACAATTCTGGTTTGTCATACAACTCACTAATTATGTAGAAACGTCTGCCGAAGTTACACACTATCAATAGTTTACAAAGAGAAACCAGACTTGTGGTTAACCTGAAAAGATACGTATATTCTACACGAAATGTTCCAACTTTCATCGTATATTTGTCAATCACTTTTCACAATGTTGCAGCCAAGAATGTGACTGTTTAAGAGTATTATCTTTGAACACTTAAGAATATATTTCACACATGTGTATTTTTCTATTCTCAGTATTTCTTGAAAGATACTTGACACATAATTTTTCACTTTTCTAACACAATGGTTTGAATACCTAATATTTAACTTACTCAAATTTAAACTCCATTAATTTTAGTTACCGGTACTTATTTTAGAACTATTTCATTCACAACATGAAAATTTTAGATGTCATGTTAGCAGTTATTATAGCAACATACTTCACACTACAACCTTTCCCGTTGTTCGGCCATGTTTTCAGGCGTTTACGTTTTTCTGAATATCTCAGCATTATTTGTTCTATCTAAATGAAAATTGCGGAATAAATCTGTTTCAAATTTCCTTTAGAAATAAGAAGCTACTGAGTCATAATGTTATATGAATCACTTTTACTCTTCTAATAGATACAAACCCTTGACCCCCAAACGTTACCGGACCAAATGTTCTTTCGACGAAATGTGCTTTGAACTAAACATCCCTGGACGAAATGTACTTTGAACCAATTCTCCTTTGGACGAAATGTCCTTTGGACCAATTGTATTTTGGACGAAATATAATTTGGACGAATTGTCCTTTGGACCAAATGTCTTTGGATTAAATGTCTCTGGACGAAATGTTCTTTGGACGAAATATCTTTGGACTAAAAGGGTGGCCACCGGGTGGGCCAGTGTGAGTCACGGTGAGTGGTGTTTCGCAGTAGGTCACGTCCTTTTGACCCACGATCCACTGATCCACTCACAAATCTTGACCCATTTCACCCACTTACCAACCGACCCACTCCATCTTTGATTTTAACATGTCTTGTTTCATTTAAAAGACGAAACATACATTTACATAATTTTTTCATCGATTGCGAAGGTTGGCTTAATATCATAATTGTAATGGTAATTTCTTCTTAAGGTGAGACATTGATATGATTAAAAAGCTCATCTTGACGTGGGTACAAATTACCTTCCAAAGTTATTAGAAACGCTTTCTCACCCCGAAAACTATGAATTCGACAAATATTTAAGTAATTTTTGAGATTTTATTTTTAGCTGTCCCAGGCCATCATCCTGTGAAGATGGGGATGAATTTGGATGTAACCTTCATTGGGGGCATCACTATCCATCTCAACGACCGAGAAAATTATGGATAAAACACTAAGATCAGTCGTTTTACATTATTTTTACATGTCACACCTCCCAACTTCCATAACTTCATACTACTACAATATTTTCTTCTTAGATTGAAAGTAATATGTCCCCCAAGTTTGGTAAAGGTTGCCCCAGACATTCCAGAACTACGCTCTCCTTATTAGATGTGCTGAGGGATCTTACTCGTACTGGAAGTTGAACTTAAACTTAAAGGTCATCAGAACTGCTGCCAATGAACTTGGCGACCACGAAAGATATGGGTTGTCTACTAACATTGGTTATTTTCAATTATTTCTACATGTCACAAATTTCACAGACTCCTTCAATGTGTTAATGAGAGCTTAACTTACATGGCATCTGAAGTTCCAATCTTTACCTAAGAGATCCCCAAAATTATAGATTCGACACTAATGTAGGTCTTTTTTTATAATTTTGATGTCAGTCCCTTTGATTCCTCCTAGGACAGCAAACGGATACTGCCACTGGTAGGACTAAATTTGGTCTTAAATGGCATTAAAACTTCTACCGATTAATTTAGCGAACAGTGCTGCATTTAGAAGCTCGGCGTCCCTACGCACTTTTGCTCTCGGCGTCCCCAATAACTACACATTTCTCCGTCCCTTGATCCCTAACTTTCAAATAAAACTTAATTCGAATATGCTTAATTAGTGAATTTATTGCAGTTAAATAGCACTCACTAGCTGCTACAGCTACAATTACGTAACAAAAAATAAATGGGAAATGTTCTTAATTATTTTCAGATTTCTTACGCTATTATTAAATATATTAGAATAGTAAAAGAGGATTGCTCATGAAATAGTATATTTGCTCTCGATTTTTTAAACTTTTTCATACGAAAAAAAAATAAAATTTTAAACTTTGCGCTCTTCAAATATGTTGCCCTCTAGGCACGGGCCTAGTTGGACTAATGGGAAATGCGGCACTGAAAACTTACGTTTCGACTCTAATATTGGTTGATTTCGATATTTTTTTGTCGCTACGTAACCACCCTGGGTGCTAATGGGAGCTTAATTGGACTTGAATTGAAAGTAGAACTGTTTACCTAAGCGACTACGAAACTATGGATTCGATACTAATATCGATCCTTTTCTAGCATTTTTTATATATATCCCGACAGTACTCTTTTCCAGATTGTAAGAAATATGGTTAAAATTGCTCTAGACATATCAGAATTATGTCGAAACACACACATACATCCACTTTCATATATATAAATACAGAGTAAGCGAGCGAGAAAGTGAGAGAGAGCGACCAAAAGCATCACCACTTCCACATTGCAAAAGCATGTATCAGGTATTGAATTGAAAATCTATGTAAAGACCTTCTGCTGTGGCATGCTTCATAAGGACAATTCCAGTTTGCTCACGTGACCTTTGGGGTTCATGAATTTTTTGCGAGCGTTCCGACTTTGGATTCTCTGTTTATACCCTCTTTTTATGCCTCGGATAATTTTTCAAGAATATCAATGACATGCTGTAATACGAATGTTCAGAAGTAACCCCTATATGACAAATAGCTGCAAATAAATACACTACATAATTTATTTATTGCGATGATATCATTTTCTTAATTTGTATTTAACATTCACATATATCATAGAATCCCAACGTACTGTGAACACCTGTTATATTTTAAACATAATAATCACTATGTTCTGCAATGATTGTATGTTATATATATACAACTGACGTATTTTAATGTAATTATTTTATATAATTTTTCATGCATTGCGGAAAATAGAATTTCAAAAAAAGCATTGACTCAGATGTGAACCGAACCCTCGACCTTAGGATTTGAAATCCAACGGCGTACCACTGAGCTTACACAAGCGCTCCTCGAATAATACTTCTAGCGATATATAGCGGTATTTAAGATAATAATTACATTCATATCCACTGCAAACGCTGTTTTTGTTCTACTTTGACTTTTATTTTAGTACTCAGGAGAGAATTATGTTCTATGTCTTAACTTTCACCATTCTTTTACATATGGAAAGATTCGTTTACGTATCTAAATATTCCATTAAGTATGGAGAGCAAAATGACAAACAAGCATGTGCTGGCATTAATACAGTTTCGAAATATTGTATCATTAAGTATTTCAATGAATGTTGCTTTTTTATATATAGTTGGTAACAAGTCTTATTATATTTAAAAGAAGAAAAACACATCTGCAAGATTTTTCCCGATTGCAAAGGTTGGCTTCGAGATTCGAACCTGGTTTACTTTTTCCCGAAGATACCCGAAGTTGGACTTAGAAAATTTTTGCCTCGAAACAGCAATAAAGAATGCGCTCAACCTTTTTGAGACAAGGTGTACATGTACTTTGGAATAATTGTAATTTTATAACGAAATTATTTTTTTAAATTAATTGCAGTAACAACACAGCATATAACGATAAACAGCTTTACTTTAACACTACTAATTGTATAGTGCGCTGCGCGGCTTGCTGCGCTGGATTTATACTTTCAAAATTTAATCTCGTACCCAAATGCATTTAGTTTGTAGTCTCACACGCAGGTGTTTCAAAATACAAACAATATTTTAAATTAGTAACAATAATATTACGAAATGTGTCATAATTTACTCGAACAATCTGTAATTGTAGTATTAAAGTTTTTAACACTTGAAACAGTTTTAGTTGGTTTGTATCATTTAATCTTTCGCTTCCAAAGAAGTTCATAAAGAGAAACTGCGTTTTGAGAATACTAAACTGTGATCATATTAAAATTGCTGTCACCCTAGAAATAATCCTAAAAATAGTAAAACTGCAAACTGGTAAATAATTAGAAATATTAAAATTGACAAGTTGAAACATAAGAAAATTTTTTTTTCTTAACATTAGTTCAGTGTGAACATATTAAAAATCCTTAGGAATCTGAACAATCTATGATTGTGAACCTACAAATAATTCCAATAGAAACTCAAAGTAGCATAGTTGCAAATTGTAAAATAATTTGTAGTACTAATTAGGAAACAAGTTGAAACATAAGAAAATTATTTTTCTTAACATTTTTTTAATGTCAACATATTAAAATTCTTGTGATATTATAAATAATTCTTTTTTACGAACTGATTATTTTTCGGTTAGTTTGCTGTGCAAACTCGATTATTTATTGGTTCGTTTGTTACACAAACTCGTTGTTAAATTTGATTGCGAAAATATTAAAAGCTGTGTGAACCTATAAATAATTTCGATAGACATAGTTGCAAACTGTAAAAAATTTGAAATACTATTTGAAACTTGAACATATGAAAGTTATTTTTAACACAACACACGTCGGTTAAACTTAAAATTTATTACATGAAACTCTGGAAAAGTAAAATTTTAGTCAGTGTTGCAATCCAAAATACAAAAAAGGAAAATAAAAATGCACAAAGGAAAAATAAAAAAATGTAGAACTGAAAATAAAAATACAGAAAGAAAATTCAAAACAATGTTGCAATCCAAATTGCAAAAAAGAAAAATTAAAAGTACAAGTTAAAAAATTGAAACATGCAAAGCGGAGACAATGAAATAGCGACTAAATCATCTACTTTCATTTCAGAAGATAAGTGCTGGTGTGAAAACTGTCAGAAGATGAAGTCTCAGAAGATAAGAATTCAAATGCCGGTGTCACAGGTATTTTTTACCCCCTAAGAAATTTTACCCCCTGGAAATCTTTACCCCTTTGTCGGTTTCTGGTAACTTCAAAGGAAAAGTCAAAAGTCACATTAAAATTCACATCATTGAATGTTATCTCTCAGTGTATGCATTCACTTTGGGCAAGATGGCTTTAAATCCGAAGATTTTGTAGGGGGTAAAAATTTCCTAGGAAATTATTACCCCCCCTGTCGGTTATTGGTTACTTCATAGACAAACTCAAATGTTACTACAGAGTGGTATCAGTTTATAATGTATCTCTTAACAGACACAGTCACTTTCGGCAAGATGGCTTTAAATCCGAAGATTTGGTAGGGGGTAAAAATTTCCTAGGAAATTATTACCCCCTGTCGGTTATTGGTTACTTCAAAGATAATGTTAAATGATACATTATAAATTGATACCACTCCGTAGTATCTCTTAACAGACAGAGTTACTAGAACGGTTCGTTTACCAAATTATTTGTTGAGCCCATTAAAACACACTGTTTTATCTTTTAATATACTTATTTTAATAAATATAATGGAGAAATGTACATTGTACTTTTACACAAATTTCTAATATGTCTGCTTAACTGACTCTATATTTCTATTTTGTTTTAGTTGTCATGACGACATCGAGATTTTTTAAATTACATAGATTACATAAAACATTTGAATAATCTTTGTATTAACATCATAACTATATTATTTCTTTTTCTTTCTCTTTTTCTAATAGTAGAATCAGCCTAGTACATATTTAAAATACCTTACGGCCCAAAATTACAAGTTACAAGTAAAGAAAATATACAACGTACTGTTGTATTACTTTGGACAAGATGGCTTTAAATCCGAAGATTAGTTAAGGAGGTAATAATTTCCTAGGAAAATGTTACCCCCTTGTCGGTTTTTGGTTACTTCAAAGACGCTCAAATGTTAGATTTTAAATTGCTACTAGAAATACCAAATTAGATGACTGGAGTTTAATAGTCCGAAAATGTACACGTTTTTATAATGTAATTTTCACCGGTATCCTTCGCTTCTACTTCGAAATTCCAAAAATCGTTTCTTTTTGGTATCTTACGTCTCAGATCCTATTTACTAACTAAGCATAATTTTCCAACTGGTAGGACTTGAGAATCTTCTTTTTACAAGCCTTGTACGTTGTTCTGGTGGCTAGCTCGCGCTAGCTAGCTACGCCATTTTGAACAGTGTTGACAACTTCAACAATATTTATTATATCTCCGGTACGGTTTGAGATATCGAAGTGCTGTAAACGGTAAGATTTTTAAAAAATAAAGACTCAAAAAATTCAAAAATTTTAACCCCTGTAACTTCGTTTCTATTCATTCGAAAAACTTGTCTTACCATGACCATGGTATTCAGCGCTAAAGTTCTTTCGATGTACATTATCCTGTGTATCTCTGTTGTGCTGTGTCTGCGTTAGAGTCTTCCAAACTTCGGATGTTTGTGATACCATAATATCTTTAGCTTGCAACACTGATTAATAAAAGTAATATTTTAAGTTTACATTTGACATGTTGGTTTGAAATATGCAATAAACTGACGTAGTGCCATTTGAAAAAAATATAAACTTATATTTGGTTGGCAACACTATTGTGAATTTCTGTCTAAATCCGTTATAGCGGATGATCATGATAATTTGTCTACCATCTGTATATAAGGAGAGAGAGAGAGAGAGAGAGAGAGGAATAAATTGCAATAACGTTGTTTTTAATTGAAAGATGTGTTTTACGTTTTCAATCATTTGTTATAAAATGTGTAATAACAGTTATCAATATTATAAGGCAACTAATATCTAATATTTCACACTACAAACTACGTAATATTTTGGAATCAAATTCTGCTTTCTCAGTTGCAAATAACATGCTTTAAAATTAGATTTACTTACTTTTGTTTCAAAAGATTGTTTATTCTCAATATATTTCTCTTCCGACGGGTTCCACACTGTGAAAAGAGTCAAATCGAGTTTCAAAATCAATACATTCCTTTCAACGCTACTGAATCCTTAAATCTCGACTACTAGTCAAGAGCTGCTTTCAGGAACGAAATTATGAAATATTTTTTTAACATTGCAGTGTTTCGGAGGAAAGTTTCTTCCTCCTTTTATACTAGGCCGCTAAAATATAAAATTTGAATTGTTCCTCTTGAAGAGCAGCTTATACAAATTCCATTGATATAATAAAACAATTAATACAAAATAAGTTTGACACTGCAACCATCTTAAGATACCTGGGGGACGCGGTGGCTCAATGGTAGAGCGTTCACCTCCGGTGCTTGCGGTCATGGTTCGATCCCAGCTCGTGTCGTGTGGAATTTCTGGTGGACAAACACCGTGCTCGTGGGTTTTCTCGGGATTCTGTCGTTTCCTCCCACTTTCTTCATTCCACCATTTCATTCATTTCTCATAATCACCGTCTAATTTAGCCTAACTGACATAAGCGTGGGGCGTAAAACTAAAAGATTTCATTTCATTTTTTTTCTTAAGACACCCTCGGCAGACAGCAAATCACGTGCAAAACTGGAAAAGCAATTATTTCTTAGGAAAACATAACCAACTATCAAATTTTGGGTTATGAAGCCAAAATTTCGCACATAAAGCAATGTTGCCCAAAGTGGTTGCGTCTGTTAAGAAATAACACGGAGTAGCATCAATTTACAATATAACAATTGATATTGTCTTTGAAGTAACCAATAACCGGAAGGGGGGATAATAATTTCCTAGGAAATTTTTACCTCCTACCAAATCTTCGGATTTAAAACCATCTTGCCCAAAGTGACTGTGTCTGTTAAGAGATACTACAGAGTTAAGAGATCAATTTATAATGTAACATTTGAGTTTTGAAGTAACCAATAACTGACAGGGGGTAATAATTTCCTAGGAAATTTTTATCCCCCCTACCAAATCTTCGGATTTAAAGCCATCTTGTCCAAAGTGAGTGCATACACTGAGAGATCACATTTAATAATATGAATTTTTAATGTAATTTCTGACTTTTCCTTTGAAATTACCAGAAACCGACAAGGGGGTAAAGATTTCCAGGGGGTAAAAGTTTCCAGGAGTAAAAACTCCCTGTGGCACCGGTACTACTGTGGAAACAGTGACTGGATAACGATCTTCTGAAACTTCATCTTGAGACAAAGGTTGTGAAAAGGCAGACATATTTCTGGCAGTAGGTCTAGACCCCTTTCAGCCGCAATTGAAAACGTACCCGAATAAAAATGTCCGCCGGTTCCGATCTGAGTGGTATGGACAATTTAGTTGGTTAGAATATAGCGTTTCTCGAGATAGTGCTTTTTGCTTTTATTGTTGCGCATTCTCCGAAAATTATTCCGAAATCTGAAGACACCTTTACTGTGCTGGGAAAAATAATTGATTGTGTGAAGACTGCAGGTATATATTGTTACACAGTTATGCCTCGAAGTCCTAAGCCGGACTCAAATTATGGGGCGAGACGCCCGCGCTTTTCAAATTGTGTGTGCAGCAAGGAAAAGAGAGAAAGGGAGAACGGAGTCAGTTGAGGCTCTGATTGTATTAGCAACCTGATGCCTCATTGACACCAACCCACACGCATGTAATAGTGGTATGACCCTGGCTTTGATTTACTCAGATCACAGCGCCGGGTCGCGGATGCAAATGTAGTTAATACCACGCAAGCGATAAGTACATGAAAAACATTATGTATTTGGAGCTATGCGTGAAATAAAAATGTAAAAGTAAATGTAAAATAGATATTTCAACCCCGGCGTGATGGGGAAAAATCATAGAAAAACTAGACGTCTTAGCCACTATTGAGCATGCGCGTGAAGAAGCTCTCCAAGCTCGTCGAGGCTCGTGACGTAGCTTTCGAGCGACGTCAGAACTGGCAGAAATGCGTGGGACGAAGTGCCTTTATAAGCGAGGCCTGTCGCCCAGCTCGGTGATTCTCCGCTCGACAGTCAACTAGTGTGTGTTGCCCATCGTCCCGGACGCTCTTGTAAAAATCAGTTATGTGATTATTTTCTCTAAGTCCCCCCTCGACTCGGGATGAGCACCTTGAGATTGTTTAGTGACAAATATGAAGTTTATTTCAAACACGAGACCAAATTCCCTCTTCAAGAATTAACACTTTCCCTTTTGGGCCAATGCAAGTTGCGAGTACGAATTATCAAATTCACTATTTTCAATAAATCGCGGTTTAGCATAAAAACCTTCTAGCACCCATTTGGTTAAAAAGGGGTTGTGCCCATAAATGTGATGTAGTAATAATTTCAAGTTGTAATTCCAAGTAACCGATTTGTGAGATTCATCTGTATCCTCATTTTTATTTTTTTTATTCTTATAAATAAAATGTACAATGGAATGGTCTCTTTAGTTTAGTCAAGCTATCCCTCCCTATCTAGATTCAGCTCACAGTCTTCATATGTTACCTGGGTTTCGACTTCCAGTACCAGCTCTACCACTGAAATACGAGTCTCCCCCCATTATTGAGACTTTTAGTGCACTTTCTCATCATCTTCGAACCAGTGAGCCAAAGACGTTTCAATACTGAGGTTTAAAGGGAGTTGGCCTCAGAACCAACTCTGTCATACTGGGTGAAGTGTGAAGGAGTGATCTCAATTACGATTTCACCAAAAAGAAAGTGTATACAAATATAAACGACAATCTCAGAACAACAACAGCATAACGATATAGTGTCATCATAGAGGGAACTCAAGATTTCAAGCAACATGAACAAGTATCGATTATTTTGCGATACTGTGATGAAACATTAAACGTTCATAAAAGTTTTATCGAGTTTTACAAGACAGAAAAAACACGGCGAAAGTTTGCCCAAACTGTTTACAAATGTATAATATCATCAGAGGGTCTGAGCGTAGATAACATCCGAGGACAATGTTACGATGGTGCAGCCGCTATGCGTGGTCAGTACTTTGGCGTTGCAAAGACAGAGTTGCCATAATTTTTTGATCCAAAATACGGATAAGCTTTAAAATGACGACCCATCAAAGATACGGTGCCCAAAGAATAAATATTTTAAAATTTCTTAACTAAATTCACCTTTTTATGTTAAGGGTATCACACAATTGTTTACTGTAATACTTAAAACTCTATTGGAAACTAATGGAAACTTAAAACACTATTGGAATAAACTGGCGCCCCCCATAATTTTTTCGATGCGCCTTATGGGTCCACGGTGTCAGACGTTGGTCCATCCCACTTAGGGATGGGCACGAGTCGAGCTGAAACTCGACTCGAATTCGAGTCGAGTTTCGAGCCGAGTCAAAGGTAGTTTTCTCGAGTCGAGTTCCGAGCAGAGTTAGTTTTTTTGAGATCGAGTTTCGAGTCGAGTCGAGTTTGATACATGGCTTGCTCGTTTAGCTCGTTTTGAAATCATGGCCTGATTAAACTGGAAAGCGAAAACCATGAGAAATGTAAGCCGTAATATGGAATACTTTGTGTTGCTCACGAGAGGGGACGCTACTTGCATCTCATCTCGTCTCGATAACGAGACTCTTTATTAGTGTGTTTGCAGATGAGATTAGGAGTAATTTTGCGTTGCTTTCTAGACAGAAAAATTGATGTTTGATGTGGAAACTGTTTACGTTGCTGATTGTGTTTAAGTGAAAATGTGTGTGCATTTGTGTGCGTTTTTGAAAGATTGCGTCCTACTTGTGCTCATCGGCAGTCATTGAATGTGTCAGTTCCTCATTCCAATGGTGCGGCAAGTTTGTTGAGGTCTTGCGTTGACAAAAGTGTCTAACTGTTCAAAATTGTTTTCGGTGAATAAACTATCAAGTGTCCGTAAAGATGTCACCTAAAAAGAAGCCACGTTTGAATGTAATTAACTTTGTGCATAATGTCATTGAATCCCCTGTGAAATTCACTTTTAATCAGCTTCCAACAATCGCTGGTGTGAAGCAATTCTTATGGGAAAGAGAGAACACGAAATGGGAAGCAGCATCTCAGAATGACCACTCTGCTAAGGTGCTAGCTCATTCAGTGGCAATGAAAGTAATTCAAATTTGGGAAAATGCATCAATCAGCGGTCCCGCTATTTTGAGCGAGCAACGGGTTATAGCGTTGATTTTACATTGTCAGAAAAGGTCCATAAGCTGCAAAAGTTCAAGGACAAACCCGTTCTTTTTTTGCTTCCAAAGTTGCAGAATTCCAGGAGTTTGCCAGCAAAACTTTGTTTGATATCGCTTCTTGCAAATGCATTGATCCGGTTGCTTGCACATCTGCGAGAGAGAAGAAATTGCCTAAATTGAAGGTTTAATTTTTCATTGACCAGAGAATCACCCGACAGATGAGTATGGTAGGACTTTATAGAAAGGAGACACAGAAACGTGTCAAACATTTATTGCGAATAAATCGAGGTCAGAAAAAACAATCAAACCCCAATGAAATTAGTAGTTCCAGAAGACAAAACGATAGTGTCCCTTTACAAAATGAATCGTAAGAAGAGTCAGTTTCCACTGTCGAGTTTCTTCCTGCGCTTAAAAGAAAGAAGACTAGCTCTTCTAAACAAATGATAGTTAGATTGCCGACATTCTCCAATGCAGTATATAGATGTAATATATCAGACTGCAAGGCAGCAATTATCGCTTCGTCGCTTTTGGCAGATATCGGACTGGTTACCCCAGTTCACAAGCAGAAGGTGATCGACAAAAGCAAGATTCGGAGAGAGAAGAAATCTTTAGGAAACGCCATTGTTGAAGAGGCGAGTGCATCGCTTAAATCGACCAAAGTAAAAGCGTTATACTTCGACGGAAGAAAGAATCACACTCTCACCCTTGAGACTAAAGACAGCATCAACCACCGAATAATGAAAAAAGAGCACTACGTACTGCTACAGGAGCCAGGATCGAACTATCTTGGCCACGTCTCTCCATCTGGAAGAGGAGAGAGCATACGGGCTGCCATCACGAAGTTCTTTGTTCATCAAAATATCCCCCTGTCCGATCTGGTTTTTTGGGTTGCGACGGTACTGCTACCAACACTGGTCGGAAGAATGGTGCGATGGCATATATTGAAGTCTTCCTGAACGAACTCCTTCAGAGAATCGTCTGTATGATACACACGAATGAGCTCCCATTTCGACATTTGATTGTATTTATAGACGGTAAGTCGACTGGACCAAATACATTTAGAGAACCAATAGGATCAGCACTTCCAACGTGCGAAAAGTTGCCACTCCAGAATTTTCAGCCCGTTCCAGTAGACTGGGACCTCAACTTCATTGAGGATGCATTAAGCACAGATCAAAAATATTTGCTGAATATCTCCCAAGCGTTTTCTTCAGGAGAATGCCCCGTTGGGTTAGCTCACATGAAGCCTAGTAAAATTCATCAAGCCAGATGGCTAGCTACAGCAAATAGTCTTACGTTTGTACGTAGGAACAAAAGAACCCACAAATGAACTTAAAACCATCGTCCAGTACATCATGATGGTCTACGCGCCACTCTGGTTTGCAGTGATCCATAATCCATCGTGTGCAGAAGGAGCTCGTCATTTGTGGCACCTTATCACGACTTCTCGTTACATGAAAGCGAAATACAGGAAAATTCATCCAGTGATCCGTAGAAACGCATCGTACGGCCATCCTCAGAACCTACTTGTATCAATGTTGACTGACCAAGATGCTAAAGTACGAGATGTCTGTGAACCTGGCCCCACCCACATGGGCACTAATTTTAAAACATGTTCCAAAAATTAGTGCCCAATTAGGGCTGACGACCTGTAACGTTAAAAAAATTTGTGCCGTTACACAGACTTTAAAAAACAAAAGATATTCTGAGTGGGGCTAGGTTCACGCTAGCCCCACCCACTCAACCGATTGAGATGAAACCTATACCAAAAGTTAGTGTTAAATTAGTGCTGTCGATACCGCATAAAAAGCAAATTAGTGCCATTATCAGTAGGCCAAAATATATTCGAAAATCTAATATGGCGGCATCATCAAAGAAAACAATCGATCCTCATTTTTATCATACTATACATAGCACTATTTTTTTCTATGCGGTATCGTCAGCACTAATTTAGCACTAATTTTTGGCATAGTTTTCAAAATTAGTGCTGTTACACAAACGACAAAAACGGCACTAATATTTTCGTTATTTCTGCCAAGTTAATGCTGTTTTCAAAGATTTTGTATTTACTTGTAGCACCTACATTAATAAATTAGGAACGGTAGGTTGTTGTGCATTAAGAAGCACTAGCGATGCACTAACAATTGCGCTAGAAGGGATCATCAGTGCTTTTGATTTTGGTGGAAATTTAACGCAATGAAAACTTCCCCATGAATTTCCTATGGAGTTTGGTGACATGTAATTAGCCATATCTACATCAATAGTTAAGCATTTACGAAACTGTGTGTGTTTTCTAGAAGCACAAACGATGCATGAACGAATGAAACTTTCCGTTAGTGCTTAAAATGGGAGCCAAATTCACGATGGTCCCAAATGTTTTTCTACTTGTAGAGCATACACTAATGGAGCGCTAACGTTAGTTGTCGGTACACTAGGAAACACTAACGAATGACACTAAATTTTTCATTAGTACTTGATATTTCAGGTGCAGCGTCAACTTAGCGCCACAAAAGGTTTTTATTTGTAGCTCCTATAGTAATAAAGCATTAACGATAGGCGTTAATGCACTAAGAATCATTAACGATGCACTAGCGATTGACACTAAATTTATCGTGAGTGCGTGATGTGGAGGTTATGTTCAGGGACGTCGTTAATTCTTCTTAATGAAGGTGTTAGAAGGAAAACCCTTTCGTGGGACAATTTCTCGCTGCTACAGATACTTCAACCACTAACGAAAAAATTAGAGCCATGCGTTAGTGCATCTTAATGCACCAAGACGTAACGTTACTGCTTCATTAGTATAGATGCAACAAGTACAATACTTTGGGAAATAGTATGAACTTAGGCCCTACTATAAGCACTTAGGAGAAAATTAGTGCGATTCGTTAGTGCATCGTTAGTGCTTCTAGAAAAAGTTTCGTTAGTGTTTATAAGAAATTTATGAGGAATTCCTCAGTATATCAAAGTACCACCACATTTAAAAGCACTCATGACCTCTTCTAGTGCAATCGTTAGTGCAGTGTTAGTGCTTGTTAGAGTACCAACCCCTAACGTTAGTGCTTCATTAGTGTAGGTGCTAAAAGTAAAATATATTTGGAAGTTGGCTTGAACTTTCCCCACTTCAAGAACTAACGAGAAAGTTAGTGTCATTCATTACTTCTAGACACTGGCGGATCCACGGAAGGGGCGGAGGGGGCGACCGCCCCCCCAAAGGTCTTTCTTTTTTTATATTTCTAGCATTTATCATTGGCAAATATAAATATTGCCTTTTCACGACCGATCCAACTTGTGTAACAAGCCTAGGAGAGTCTAATCAAAATGTGTGGTATTAGTAATACTTAATACAGACATATTTTAATTATGAATACTTTTGTCCCTAGTTCCTTAGGCAGACACCGTAAGCCCCAAAAGAGCGAATATATGATTCATTCGTTGGACGAACAGTTGTAGGAAGGAGGGTAAGACAGCTCACCCTTTGAATTAAAGACGTATATTTTAAAATTGTGTCCTAGGAAAAGGATATGAAAATGAAGTTCTGGTCCCGAAACTTCAATTACCTTTACCTGAATAAAGAGAAATGTAGGAAAAGAGCTGGGGTGGTTCACTAAAATGCCTTACGAGGTGTTTGAATTTTGTGACAGAGTTTTAGCTCAATTCAATTCTATATGAATGATACAGAAGGAAGAACGCTAAATATTGAACCATAGTAACACGTATGAGCATTTGCTATATTGGGCGAGCCCGTATTCCAAGCAAATTGGGGGTCTTGAGGCGAAGCCTCACCCTAGGCGAAGGCTAGTATAATATAATTTCATTGTTGTTATAGGAATAAATATAATTATACTATGTTTCGAAAAGCTACATTTAACAAATTACTTAATAGAGTCAATTTCTAACCTTATGTTCTTAGTCTTGTCTATTGCTTTTTTTCTTTACATACTCAACTATACCACTGCAAAAGCGATGAACTTGGACAAAATACCCTATACGGTGCTCATGGTCCCGGTTCGATTCCCGGTTGGAGTACAATTGAACAAAAATGGTTCGGATTCTACTATAATCAGTAAGTGAACGTCTCCTTTAGCCGCCATGTCGTTACCGCTCAAGCAACAAACCAAAATACGCTTTGCATACACTTTTGTAACAGTGTCCTATGTTTGTCTACTCGCTCTCTTCTGTTTAAGTGAAAAATTCCTGAACGTACCAGCAATTGAATTCCTGATACATTCATCTTTAAATACATCAGTTGAATACAGTTGAAAGTTTTTTTCTTGAGAAATGAACAATTCTATGGATACATAATGCCAAGGTTTATCAGTAACTTCCAACATCTCGTGAATCCTGGGTTCTATACCGATCATAGAAAAGTTTTCCTCATCTTTGATACATCAGAAGATTTTGGTACGATTTATGGAGCCGCAATCCGAACACACATTTAAGAAAACCTCAACAACGTTGAAAAATTGAAGTCGTGGTGAAATATTGAGTTTCACAAAACGAAACGCATCGAAAATCCAATAACATTTTGCCCATCAGGAAATGTTCTTCGCATAACGCTATAGTTCAAAGATTATGTCCCTCTCAGAGAGAACAATGAAAAAATATAATGGATAGGAGTCGACGATCGGAACATACCCTTGCATTCTATTGGATAGTGAAATCGATAGATTTAGGTCAAGCTTCATGTTTTCCTGCGATCACTTTAGTGCAACAAAGGAAAGCTATATTTATCTACACAGAGGAGAAATGGGAGGGGCTTAATGGCAGATAACAGATGACAAGATAACTTTTAACGGTATGACCCTACTCTGTTACATTTACAGCGATAAAATATTTTTTGCGTGACTGTAATTTTAACATATTTCAAATTCAACCTGTTATATATTAATTTACGGTGGTTCTGTTAGTGTGCGTGTTTGTGTTGAAGATGAGTAAGAAACTGAAAAACGTGACTCTGTTGTCATTTTTGGTGAAGCGACCGAGACTGGAGAAGGCAGTCTAAACATGTAAAAATTCCGTAATGAGAAATTCATGTAATTCGGGGAGGCACATGAAAACAGGGTGTATGTGTGGCTTTCAATTAATTCGAAATACATGCTTTGTTTATCATACTTCGGTTAAAATCACGGACTCGGATCAAACCGAAAGAAGTAAGAGCTTTACAGGCTTATACCACAACTCACCATGACACCCCTCCCAAATATCAATATCAACAAAATATGAAGAAAGCTTGTTCCTTTTAGCACCGATGCTGTATGAAACGTACATCTGCAGTTTTAGGTGAATCCGAATCACTGTAATGCGCCCAGAGAACAAACGATAATGCCACTAGCAGAAAGTACCTACTCTTGAATAAATTTCTAATTGCTATTTTAATACTGATTTGAGGACCCTGAATCCAATTGAACTATTTTAACGCATATCCGTTCATGGAGTCACGAGAATGGAGTATGCATATCCATCCATTGATGTCATTTTTCTCGTCGCTTCATACACAAATGTGTTAAAACATCCTTCCATTGGCCTCAGTGTCCTCAAATTAGTATAAAAAAGAGCAATTCGAAACGTATTCGACCATCGAACTTTTACCATTGGCATAAATGGAAGTTCAAAAATTCCAGTTTTGAGGTTATTTGGCTAGTGACCCCATGAACGGATTTGTTTAAAAATAGATGCATTGGAATTAGCGATTTAAAAAAAAATCAAAAATTTTCCAAGCGAGGGCACTTTTTACTGGTGCTATTGGCGTTAGTTAGTCCTTTCAAGACTGTAACACCAGGGCCTCATGAATGAAGAAAACGGAGTAAGTTATACATGTCTTATACCTCGTGATAGGCACGTACGTTGGACTATTTCGGGAGGGAGTCAAAATTTAAAATGAGAATAAATTATATTCAAATTTGTAAAATCATCACCAAAATTAGACGAAATTTACAGAAAAATCGAGATTTTGTGGAAAGGATCCGGACTCCCTGGATCCATCCCCTGCGTACGTCCCTGCCTTGTGATGTGATACTTCAACATCTCTCCCTGTCTCTCTCTCTCTCGATCATTTTTGTAAAGGAATATTTACGAAGTGCAAGAAACATTTTTATAGAGTTTTAGATGGATCTTTTAATAGACTGAGAAAAAGAATACAAAGAATAATCTTATGCAAGCAAATTATGAAAGTAATTACTTAATTGGTACAGAGCAAAGAGATGGTGCACTTGCGTTCTTTTGTTACTGCGGCAGTGAATCTACGGGTTCATTAAGCCGTAAGAAAGAACATACTTTCATTTAAAAAAAAAAATCGGGTCCCAAAATGGAATCTGGGAATCAGGTTTAAACCCCCCTCCATACCCCGGATTGGTATGCGTCCCATACTTGCCAACTAAAATTTTAGTCACCTTGAAGTTACGCTTATCTTCCAGGAAGCGAACCGCCCCCTCCAAACGATCCTTCTGGATCCGCTAGTGCTTCTAGAAGACACTAACAGCTTGTATACAATTTGATATTTCTGTAGTTTGTCCTCACCGAAAGCCTTGAAGAAATACCAAAATATGGTAGCAATGACGTTAGTGCTTAGTGCGTTTAAGTGATCTACTATCGATGCACTAACGATTGCCGTTAACTCCATGTTTCTACGTCAATTTGTATAGATTTGGATATTTCTGAAGTTGCCCCCACCAAAAATCTCCAGTAACTCGTAAACGCTGATAGCACTAACTTTAGTGCTTAGTGCGTTTAAGTGCACTTTCCATGCACTAACGATGGGCGACGTTTGGTATAATTTGGGAGAGGTGGGGGGGGCAAATTCAAGCACGTGTATACATAGCAATATTTTTATTTCTATGCGACGTGTTTGAAGTTGCCCTCTCCCTACCTCTACCAAATTACAACAAAGGTCGTACATCGTTAGTGCATCGTTAGTACACGCTAGTGCAATCACAATTTACGAGATATTGAAGATTTTTGGTAGGGGCTAACTTCATATGTAGTTATTCTCCCCACTAAAGATGGATTAGTGATTGCCGTTAACACCATGTTTCTACGTCCATTTGTACGGATTTTGATATTCCTGAAGCAGCCCCGCCACCAAAAGTATTCAATAAATCACAAAATATGATGGCACTAACGTTAGTGCTTAGTGCGTTTAAGTGCACTAACGATGCACTAACGACTGCCGTTAACTCCATGTTTCTACATAAATTTGTATGGAATCTGATATTTCTGAAGTTCGCTCCTCACCAAAAATCTTCAATTACTCGTAAACTCAAATAGCACTACCCTTTGTCCCTAGTGCGTTTAAGTGCACTAACAACGCACTAACGATGTGTGACGTTTGGTGTAATTTCGAAGAGATGGGAGCCAACTACGTACAAGCACGTTTATACATAGCACTAATATTCTTTCTATGTGACGTGTCTGAAGTTTGTCTCCCACCTTCCAAATTACAACAAACGTCGCAATTGTTAGTGCATCATTAGTCCACTAAACGCACTAAGCACTAACGTTAGTGATATCGGAGTTTACGAGTTATTGAAGATTTTTGGTGGGGGCCAACTTCAAAAATATCAAATTCCATATAAATTGACGTAGAAATTTGGGGATAATGGCAATCCTTAGTGCATCCTTAATGCGCGTAAACGCATTAAGCACTAACGTTAGTGGTATCAGAGTTTACGAGTTATTGGAGATTTTTGGTTGGGTGACAACTCCAGAAATATCCATATCTATACAAATTGATGTAGAAACATGGGGTTAACGTCAATCGTTATAGCATTGTTAGTGCATTTAAACGTACTAAGCATTAACGTTAGTGCTACCATATATTGTGATTTATTGAAGATTTTTATTGAAGGGACAACTTCAGAAACATCAAATTCCATACAAGCTGTTAGAGCTTAATGGAAGCACTATCGATATACTAATGAATATCACTAATTTTTTCGGGGAGGGGGAGTTTAAGCAAACCTCGAAAGATATTTTACTTTTAGCACCTACACGAATGAAGCACTAGCGTTAGTGGTTGCTGCAATAAGAAGTACTAATGATGCACTTACGATTGCACTAGAAGAGATCATTAGTGCTTTTGAATTTGGCGGAAATTTGACGGAATGAAAAATTCAACATACATTTCTTATCTGTGTTTTCTGACAAGTAATTGGACATAAATACACTAACAGTGAAGCACTAACGAAATTGTTAGTGTTTCATACAACCACTAAAGATGCACTAAGGAATGGTACTAATATTTTCGTTAGTACTTGAAGTGGGGGCGCCAAGTTGACGCACGGCCAATACTAACGAAACACTAACATTAGGTGTTGGTACACAAAGAAGAACTAAAAATGCATTAACGATTTCCTTAGAAGAGATTATTAATGCATATGAATTTGGCGGGAATCAATGCAATGAAAAATTCCCCATACATTTGTTATGTGAATTTCGTGACATGTAATTGGCCATAACTAAACTAATAATCCAACATTATTGCAACTGTTAGTTTTTTGAAGCACTAACAATGTACTAACGAATGCCACTCATTTTTAGTTAGAACTTGAAGTGGAACAACTAACTTCACCCTAACGTTCAAACCTATTTTATTTGTAGCACCTATACTAATAAAGCATTAACTTCAGTTGTTGGTGCACTACGAAGCACTTACGAATCACTAACAATTGCACTATTAGAGGTAATTAGTGCTTTCGAATGTGATAGGATTTGGAACAATAAAATATCCCCATGTATTTCATATGGGAGATTCATGACATATAACTCAGCACCTCCAGATAAGCAATAAAGGAAACATTAGTGCGGTTTTAGCAGTTAGTGTAATAGCACTGATTTTGTAAACTGTGCCAAAAATTAGTGCTGACGATACCGCATAGAAAGAAAATTAGTGCTATGTATTTGGTCTAGGAATTAATTCGTGCGGGTGGACAAGGGATGGCGCAACGAACGGAGCGTCCCACAGTTCCGTGTATCCACACATGTGTTGCAAACCCCTGTCATCGCGTATCGTTCGTAGTATAGGGCAGTGGATTAAAGCGTCAACAACACCAGTTTGTAGTTAAGTGAACATGGCGCAATTTGTGCCTGATAAAGTGTTTTTGCGGGGTGTCCTGCTGCATTACTTTAACATGCAGAAAAGTGCGACTGAAAGTCATCGTATTTTGGTGGAAGTGTATGGTGACCATGCTCTAGCTGAGCGAACGTGTCAGAAGTGGTTTGCACGGTTTAGAAGTGGTGATTTCGGCTTGGCAGACCAAGAGCGAGCTGGACAGCCAAAAAAATTTCAAGACGAAGAATTGACAGCATTAGGCGTTGATCAAACAACAGTCTCCAAACGCTTGAAAGCCATGGGAATGATTCAAAAGATGTCACATTGGGTTCCACATGAATTGAAAGACAGAGACGTTGAAAGACGAAAAACCATTTGCGAATTGCTGCTTCAACGACAGAGCAGAAAGGGGTTTCTGCATCGAATTATTACGGGTGATGAGAAGTGGATCCATTACGAGAACCCTAAACGAAAAAAGGCCTGGGTGAAACCAGGTGAACCAGGTCCATCACAACCAAAACGAGATATTCACTGTGCAAAGGTTATGCTGTGCATATGGTGGGATATGAAAGGTGTGGTGTACTATGAGCTGCTGCAACCGGGTGAAACTATGAATGGAGAACGTTATCGACGACAATTAATGCGTTTGAAGCAAGCTCTGGCCAGAACACGACCAGAATGGGAGAACAGACATGATAAACTTATTGTTCAACATGATAACGCTCGCCCACATGTCGCAAAACCGGTCAAAACCTATTTAGAAAATGTCGGATAGGAAGTTTTACCCCACCCGCCGTATTCACCAGACGTTGCTCCTTCGGACTACTACTTGTTCGATTGCATGAACAACGATTTGATTGGACAGCGGTTTACTTCTTCAGAAGATATCGAAACATGGGTCTCTGACTGGATCGCTTCCAAGGATGATGACTTCTTTCGCCACGGAATCCGTACATTGCCTGACAGATGGGCGAAAGTGGTGGCTAGCGATGGACAATATTTTTCTTAACGTATTTATGTATTTTGTGTTTGTACTACAGCTTCAATGTGTGCGTACCAACCGCACGAATTAATTCCTAGACCAAATATAATATGATAAAAATGAGGATCGATTGTTTTCTTTGATGATGCCGCCATATTAGATTTTCGAATATATTTGGCCTACTGATAATGGCACTAATTTTCTTTTTATGCGGCATCGGCAGCACTAATTTAACACTAACATTGTGCATAGGTTTCATCTCGTTCGGTTGAGTGGGTGGGGCTAGCGTGAACCTAGCCCCACCCAAAATCTTTTTTGTTTTTTGAAG
The DNA here is from genome assembly GCF_964235325.1 of Thermobia domestica. Lineage (NCBI taxonomy): Eukaryota > Metazoa > Arthropoda > Insecta > Zygentoma > Lepismatidae > Thermobia > Thermobia domestica. The sequence goes on from NC_137459.1 coordinate 312,802,867, forward strand.
TCTCTGTAACAGCACAAATTTTTTTAACGTTACATGTCGTCAGCACTAATTGGGCACTAATTTTTGGCATATGTTTTAAAATTAGTGCCGATGTGGGTGGGGCCAGGTTCATGGACATAAGTACGAGAACTTGGCTGGAGGAGAGTTCTAAAAGTAAGCCAAACGACCCAATCTGGTGATCGCGTACCGGAACGAGAATTCGTCGTCCCTGAAATCAACTTAGAAGCGACAAACTATGTTCATATGATTAATTGGTCAACATGCACGCTGATGGAGCCACCACTGACAAAACACTTGAGCCTGCATAAGCTAAGAGAATATGTAAAGTCGGCTCCAATGGTTGATGAATCTATTACATCCTTACCCTGTCACAATCGAGCTGTAGAAAGAATGGTGAAGTTGGTGACAAGCGGTATCAGCGGTATGTGGGCAAGAAGCACGACATAGATTTGTCTTAGCAACACTACAATCAAGAAAAAAAACATACCAGAATTTAATACAAAAACAATTTGAAGTAAAAGAGTAACGATATGAACTTGCACTACCATATGCAACATTAGTACGAGCATATACAGGTGGGCACGTGGGTGGACCTCAAACTGCAGCCACCTCCTCGTGGTGAGTTCTGGGTTATTTCCAACATTAATGTTTGGAAATAAGCAAAGAGCTGCAGATGTAAAACAAAATATTTCTTATCTAATTAACGATCCAGATGAATCACAAACCATGCAATAAGAAATGAAAAAAGTAGGGACACAATTGTCCATATTTTAAGCCATTGGTGGCACCTGAATTACTTGATTCATCAAGCTGAAATTTTTTTCACGTAAAATATAGACTTTTTACAGAAACAAAACCACATAGGATAACCATATTTTATAAAAGTACATATTTTACATTTTTAAAAATAACATTTATTTTTTAACAAAATTTAAAAATTTTCGGCCGTTGGTGGCACCTAAAGATATTCACCAATCGACTTGCAATTTTTTACATGTTATATGGAGCCCATTTCGCAAAAAGATATCACTAAGGTTAAGCTGATTTCAAAAAAAGTGGAAATTCGATGCACTCTAATGGTCATATCTTGGATCCGCCTCTGTATATATAATGAACAGTGGTGCAGTGAAGAAATACTTAGTGACAAAATGGATTAGTGAAGCAAAAAAATCAATTGATTATCGGGAAGGTTTCTTTTTCATACGTTGTGATATAAGGAAATAATTATACATGGTTCCGAAAGATCTAAAATATGATTAAATTTAAATAATTTTTGTTTTGTGTTCAGAGTGATTGTGAAGTATGTTGTGTTACTTAAAACTTTCAAGACTGTTGCGGACTATAGACTGAAATATTCGAAATAGAAATAAGAATATTTTTTTTCTTTTTCTCTTTTTATAGTTGTTATACATGCAAAGTATAATTCTTAACCTAACCATGCTGTTTATATTATTTATAAATATATTCTAGTACTGTATTAACCCTTTGACTACCAACGGGATACATGAGTCCCATGCAAATAATTCAAACATCGTTGGAAATTTGTTTTTTAGAAAATTCTTAAAAAAATGCGTGTTCTCCCATCGGGTCAGATGTGGCTAGAAGACTGTGTTTAGTTTCCACAACTGTGTACAGGTGTCAGGAATATCCCTCATTAAAGGAGGCGTGTATATAAAAGAATGTTCACATTAAAAAAATTGGTATTCAAAGGGTTAAATCTTATAATAATGTGCCTTATGCAGAGTCTCTGGGATGCGTGATTAGTGCCATGCTAAAGAGTTCGACTGACATATGTTTCTTGCAGTAGTCAGGCCTTTAATATGGCGCTAATCATGATAAAACGACTCTGCATAAGGCGGAGTATGTTTAATTTTAACCTATTTTTCTAGGCCTGGAACATATTTATATACATTGTATAATGGTGTTAAGTTATGGTTATCATATTTATCATGTAAGTTACTGTATATATTAAATTGTAATCCCATCTTAAGTATTTTCAAACCATATACGTTAGTTAGATTCATAACTTATTTCGCTTGTTTTTTGAATCTTTTTAGGAGCCAGTTGTGAGGCAATCGAATGGAATACAGTTTGTTAGTCCACCTACTCCTACTGTCTCTTCACCTAACTGCTGGCGTGGAATGGTTGTGCTTCGAAGGGATCTTTTTTTAATTTTTTTTCTGGAGGTGAAAACGTACAAAAAGGCAAGCTTCTCTATTGTTTGTCCCTGTGTATTACGAGAGTCCTAAGCAGTCAAGGTCTCGATTGTATCGGCCAGGCTCTACAATGCAGAAAGTGAACTGCGTTGTAGAAATCTTTCTTTAACTTAGTTACTGTTTGTAATTCGGATCAGAGGTCTGATACAATAGTTTTCCCACTGAAGTAAACTTCAGCTGTTAGATAGAAAAAATGCAGATAGAAATATTGGGATGTTTATATCTGGTGTAGTAAAAAGTAATCCATTATTTTGCCAATAGATGACTTCAGTGATCTGCATCTCGCGTTGTATAAGTCTGATCGGGTTCAACAAGGTGGCGTTCAAACGATGAGATTGCGTACTACAAACACTGTTCAGATAGTTGTGATGAGTTGACTCAGTGTTATGTGAGCGCGAGTCAAAATGGACACTAGCAAAGAGAAAATACGCAGAATTTTACAGTTTTTCTTCCATAAAGGCGAAAACGCAAGCCAAGCGGCTGCAAATGTGAATAGTGTTTATGGTTCTGATACTGTAACAGCCAATCACGCGCAATTTTGGTTTCGTCGATTCCGTTCCGGTAATTCTGGCGTTAAAGATGCACCACGCACTAGAAGGCCAAGTGTCGAAAATGTCGATAAAATCATGGACATTGTCGCATCCGACCGTCATGTAAGTACTGTGTCGATTGCCCAAGAGCTAAACATTTCACAAAAAACCGTGTGGAACCATTTGCATAAGGCTGGATACAAAAAGAAGCTTGATGCATGGGTGCCACACGAGTTAACGCAAAAAACCTCATGGACCGAATTTCCATCTGCGAATCACTGCTGAATCGCAACAAAATCGACCCGGCGATGAAAAGTGGATAACTTACGACAATGTCACGCGAAAACGGTCGTGGTCGAAGTGCGGTGAGCCGGCGCAAACGGGGCCCAAGCCAGAATTGACGGCCAGGTAGGTTTTGCTGTGTGTTTGGTGGGATCGGCAGGGAATCTACTATGAGCTGCTCCCTTACGGCCAAATCCTTAACTCGGAACTGTACTGTCAACAATTGGACCGTCTGAAGGCAGCAATCGCCCAAAAGTCGCCAGCTTTGGCCAATAGGAGAGGCATTGTGTTCCACCAGGAGAACGCCAGGACACACACATCGATAGTGACTCGCCAGAAGCTCCGGAAGCTTGGTTGTGAGGTTCTTATGCATCCACCTTATAGTCCGGACCTGGCACTGAGTGATTACCATCTGTTTCTGTCCATAGCGAACACGTTTGATGGTGAAAAAGTTGCTTCAAGAGAGGCATGTGAAAATCGACTGTCTCAATTTCTTGCCACTAGGGACAAGGGCTTCTATGAGAGAGGCATCACGATATTACCTTCCAAATGGCAACACGTTATCGAACAAAACGGCGCATATGTGACCTAAATCGGACCATTCTAACTATGGTAAGTCAAGCCTTAAATGTCATGCCAAAATAATGGATTACTTTTTACTACACCAGATATTTAGTTTATAATCCTACATCTAAACGAAGACTAGTGGATTAATTGTTGTTCTTAGAAGAGATAGTATGTAAGCGGTCTCATGGGGTCTGCCTCGAGAATGAGCGAGCTCGGCAGGCTTAGGGAACTAAATCTCTCCGAATACTGGAGGATCTTTCTGTAATGAATACAGTTGCGATTGGGTTCGATTCCCTATTAAGACGATACCAGCATATATAGCTGCTGTTTATCTAGTATTTTTTTTTTTCATTGCGAGTTTCGTGTCCGAAAGTATAAGGGAGACCTTTGCCTACTAACTCATCCTTGAGTGCAAGGAAACTAGGAGTCTCGGCCAGGAAAGATGGCTGATTAACCTAACCAGATCTAAACCTATCTTTACAATTTAGGTTCCTTTAGGGAAGACTTTGTGTTCAGAATCTCCAACCAGGTGTAGGGCAGACTGCGCCTTGAGTCGGGGTTCAGTCTTTGAAAGTAAGGAATACGGAGCAGAGTAGAGTAAGTACTGCAATCCATATTATCCACAGAATCCAAGATCAGCTAGAGGAAGTCATGAACTTTTTACACAAGTACTAGCTGAACCTGCGCTCTGTACACAGCGCATCATTCGCATATGAGCATAAATCTCCTTATCATTCCTTACAATATCTGTACATGTCCCTTTACTGACAAAAGTGAATGACGTATTGATTAAAAAAAAAGCCAAGGGGTATCATAAAGGGGAGACTTTTTTGGGTTATTTTTTCTTAATATCTCGCGCCGTTTGCAAGATTTGAGCCTGCTTCCGGTTGGAGTTTCTAATTCATATATGACCAGTGTTTTATTTCTTCTTGCATGCAGTATCTAATAAGCAAATACATTACATACAGAATTCATTATAATGTCAGTTATATATGGTGTTCATTGGGCAAAACACTCCCCCCCCCCAAAAAAAAAGGTTCATCTTAGACTGGAGAAATGGTAACCCTTCCTTTTTCCATTGTTATTTGACCATGAAACAAACGCCTGAGACATATACAACCCCTATATATAACAGTGTAGTGTTGGAATGTATAATACTTCGGATTTGATGCTTTTGTTTTTGTGTTTTAATTTCAACACTTCCAATGTACCCGTAAAAATGTAATAAAGAAATAGTGCCCATGTTTTTTAAATATTCAATTAGAACTGGACAATCTACATAAAATTTTCAATCGATCGGTGAAAACGTCATCTTTCTAGAGCCTGTAGTTTCCGAGATCTCATTGTCGAAAGGATTGGCCATAAACATATAAACGTAGTTTAAAAGAGCTCCAAAGATGGCAGCACAATTCATTTGCATTTATTTCGGAGAAGGCTTATTAAAAGGCAAAGGCCTTTGAACAATAATTTAAAAGGATAAACTTTGTGAAAAATATTTCTTTAAGTAATTTATTTAAAGTACACTCTTTTAAAAATATTTGTCTTTGTTATAAACGTGAAATCACAAATAACCGTAAATCTAAGGTTTGAAAGCTAAGGTTATATGTTAGAGCTCGGTCGCTCCTAATTGGTACTGTAGCATTTTAATAGATAGATTATAGAGAATTATCACCTCCTTACCCTCTCCATTAGTTATTGGGGAAGGTGAGGAAGATCATTACGAATATCAAGTTCGGAAGTGGCGTCTTATAATAAGCCAAGCACTTAAACTCCTTGTTAGAGTATTATTAATAGCAATGAAGTTAATCTCCATTTAAATCCTTATTTTTTCTTAATTTCTCTGAGATATGAACTTTCGCTAGAGAAATTTGCTAGCATATATTCGGACGTTAATGTGGTTTTACTAAGGATTGAGGTTTCTTCCTACTAATTTCTGATGGAAGTTAAATTAATACTTGTTATGTAAGAGCTAATTGAATTCATCGAAGAAAGGATAAATAAACGAGTTCATAGTGATATACATCAATCATTACATTGATTATACTATAGAATATTAAGATATAAAATTCATATACAACATTGATCTACAATAATTTTTAACTTCCACTATTGACATTTTATTTTATGTTTGCTTTCTTGGAAGTTTGATTGTGAACATTCTTGTTCTAATTCTTCTGACCTCTGGTGCTTGGGGTCCCGGGTTCGATCCCAGTCCCCGCCAAGTGAACTTTGTGGTGGACAAACACCGTGTGCGTGGGTTTTTTCGGGGTTCTCCCGTTTCCTTCCACTTTCTTCATTCCACCATTTCATTCATTTCTCATAATCACAGTCTCCTTTAGCCTAGCCGGCATAATCGTGGGACGTAAAACTCAAAGATTTCATTTCATTTCTAATTCTTTTGGTGTTTTTAGAGTTTATAGCTATTTTTATTTGCTTTTGTATGCATAGGTATACATATTCTATATATTGTTTTTATAAATTTATTATATACATAATGTATTATCGACCTAAATGTGTACTGGTACTAGGAAGTACGGACAGGTCTGTAAGGTGAAAATGACATTATCGGTCACATGAAAGATGCACTACTTACTGAAACATCTTTTTTCCAGGTGCTTCCTGAAATGGATACATCTAAGTCCTTGACGAATGATTCAGTATCGGTTATCTTGCAAGAAGATACAGCTAGTGATAGAAGTATATCGTCGGAGAGCAGTTCAGATGGAGATGGCCCTGTTTTCGCTGGGCTTCTTGAGACTTCGGGAAGACTGAGTGGTTATATTTACAAGTTTGAAGCTAAAGCGTGAGATGCTAATAACACAAAAGACAAATTTGGTCTGGGTAGATGCATTGTGGACAAAATAACACACACTTGAGAGTACATAAGTATGTTGTAATGATGAATATCTTCTTTACATTAATTTAAGTGTTTGAACATCTAATGTTTAATAATATTTCTTCTCTCTCTGCCTGTGGAAGGAATTCGTTCCGAAATTGCAGGAAGAGAACCATATGGAAAGGGTTTAATTTGATTATCGCACGTGCAGTACCAAGAAAAGAAAAGGCAGAAGCTCATGTAGTTCGGATCCCGCGTTATGCTGTAGGTCCATGTCTCATAACTTGGCTGCTGAAAGAGACGTTAAACTCAAAATAAAATCAAAACCAATGAAAAAAATATAAATTTAAAAATTTACAGTGACGGATAATTCGACCTATTCGTTTAAAGGAGTTATTCTACATCTAATTTGGAACAATTTCTACCTATGAACCGGAGGCCAGAGTTGGTTTAGAAGCAATTTGCAAACAGGGTTGATGCGTTTAAAAGAAGTGTTTAAAAACATGTTTAAAACGAGGGCTGTTGTTTTATTCAGTTCGTTTTAAACGTTCTAAACAAATTGTTTTAAACGTTTTTTTTTTTTTCGATGGTGGTTGGACATGTTTAAAACAACTAAAATATCAGATTGATGAAGCAAATTTAATTTTCTAACAACCCATCCTCCGCAGAATTTGTACATTGAGTGAATTACAAGCTGAGTTATATTCTTATTATAACAGCAATTACTGAACGAAATTCTGAACATTAATGTGCGTATAACTAAACCAACAGAAATTGAAGTCATTTGAATATTTCTTAATTTCCAAGAATACCGGAGGTTAAACACACTATACACTATTCTAAGATCCAAATTCACAAATTCAAAATTTGAGTATTTTTTGGTCACTATCATTTCCATAATAATGAACAGTTCTTACATCATAAGCTAGAAGAAATACTCTGACAAATACAATACAATTCATAGGAAAGAGCAGTGACTAGCCTACAAGAAGCAAATGACGCATTTTAACTAAACAGTTTTCAAGATACATCTCTATCTGCAACATGAATAGCTAACAATGATTAGTGTCTACAGCATAACACAATTAACCTTTAGACGCCCGCCAGGGATTTTAACATAATGGCAGACACTAACGTTCGGAGCTCTGGTGATCCCCTAATTATCACAGAGTCATGATTTATACACAGTTGGAAAGCTTGTAGACCACAGATTCCAACGAGGTAACACTCGTGAAATTTCCGCCGCATTCGTAGAAAAAGAACAGACATAAAAAATCATTTAAAAATATTAAAATATTCACTTTGCGGGGCCCTGGCAACCCTTGGAGTCACCGTATGCTGACAAAATGATGCTAATGTGTAGGCCATATACTTGTGACAATAATATAAGAAGGGGGGCGCGGTGGCTCAGTGGTAGACCATTCACCTCCGGTGCTTGGGGTTTCTGGTTCGATCCCAGCTCGCGCCGTGTGAACTTTGTGGTGGACAAACACCGTGTGGGTGGGTTTTCTCGGGGTATCCCGTTTCCTCCCACTTTCTTCATTTCACTCACTTCTCATAATCAGTCTCCTTTAGCCAAACCGGCATAACCGTGGGACGTTAAACTTACATTTTATTTTCATTTTCAATAATATAAGAAGTAGTAACCATTGCTGCCATTGCGTAATGAATTCGTTTTATGTAGAAAACATTAAAAAAAAACATATGTGCCGAAAAACATTCATTGAATTAGTCATTCTTTCCCCTCCCCCACCATAGTACCACGTCCATATGCGAGTCATTTTTGCTGCACACATCATGTATACGAACAAGAATTATGCTTCTAGACCACTTCAGTGAAATATATATATATATATATATATATATATATATATATATATATATATATATATATATATATATATATATATCTTATATGGAATCGCCCTGAAAATAAATGTAAATTAGCTCTATAAACAAGTACACATACAGGTTACTATCATGTAGGGGACTACTTCATTGCTTCACATACCAATTTTTATGGATGTACCACAAAGGGCGGAGGAATGGCCCCAAAAGTCTGATGAAAAAAAATGATGAAAAATTTAAAAAAACTAACTTCATACTCACTCTCTCGGCCGTACATATGTACCCCCTACATACGTACATAAAATACATACGGGCGGAAAGCTTCATCCCTCAGGAATACTTTGGCACCAAATCTCTTTCTAGCTTAATTAGGGACTGAGCTTTTAATGTTTGTTGTAAAAATAAATTTAATTCACGTCAAAAAACAAACTTCAAAAATTGGCTAACTTTGCCCCCTCCCTGCTACCCCATATAAGCAAGAAGCACAAATACACGATATTAAAATGTAGTGGTCTATTTTATTGCTTCACGTACCAATTTTAATGAATCTATCCCCCAAGAGGGGGGATGGCCCCCAAAAAACTGTTGAAAAAACAAAAAAAATACTCTATATTCAGCCTCCCACCACTAGATGGTACCCCCACATACATAAAATGCACACTGCCGGAAAGCTCCATCCTTCAGGAATAAATTGGTACCAAAACTATCTTCCAGCCTTAATTTGAGGTTTAAGACTGAGCCATTGAGGTTTAAAGCCCTGACACAGCAATTGCGTCAATGGGCGTTGGAGATTAAGAATGCAGACGACCAGTAGAACGTAACACAAAGAAACTAAACTACATATTCCGTGAACGGAGATAGGAAAAATCCCGGTTTTTTTCTCCGGAATTGAACACTTGGACGGATCGAGATTAGGGCAGTTCCCGAAATTTGATCTAGCGGTTGAATATAGATGGCAAGCAATAACTGTGAGCGTGTAAAAATGTAATATATATGCCTATTTAGATTATTGTTTTAAACAAAATAAACATTTTAAACGTTCTTTTTTTGTTTGAAACAAAGTACTTTGTTTTAAACGTTATAAACTTTTAAAAGAAACATGCTTTAAACATAAGAAAACATTCTTTTTTTAAAACGTGTTTTTTCAACCCTGTTTGCAAATTTGTTTTTTTTTATCTTCTTTAAATTTTGCGACTTACAAGCAAAAACGGCAGATTGTGAACAAACTAATCCACTCTGACCACTAAATAGATATGCTTCTAATAGTTGACAAAGGAAGTGTACTGTTAAAAAAAAATCACGAGAAAGTTAAACATGACTGGATCAGGAATCGCAAATTGTGGTATTTATAATAATAATTAAAAAAAAAAAACTTTCTTTATATCAATACGACTTATTCAAAAAATGTTAAGACACTGGCGTATAAACTGCTAAACTGTCTACCTGATTTCAATTTCATAAGCTTTCCATAAATATAAAAATGTTTTGAAGTTTCGATAGAGTTAGACAAGAAAACAACGCACTGTAGCACTAATTCGAATTTTATTCGTAAATCCACATGGGCGTGAGAAAGTTGTCAATGTAGAGAAATTAATGGGGAAAATTTGCAAAGTACTGGTAATAAAGTTTAATGAAACAAATCGAAAATATGTTTGGAAATTATAAAACTTGTTCGGATTGGCTCCCTTGGTTGGATAATCAAACACGACGTACGACGTACTTCAGTCACGTTGAGAGCATCTTTTATGTGCTGGGCAACTGTTAAAATTCCTTCTCTGAATTGTTCTGCTGATATTACCGATGTGCGGTATGCGACATCGTTCATGTGACCCCAAATGTAGGAGTCACTATAACAAGTGAGATACTGGGTTCGTTCCTCGTTCGGACGGGATTTTATAAAAGTATCGGGTTCGATCCATTTACGCCCTTGTGCGCCGAGGCAATCATTACCTGTTACTTTGTCTCTGTTAGGAAACGACATTCTATAACAACTCGGGTTTACGCCTTTCGGGCAAACCGCTTTCATCATCAAGTGACCTCCGCAGGGTCTGCCTAGTTCCTCACTCCAGACAATACAGCCTTGCACTGTAATGCCTGCGAATTTGGAACGTACACGTACAAAAATTCGGGAGATCTTAGGTTGAAAAAAACTAGAGCACCACACAATATGACGTCACTAAATGTGATAGTAAGTTGAGCAGTGTTTGCAACTGATTTGGTGTCAACTTATTAATTTTATACTAGAGTAACAGACCGGTAAAGAAAATATGTGTAAAAATGATTATCTGTTAATGAAGTAATATACTTAGAGATATTTGTATATTTGTATGAAAACATAGCATCTCCACACGCGAAATTTGATGTGCTCCGGGAAAGACTTGTTGCCACAAAAAAATTGGAGATCCACAATATATAATAGACATAAAAATTAATGATAGGTCTACATCATATTAGTATGTGACAGGCCCGTATCCATGGGGTCTAGGGGGCGGGCCCCCTCTAAATTTTTACTGGGCCCCTAAAATTTTCACAGCACGCGTGCAAATGAACTATAACAGGGTGCAAAATTTCAAAGTCAGACGCACTCGCCAATTCAAAAATAATAGTCGCCAGTATCTCTCACGTACAAATTGAGATGGCCCGCCCTCCCCCCAAACGGCCTTTCGTTTGACAAAGAGAGACTTCACATTCCGTGTTTTCTCTCACTCAGTGACAATTATTTTCTTACAAAAAAGAAAATGGGCTGCCCTGTGAGTTCAGCAGAAACCATTCCTACTGAACACTGGTCGCCAGGTTTAAATTTCTAGTCGCCAATGGGGACTTGGCGACCGGAAAATTTGTGCGTTGAGCTATAATATGATGATTAAGTATAATACATTTGGATTGGGACCCCCTCCCAAACTTCTACCGGGCTTCCCTAGATTTTTTGGGCTGGCTACCAGCCAAGTATGTGATAAGTGACAGGGCCGTAACTTGAGGAGGGAGGGGGCAAATGCTTCAACAAAGAAGCTCTCCGCCGTTCGAGGGGACCCATTTTAAGACAAAATTTTCTTACTCCGTATACGATACGAACATGAAATTATAAATGAAGCATCGAATATGTCCACTATATTACATAAACAAAACAACACATAAAAGGTAAATAAAACAAAAATGAGTCGTGGGCCCTTTTCAATAAAAAAAAGTTTACTATTAGGGGCCCTAGAAATAATGTTTATTCGTATGGCTTTGATATTTGTCAATATTGTCCCCTTAATTTATTTGTCATATTTGTAACGGGCCCAAAGGTGTAACTAACGACCCGGGCCCATAAAGAGTAAGAGAAAGAGGGAGCCCATGAATTAGAGAAACAACTTTTTTCTAAGAACATCAAATACGCGTATTAATGCTTACCCCCCTCCCAAGAAAAAAAATTTAAGTTACGGCGCTGGATAAATGGATGCAGGTGTAGAATACATAAACATAAAAACAGTTACTTATGATTAAAATGAATGCGTGTGAAAGAGGACTGTACTACTAATTGTTTTAAAAAAATATATAACGTTTACTGTATGTAGAAAACGATGGTGCTGTCCTATTTTATAAGTTTGAATTTGCAAAATTTACGAAAGAATTATGTAATATATTTCTCGGGTTCTGTAGGATTACGGGGGATCAAAACTACGTAAAAACACAATGTTTATAGAGAGAATGAGTTCATGTTGCGGAAAAATAATTGATATTGATATGTGAGTAATTTGTGAACTGAGTAGACTGGAAATGCCGTGTGCGGAATGGAAAATTTTACAATTACTATTTGCTATTAATTATAATGGACGAATACAACGTGCATTGCGGCGTTCTAACCCGACTTCGCTTGCTAGCGCTCGCTCGTCAATATTTATTTATTTATTGATACAAGTCATGGCCATTACCGGCATCTATGGCCTTAAGCACGTCACGTTGGAGGGATAACATCCTCGGCGAGCACACAATCACGGTACGGGGGAGGGATATAAGGAACGGATAAGGAAAGAAGCGGCCTGAGGCCTGTAAATTAGATACCATCCCGGCATTTACCTGGTGTGAATGAGGAAATCACAGGAAAACCCTCATTTAGGATAGCTAGCCTGAAAAACTTGTTACACCTTTTAGACCGACTGACCCTGCCGGAAATTGAGCCCGCTGTCCGGAAAACTGATTTTTTTCAGTGTGGAGTTCATAAGCAAGGGCGCCCATGTTGTGGTTTCCAAGGGGGGGCAAGTAGACTATAAGCGACGTTTTGAAAATAGTTTCAAATTTTCTGTAAGTAATGTAAAAATTCTATTGGGTTTTCAATATTCCCAAGTACAATTTCCTCTTAGGAGGGCGAGCGCCCCACCTTGCCCCCCTGATGGGCGCCCTTGTTCATAAGTAATGCAGTTATGTGGGTGCTGAACCTGTGGGTTCAGTATTTCTTGATAAACCCATTAAATGTTGTGCGTGTAATCCACAACGCACACAGATATAGGCGGGAATTCATGTCACTTAATGACCTTCCCATTTTAACCTTTTCAGGACGGGCAGGGATTTCAAGAAAATCGTAGACCTTTCCTTTGGCGGTCCTAGCATCCCTCCTAATTCTTCCATGGGTATGAATTATACCTTGTTGGAAAGCTTATGAAACAAAGATTTTAGTAAGATAACCTTTGAGGCTACCGTACCCAACCCGTAGAAGAAAAAGGAAAAAAAGTGAAAGATCTTTTCCGAAATTTGTGAGTCTGGCAACACTGTTTCTAGTCCTACGCTAGAAAAAATATTCTGACCTGTAGGCCAGACATTGATAATAATTATACCAAAAAATGAAGGGTAAAGGTACAATAGCTAGGTAAAAAAAAAATCGGAAGGTAGAATCTAGGTGAATCATCCTGTTCCTATTTTCCCGAGAAATTTTCGTCTACCCTTACGTTGGCAGGCTTGGCGACGCCCCTAAATGTCACACATAAACATACCATACCTCGTTAGAAACCTTATAGAACGGACATTTTAGCAAAGTAACTTTCGTGTCTCTCGACCAAACTAGTAAAAGAAGAAGACGAAAATCATTTTTTTTTTCAAAAATACATTTCTTCAGATTTTTTTAGACTGTTGCAACGCTGTTATATACCGTACGCAAGCAAAAAAATCTCAGATTTACGCCATACACTGGAGACAATGATATCAAAAAATGAAGGGTTTAGATTTAATAGGAATGGAGGGGAAAATTCTGAACACCGAACCTACGCGAATCATCCTGTATTTTTTCGATAGATTATGGTAAACGCTAACATTGGCAAGTCTGGTGATGCCCCTAATTGTCACAAACATATCAGCTATACCTCGTTGGAAACTTTGAGACACCCATTTCAACAGGGTAACTTTCGTGTCTCTCGGGCCAAACTAGTAAAAGAAGAAGAAGACGAAAATCAAAATTTTTGCGGAAAAATTATTTTTTCCAAATTTGTCCAACTATGGCAACACTGGTATTTGTCGTACGCAAGGAAAAAATTCTCACATTTACGCCAGCCATTGGGAACAATGATATAAAAAATGACGGGTTTAGGTACAATAGGAATGGAGAAAAAAATTCGGAACATCCAATCAACGTGAATCATCCTGTATTTTGCTCGAGAGATTGTGGTATAGGCTAACATTGCCAGGCTTGGCCACGCTCCTAATTGTCACAAACATATCAGCGATGCCTCGTTGGAAAGCTTATGGAACAAACATTCCAACAAGGTAACTTTCGTGTCTGTCGTGCCAAACTAGTAAAAGAAAAAGAAGACGAAAATGAAATTTTTTGGGGGGGAAATAAAGTTTTTCGAAATTTGTCGGACTATGGCAACCTGTTGTTTGTCGTATGCAAGAAAAATAATTCTCACATTTATCCCCGTCATTGTGAACAATTGTGCAAAAAATAAACCGTGTAAGTGCAGTAGGAATGCAGAAAAATCTTACTAACGGCAGAGAATAAACTCGTATTGGTTCACCTAACACTGTTCGTCGAAAGATCATTGCTTTTCTTTCGTTTGGTTCGGCAGGAAGATTTTGGAGTTGAAAGAAATGTATTGCATATTTACGACCCTTAGGTTCAACTGATAACTATAGCTGACCTTGACTAGGCTAAAAATAGAACGGTGCGTTCTGAGGTGATAACTGTTTTCCTTTCGCTCTCTCTCTCTCTCTCTCTCTCTCTCTCTCTCTCTCTCTCTCTCTCTCTCTCTCTCTCTGTGTGTGTGTGTGTGTGTGTGTTTCTTTGTTTGTTCAATGGAGTTACCTTGTTGGAATATCTGTTCTATAAGCTTTCCAATGAGGCATAGCTGATATGTTTTTGACAATTAGGAGCGTGTCCAAGTCTGCCAATGTTAGCTTATACCACAATCTCTCGAAAACATACAGGATGATTCACGTAGGGTCAGCGTTACGAATTTTTTTCTTCACTCGTATTCCACCTAAACCCTTCATTTTTCTACATAGTTGTTCCCAATGTCTGGCGTAAATGTGAGATTTTTTCCTTGCGTACGACAAATAACAGAGTTGCCATAGTCAGACAAATTTCGAAAAATTTGATTTTCCAACCAAAATTTTTACTTTCGTAGTCTTCTTCTTTTACTTGTTTGGCCCAAGACACACAAAGTTACATTGTTGGAATGACTGGTCTATAAGGTTTTCAACGAGGTATGGTTTGTAGGGATGCGCTCGAGTCGAGACACACGTTGTAAAATTCGAGACGAGTCGAGACAAACGTATTTCTCTACTCGATTTTTCTAGTCGAGTCGAGACTGCTCGTGAAAATCTCGACTCGACTCGAATGTCTCGAAAACCTTTTTATAATTTTTAATATTATTTTGAAGAAAGTATTCACTCAGAAACAGCCTTGAAACCAATTGCAGCATTTATTACTTTAGACAATTATAGAACGCATAAACTTAATAGTTAATCGTTCGAGATCAAGATTTAATTTTACAGCTCAATTAAGTTAATTAAAACTAATGTCGTGATATTGATTGTATTTCAAATAAAATAATAATAATCGATTATCTACTTTGTATAAAACTATATTATCCGTAGCCTATATGTATTTTGTATAAAACTATTGCGATAAAGAGAACTTCATAAATTCTCTGAATGAACAATTGGCAGTCTATAGTAATTTAGCATAGTTATAATTATTGTTTTCGTTCCCATGAACGCAATAGGACTACATAACTTCTGGATTATTCGCTTTCCTAACTATTTTGAGGCTTTAATGTGTTGCAGCGTATCACGAGTTACGAACAATATATTATTATTATTATTATTATTATTATTATTATTATTATTATTATTATTATTATTAGGTATTCTGCCTTTCGGCAGGTCCTGGGACTAATGAGGATTTTTTTTACTCAATTTTAGATTTTGGCCTAGAAATGTTTCTTCCACTTTTCTCGATCTTCAGCTTCCTCTTTTAACTCCCAATATTTTCTCCTATCTTTCAAATCTTGGAGCAGCTGTGTTCTTCTTCTTCCTATTCCTCGCTTCCTTTCCATCTTTCCTTCAATGGCGGTATTAAGAAGACAATTTCTTCGCAAGATGTGTCCAATCCAATTGGCCTTTCTACGAAGAATGGTGTCTGGAAGTGTCCTCCTCTCTCCTATCCGTTTTAAAACATCTCCGTTTGTTGCTCTCTCTGTCCATTTTATCTTCTCCATCTTCCTCCAACAACACATCTCGAAGCTCTCCAATATTTCTTTTCTAACTTCCGTAATGTCCATAATATATAATGTAAAATTTGTTGTACATCACATATTATGATACGAGTAGTAGAGATAGGTACCTTTCACTTCTATAGATAGGTATTTTTTAAAAGGATTTTTGTAAACACTAAATCATAAAACAATAAAGTACATACAGTAGTTACGGTTTTGGTTCCCAACATAAAAGAAACTTGGATTGTCCATGAGATATTGAACTTCAACTTTCACTCCTGGAAAATTTCAATTTTGGAGTTAGGCCACTTGGCATCAAAGCAGTTCACTGTAAGATAAATACACTCCTCACTTTACTGTACTAACATAGTTGTTCAGGAGCCTGGGATTTCCATCTCAAATGACAGCTGAACGATTCCTTGATACATTGGAGTAATAGTGTATTAAGTTTTCGAGCTTTGGTGCGTCTCCGTATTTATACACTGATATAACTTTTAATATGAATTTATTTAGCTTTCTTTTGTTATTGACTTAACACCGACTTCTCTCTGTTATCGTGGAGGTGTTCATTCGCTAGACATTGATTCTACGCACTGCTGAAGGAGAAATGAGTTTAGTAATTTTTATTTTCCGAAATTCACGTCTGAAATGTATTTCACTTACTTACTAATCTTTTTGCAACGCTATTTGCTTTTTCTTTCTCTCTTTTCATGACAATTCCAAATAGTTTTGTTTGGTGCTGGAAGTATATTTTATATTCACCTAATAAAATTACGGTTTCATTTTGTAATCAGTTTTAAATTTACAAGTTCACAATCAAATCGCGCTAATTGTTTAATGCATTTCGAAGGCTTTTGTTTTTATGCAGATCATTAAGGGAAATCTATTTCATAATAGTAACATTCATTACATTAAACACTAAGAAACTATAAAGGCGACTCGACCTAGCCCCGGGGCCGCTGTGACTCAGTGGCACAGCTTTCACCCTTGGTGTGTGAAGACTCTAATTCGATCCCAGCTGGTATCAAGTGGGCTTTGTGGCATAGAAACACCGTGTGTGTGTGGACTTTCTTGTGGTTCTTTAGTTCCCTTCCACTTACTTCATTCCACCATTTCATTCATTCTCAACATCGCCGTTTTCTTTAGCTTACAAAAGACTGTGTACTTGCCCACTGGTTTTATTATTGTGAACTGAAACTCAAGTGCGCAGTTATCTTGGATATTTATGTCTCTTTTTACTTTACAACTTGAGGTGGGACGAGGGTCAGGATAGATCTAGTGATATACCACTGAAAGAAATGCTTCAGTACAGTGTCGGAAGCGGTATGTATTGTTTATGTTACTTCCCTATAAAATTAAATTCACCCTTTCAACCCTTCCCTTATTCGAATACAGTGAACCGACTCTTTTGCTGAAGAAAGATGCGAAGAGAAAAGAACTATTTGTGTCTTAAAATTTTCTTTGAAGTGCAGTCTTTCGTGTTTGTAAGGTTTTGCGAACATGTTTTCACATCAATATGAATCAAATGTTTAACCATGGACTCCTGCTGCGAACTGACCGTGACTAAACACCCGATCTTGCTCTGCTCATTTTCTCTCGCACATGTGAAATGGGTTTGTTGTTTGCAAAACAAATGGAAAGACAGTTATCTGGTGCTTTTGG
The DNA here is from genome assembly GCF_964235325.1 of Thermobia domestica. Taxonomy (NCBI): domain Eukaryota; kingdom Metazoa; phylum Arthropoda; class Insecta; order Zygentoma; family Lepismatidae; genus Thermobia; species Thermobia domestica. The sequence goes on from NC_137459.1 coordinate 312,820,496, forward strand.
GTATTTTCCCCGCACACAGGCATCATTGCTATGTTTTAATGATCAGAAAAAATATCAAAACCATCCGATACACATGATACGAAAGAGCGAACAGAGGGAGGCAAATATTATAATAGACCAAGTTTTCCGCGTGGTACCGCGTGGTAACAATACTTCATAGTTTTATCATTTGGTGTACATCTCTATGAAGTTGTTTTCGACATAAGTATAGCTTACTTCTTTTCGAAGTAGCTCCTTCGTGTCACAGCTGTGTTTAGTTTTGTTTCGTGCTAGGATGAAAGGGAGAAATGCAACATTTGCTTCTCGGTGAACTTATATATATATTATTAAGATGAGCGGTAATAAGTGAGGTTTAACAAAGAGTGGCTTTCGGATCTACAATTTAACGTGTAGTTGCAGTCCGTGTTGAGAATCGAACCAAATCTATGTAAGACCTGTTAACATTGAGCTCTGTTGTGGTAAAAGTGAACTTCAGAAACACACAAAAGACTTGAAACATCAAGCTAATGTAAAGGAATTGCAAAATGTACTGCATCTTTTCTGTACCAAGGAACGTGCAGTTCACAGCAACAAAAGAATCGTGTTAAGGCCAATATTTTTTTTTTCTTCTTGCAGAACTTAATATCCCCTTCCACACCATAAAAGAAAATATAATGTTTGTTAAAAGAAAGTGCACCTAATATTTTTAAATTTTGTTTGTGATCTTATCATGCATAATTATATATAATGCCTTTCATACACCGAAAATGAATTCAACTGTACGTCATAGCACCTCTAAAGCGATATTTTTCAAACTTATTTATTGCTAGATATTGTAAATTTACGGTATCTATCTTATTGGGTGGAAAATTTTGCGTCTAATCGGAAAATTTCAAGACTTCGGACAGGAATTCGCAGTTACGAAATTTGCATCACTGTCTTCTGAAAGGATGTCTAGAAAAATATACTACTGAAAATACAAGATGGATTTGATTGCCAAATTTACGTCATCTTTGTGCGTCATCATTTTTCTTTAAATACTTGCATTTAGTATTCGATTAGAGTTTAGTATACGTTTTAGCATCGAGGGTATATGAGACGTGAACTTACAAATTAACGTGGGATCAGAACCACAGGAGTTCCCACCAGAAATCAAACCTGGGTCTCCCGCAATAAAGACGCGTACGCTAACAATATGGACACAAGAGGGTTCAATATTTGGTAATGTGTACATAAAGTTGTGGAATTGAGCTTGTATAATGTTAGTAGTTCTACCTAGGTACTAACATAAGTTTTCACAATACTCAGCTTAATAAAGTATCTCTAGAAAGAAAATGTCACTCTTTATGTTTCTGTTCCTGGTTTGACTGAAGTATGGTACAAATTCCAATGACCTTTTTTGGGATCCTACTTTATGCAGTAGATCCATCATAAACTGGGTGTTTGATACGGATAAAGTAAAAACTTACAAATATCAATTTAAGTCACATTCAAATATCTTTAAACTAAAATTGAATGTATACATATGATGTGCCATTTACTAATTCATTTTTATCGTTTGTATAAGAGTCATGTTAGTTCTCTAATACAAGTACATGACTACAGTTAACTCCTCTTAATGAAAGTAAGTGGTGGCTGCTCTTTAAAATTAGTGAGGAAACATAAGTAAAGAATCTGGCATAATTTAGAAAAATCTATCGTAATTCAGGCGCGTGTTTGGTATCATTGATTGTCTCAAGTGTAACAACCCTGACTTAAAGGTTTTGCTTCGAGAAAGATGGATTCTTTGTTATATATCAGATATATAGTCTCAAGTTGAAGCAGTATTCTTTGACAAGCTTTGAAACAGGCAGTATATCTGTTGAAATAAGTTATTTCTGAGTGTGTGACTGGAATTAAGAACTGTTTTGAGTCAGTTCGACTTGTTTCTAGTTAAGGCTAGGTAAATCAATCCCCAGATAGAGAAATAGATTACTCTTATGTTATTTCTTAGCAGGGTGGGAAAAAATCATGTTTTTTTAAATAAATCATTTTTGTTGATTTTTTTTATTTAAATCTATTTTTTTGATTTAAATCAAATCTTTCTCCTCGTATAATACAAGTCGCGAACTGAAGAAAAAGCATTAGGAATTAGTATTAAATGCTAATTACGCCATTTAAGTGAAAGTATTGAGGTTGAATTTTGAATTATCCCCAATCGTTAATCTATATGAATCCCAAACAATATTTTTTTAACCCTTTTAAATTATGGATCTTCTTAAAGGTAAATTATAGACTTTCAGTCAAGCAGCTACAGCATCATCCCTATTTATCCTAGGATCATGGTACATACATCACTCTCTTTAGAATAGAACAGCTTTTGAAACTGTAATATTCACATTTCCCTATCATGTCCCTGAAGCGCGAAATTTTGAGAGTAATCGGATTTTTTTTTAATTGATCCCCTCTGGACTCTCCTGTGTTAATGCACAGATCTCAAAATCAACTGGGAAATACTAAGGAGTGTACTAAATGTGTGTACAAAATTTCAAGCTTCTATCTTGAGTAGTAAGGGTGAGGAAACTATTTAACAATGAGCTAAGAACATTCCCACAATGCCCCAGATGACCCAGATGTAATATAAAAATTTCATCAGACATCCCTATTTATCCTAGGATCATGATTTGTGCATTATTTTTTTCAGAATAAAACAAATTTTCAAACGGTACCCTTCACATGTCTCCATCATGTATCTGGAGCGGGTAAATCACGAAAAAAGGAATTTTCTGTTAGAAATACCTTTTTTTTTAAATTTTTACCTCTGTGGATCCCTCCCCCTGTTTTAAGGCAGAGATCTGAAACAAATCTGAAAAATACTGAGGAGTGCACTGAATAAATGTGCAAAATTTCAATCTTGTAGGTGCAAAAGTAAGCCCGCGAAAATCAATATTCCCCAAATACCCCAGATTTCCGTATAAAACAGGATCTCAGGTAACAGTTTCCTGAGACATCCCTATTTATCCTAAAAGCATAGTATGTGCATTTTCTTCAGAATGGAACAGCTTTTCAAATGGTACCATTCATATGTCTCCATATGAGGCGGGAAAATCACACACAAAAAAGCTATTTTTGTTAAAAATATCCTTCTTTTTTAAACATTTTTGCCCTCTGGACCTCGCTGTTTCCACGCAGAGATGTGAAAATATCTGAAAATTATTAAGGGGTGCACTGAACGAGTGTCCAAAATTTCAGTCTTCTGAATGCAAAATGTAACCCGCCAAATAATAATAATAATAATAGGGGAAAGTTGTACAAAATGGGGACCCTTATATATTTTAGTACATAAAACCAAAACTATCAATGATAAAATTGCTAGATGTAAATCAAAACATTCAGTGGAATGTTGGCTACCATGAAACAGGCCTTTTTGTATCATAAGAACGTTTATTTTAACAAAAAATAAGGGAAACTGAAAATGGGTGAAAGTCCCCGTTTTATACTACTAGTCGGGTAAAATGGGGTCGCCTTTAAAAACTTATCAAATACTTTCAAAACTTACAAATATCTTTCTTAAAACTTTTTACATCTTGTTTACAACTTATTTATATCTTATACACGTATCTAGTTTACAAATATCTTGTTTATAATTAATCAGAAAAGAAATAAAAATGAGATTGTCGTGCTAAAGAAAATTGATTAGAAACAAAATACATTTGTCTAAGTAAGCAACAATGTGTCACAAACAGATATATCATCCTTTTCGTCCACGTTAGAACAGGCATCGTATGCCCACCCATTGCAGCCACAACACCTAATCCATCCTTCTTTTGCTTTTGAATGACTATAGAGTCCGTTGCAAAAAACACAAGCCACATGAGAATTATCTTCCTCTTCTGACTACGAAAATAGTATTGTTTCCGTCTTGAGTATGACTTTCTTTGATTTCGGATCTCTAAGAGTATAACCCTTATCAGACAAGATCTCACTTTTCATTCCAATACGCTTGCTCACTTTTCGTTCTTTACTAGTAGATCCTAGGATTAGCCTTATTTAGCAAACTTTCTGTAGATTTTTCTTACTTTCTTCCTTTCGTTTTTCTTCTGCTTGTAATTCAACTTTGTATGGTGAGGAAGTGAGAACTACTGCCTTACCCCTTCTTTTATTATATTTATGTTTCTTAACTTTGTTCAGCTCTTTAGGTGAAGGTATGAGCAATTTTGATGAAATGTGAAAACTTGAAAAACTTTTCACCGGATCCCAATTAATTCCAGATATTGAAGGTTGAGAAGGTTTAACATTTTTATGTCGGAGAAGTGGCAGCTGCATACGTGGAGTGTTGAGATAATTCTGCAGCTGGTAGCAGGACACAAATAGGCACAGAGGTAGAAAGTTGAGAAATCTCAGCAGTTCTTGTCGATCCGCATGGTCTTTCGGTCTTCTCAGATAGAGTGAATAAGTTATCAGTAAATGCATCTCTGTTTGAGGGGTATATTGCAGTTTCTTTAAAGCAATTTACTGCCATTTGCAGTGAAGCTGCTTTACAAAAGCTACATTGAAGTTTTCCCGACTTGATAAATGGTTACTTTCCGGCCAGGATGATTTATCAACCATTTCCTTACTTCTCCAGAATAGTAGGTACTTACAGGTGCCATGAAACTAACATCCAGAGGTTGTAATCTGTGGGATGTGTAGTGGAAAGCAGAACAAAATTACATTCCTTTTCTTTCCTAGATTTGATTAGTTATAAGCTCTTGACATGTTAATTGTGACCGTCTAATAGAAGTAGCACAGGTTTCTCAGAAGTAGGATTTGCGAACTCTAAATATTTATTAAACCAAACAAAAAATTTTCCTTATTTATCCGACTACTCTCGTGATACACAACAAATAAACCAAGAGGTGCATCATCCATCAACATATGATTTTCCCTTTTCCTGGGGAAAACAAATATAGCAGGCACAAAATTACCAGTCGCGTTTATACTGTACATATTTTTGTAGTCATTAAAGCCCCTTTCTCAGATGATGTCAAAGCATTTACTTGTTTTTTTTTTTTTTTTTTTTTCTTTTTAACAAAGAGTGCAAGCACTTTAGACGGCTTATTGGGTACCATCATGATGCCTGCCTCGTTAACATTATAAATATCATTCGGGGAGAAATGATATTGATGAAAGGACTCCAATAGATCAAAAACTTTTTGAGTCTCGCGATTAAATCCCTTTGCCCTTACCATAGATGTCTTCTTAGGATCACGCGAAGAAAGGTTAGGGTGCCTCAGAGAAAACCGTAAGCCAGCGTTTTCCAGCAATCTTCTTGTCCCTGTTAAACGAGTGAGAAATACGTTCGCTTCAGTTAACTCGAACGCAAGAGAACGTAAATCGGTTAGTGTCAGGGCAAAAAGACTTTCTTCTAGTGTTAGTATGTGCTGGACTGTAATACGCAGCCTCAAGCGGACTGTAATCAGTTGAAACCTAGAATAGGTTTATTTCTTTCCGAAGGCTTCGAAAACCTTACATTTTCTCTTAAGTTTAACTTTGTTATTAAAAGTCAGTTCACTGTTTCCATTAATGAAGTCTCGAATTTCCTACAATGTCAGTCCACACCCTCATCCAATAGTTTCTCGATAATTGGCGCCACTTTATTAACCACTGCACTTTTATTAGTTTTCTTAGACTCGGTAGTTGTGCTATCTGATTTCTGAGAATATTTATTGGACTTCAGAAGATAGTGCTCAAGACAGGCCTTATGATAATAGAGATCTGCACCGAAAACAGGTAATTCATCCTCCAAGTCACAAGTTCTCGTAAATCCGTCATCTTGAAAGAGCATGGTTGAGGATAAAAATGTACTTGCACGATTTGATTCACATATTCTGTACTTTTAATTCCGTTGTGTTTCTCTTTCATACATACTACACATAAAACATTTCTTGCTTTCTTATTTGAAGGTGGTGATTGTCGAACTGGAATAACTACTCTCATTTTCTTTGCCATTGGCTCAGATTGAGATTTTTTTAACGTTGATCCAGCTCCTCAGTTTCACTACGTTCTCTTTTCTTTTTCTTCCGTAACAACACATTCTTGTTTGAAAATAACATATAGAATGCGTCATTACAATGATACACAAATTCTGCACCTCGCTGAAGATCCGACCGCAGTTATAACATCTTCTCTCCCTCGGAAAGACGACATTGTTTAATTTGAAGATTCGTCACGATTCTGGCAAATGATGCAGGAATTTCGGTCTAACACAGATGCACAAGAAGAGATGTCTCGGGATAGGGAGATGCCAAACAGGTTTTCTATAGTCATTGTCTAGGATATTGGTGTCAACTATGGATTTTTATTATTCCACTGTCCACATTAGTGTCTGCAACATTAGCTACATATTATATGAATAAACATGTTAATAATAATATTTGACAAATGCAATAACATTATTATTTCACTTCCTACGACACAGCAACCTATTACCTTTAATTTATCGATAAAATGAATGGACTATTTTAATTTGTTGAAAAGTAATAGCTTTAAAAGTTTTGCGCGTAGTGAGTGCTTTTCCGGTAATTTATTACACAGTCCAAAAAACTCTACACCCTGCGACACTTAAATTTAAATAGCTCCGTCATTTTTTAAGATCTACTAAAGATATTGGTAACGATAGAAAGCTAAGGTTATGTTCCTTTAATTAGTTTGGACTACGTTTTCATATTTTTAATAACTTCATAGTTATTTGTCATGAAATGAAAAAAGAGAAACGAGAAATACTATTTTTTGGCCCAAATAACCGTTATTTTTAAATATAGCGGCAACATGTAAACAATATATCCAGTTTTCTTACTTCTAGTATCAATTAACTTTAATTTGGTACAAAAACGAAGTTTCTAGGTTGTTTCTGTGAGAAGGTATTTCAGTTCAAATATAATTTTGTACTTGCGCGCGGGCGCCATTTTGAATATTGAATTTCACAATGAAGGCCCCGGTTGCGGAAGTGTTACCTTCGATTTTTTTCATTAATTGATCACCCTCTAACAGGTCCTGAAGAGATCTGCTGTCATCCTCGACTTTTCTACAGCTCTTATGGACAGAGCCTAGACTAAAGTTAGGTATTACGAATATACAGCTGATCACTAGTTCATCTAATAATTAAATATGAAATACACGTTGATTACATATGAATTACAGGAATTACTTTGGAAGTTTCTGACATTATGTCAGTGTATTATCCCCCCAGCAAGGATTTAGTGATTGAATTTTGTCCAAAATTATTCAGTGGGGGGAATTCCCCTGTTCCCCAAGGATTTCGCACCCTGTTTTTCACAATAAATTTCACTATTTCAATTCGATAATAAATAATGACTTTTATGTAGATCAATTTCATATTATAATATGCAGGGTTGGCTGGTTTAAACCAAGGTGTTTTTTTCAAAAAAAAACAACTGGTTTAAACCAAAAAACAAAAAATGTTCGCAAAAGTGTAAGTGTTTGTAAAATCTTGATGAACACACATTTGTGGGTTATCACGTTTCACTCCCGTATATTATTCGTATTATATTCAGACCTAAATTCCCCATTCATTACTCAAAAAGATTATACTACAAAAGCAACTTTTTTTAAAAAAAAAAAGTTTATAAATGTTTATTTTGTGATTTTTTGTAGTTGTTATTATTATGTAATTGCAATCGAAGAAAAATTCTAAATATTGTTTCGTTTCAATGTTTACTATTGATAAAATACATCTAAAATGTCGTACTTTGTGTGTGTGTGTGGCGGGGGGATCATACAGACCCCACGAGAGGCATTTAGTGAAATAAGTATCTTTGGTATCTATTTATATATAAATGAGTCTGAGCCAAAGTGGACTCAAATAATTCGTATCTTTATTCACTTTTCTTATTGATATGCAGATTAAGTCGGTGTATTTCTTTAATTTGGACCAATAAAAGTCGTTGTTAACTAACTTGAACTAAATTAGTTCTTCTGTACTTCGTAGTACTTTGAAATTGTTCATATGTAATTCTGTGTAATGGTTTCACTTGTGCAACTGTTTATCTTTTTGTCCTTCTGAAATGACTCTTGACAGTTATATTAAGAAGCATGTAAAGATCAGTGCAACGTATTTTTATCAGGATTCCTTCGTGAGTGAGTGGGCAGACGTATCGCATTTGTGGCCAATTAGTCCTGGTTCCGAGTTCAAATGGAGGACAATTTCTCTCGAATGTAACTCGAGAAGCGGTTTTTATTCCGCTTTAAGCTTATGTGACCCCTTCCAGCATAACCCGGTTGTTGCATAATAACATCAAGGCAAAACAAACTTATTTCTGTCCATATATGATACGAATATATAGAGCAAATTATTTAAACCATAAAAACCTGGTTTAAACCAAAAAAAAAAGTTTTTTTTTAAATAAAAACCATGGTTTTTGCCAACCCTGATAATATGTATTATAGGGCATTTTCCTCTTCTCTAACTACATACGTTATTCATTTTGGTAGAAAATCATTCTACAAAGACAGTCTCTCAGGCTTTCTCCTACTTCTCTGCCAGAGCCTTTTTCCGCACTTTACCCAACAAGATCCGGCGTTTTACCAAACGTCCTTAAAATATGAAGTAGATGCTAAGGAGGTATTTGTATGCAGATTAGCCTGGTCTCTCACTGAACCCCTCAATTGAATGTTTATGTAAATTATAGGCACAAGCAGTAAATATAGCTTACCTTATTCTACGTTTTTTAATGCATTTCTACAACAGATTATAGCTTTAGAGGTTCTTGTGAGGATTGGGTGACGTGGATTATCTAACCTAGCCATAAGTTGTCAAATTAGCAATTGTGCATCGTGCATGGTGATAATGATCCTGAGTTGAGGTGTAAAATTGCACTCGAAAGCGGAACAAGGGCATTTCGTATTCGTATCTCAGACGAGGCATGGAATGGGACGAATATGAAAATAAGGTTGCTGTAATAAATTTCCACAGGGTTGGTAAAAGTGAGACCAAGATTTTCGAAACACTTTTCATTTTTTTTAATAAGACTTGGCAGTTTTTAAAATCAAGACTTGGAAATGTCAAGTTTCACCCCCCCCCCCCCCCCGCAAATCTTGTAATGCTCGCTACACCGCTGATGGTATCTCTTCCTTATACCGATCGGAAAGTATCATGGTACACTTTTTTTGTGACAGCAGATTACACCATTTACTGCGATACTAAATTAATTTGTAAATACATTATATTTTTATATGATCTGTCTAGTGTTTTATAAAACATTTTTTATCATATGGTAAATTTGGTGAAAAACAAAGATTTATCCAATTTTTCAGTTTGGATTTCATTCGCTTATTTAAAATGCTACTTGGTGTAAAACAGGAAGTAAGATGTAGCTGTTAATAAAATAATTGTTTGTTTAGTCATGAATACTAAATAAATATTTTTGTTAGAAAATCTTAAAGAAATTAAGTACAATTTCAAGGAAAATCAATCTTATGCAGATAGGTTCTGTGTACAAAGGCTTAAACTGAAATAGTTACCCACAAAGGGGCCGCGGTGGCTCAGTGGTAGAGCGTTCACCTCTGGTGTTTGGGGTCCCGCGTTCGATCCCAGGCCCCGCCAAGTGAACTATGTGGTGGACAAACACCGTGTGTGTGGGTTTTCTCGGGGTTCTCCCGTTTCCTCCCACTTTCTTCATTCCACCATTTCATTCATTACTCATCATCACCGTCTCCTTTAGCCTAACTGGCATAAGCGTGGGACGTAAAACTCAGTTACCCACAAAGGTATAACATTTGGTCCGGGACAGTAGTTCTGGGTTGAATATGATAAAAACTATCTGGAATATAATTTATGGAGAAAGATAATAATAATAATAATAATAATAAGCTTTAAAAGCAGTGGTTTTAGTTTTCCGGAAGAAAACCAAAATTTTACTTTTTTTTTTTCAGGCGTCAAAATCAGTAGCTGCAACACATTTTTGGCTTGGCCCCCCTTCAAAAACGACGGGCCCCTCCTACATGAACGTGCTGGCTACACCCTTGTGTTGCAGTACTTTACAGCTTGGACTCCTTTTCATTATATCATAGTTTGAGCTAGTTATTAATGGTAAATTGAAATCATCTACAGTGAATATATTACCATAATAAAGACTCCAAAATCTTCAAATATGTAAATAAACTGATATTAAGATTTGACGATGGAGTAAAATATACACAAGCAAACCAATAAGTTTTTCCATTAATCGTTAATTTTATTCCTAACTGATCAAAAAGACATTTTTCTGCCTGTTTTGACATTTTCACTTACCGTAATAATAACTCTGCCCCCTCTTTTCATACCCGGTCTGTCACAGCGATGTACTTCATATTGTGGAATAAACAATTCGGAATCAAGTACACCTTCCTTTAGCCATGTTTCTGTTAATATGATGGCATCATATTCGTATTTGATTTACAAATTATGCAGTAGTACCCAGAAATGTCTCATTCGGATTTTTTCTTAATAATCTATGCCACGCATCTATATGATCTCCTTTTTACTTCAGCGTGAAGTGTCTCTTCAAGATTTTTTACAATTGCACTCATATTTTCATACAGTTTATCACGGATACCATAAATTTCAAGCGTATTTCTGCACCCATACGGATTCAGATCGAGTTGCAGCTGAGTATCTTTCAATTGTTTTTCCAGTTGCTGCACTTTTGCATTCAAACACACTACTTTTACAGTACACTCATTCATTACTTCTGCTTGGTGTCTTATTAATCTAGAATTCCCACCCACTTTTGAATGAGCAAGGTTTAGTGATTCCTAAGTCACGTTCAGTTTCAACACCTTTTTTCTTTATTTCAGAAATTTCAAAATGTTAAACTTCGAAAACATCTAATGTAGTAGATAAACCTTCCTCCATATCTGCATTACTCATACTTACGATATTACTACGCCTAGATTTTTACATCTTATTAATTTAACAAAATTTGACAGTTTAACTTTTTTTTTTCTTTTTTTTATACTTAAAACAAGTAAGAGAAGGACGCTACTCACCACGAAGGGGTGCCTGCACTTGGTGTTCCACTACCCAACCAGCCATCCAATGATTATTTACAATTCTATTTACAAATTTATAATTTCACATAATTCGTCCTGTACAAATTTCCATTTTCCCCTTGATTTTTGTCCATTACTAATTACTTTAAATTCTGATTTATGCGGGGGCACAGTGGTGGAGCGTAAAGACCCCATGCACCAGAAGTGAACATTTTATCACTGAGCACTTGTATAAATCAGAGTTTAAAATTATTAGTAATGGACAAAAATAAAGGGGAAAATGGAAATTTGTAGGGGACGAATTATGTAAAATTATAAACTTGTTAATACAATAGTAAATAATCATTGAATGGCTGGAAGTGCAGTTACCTCCTCGTGGTGAGTAGCGTCCTTAATTTACTTGTGTTAAGAAAATAATAATCATAATATAAAGATGTTAAACTCTCAAATTTCTTCTAAATTCGCAAATTTTGCAAATTTTTGACAGCGATGAGCGACCAGAAGATATAATTTATTTATTTTAATGTTGTTTTTATATATTTGAAGAAACTTTTAGGCCTTATAGGGTCCTCGTCCTATATTCTTTAGTCGTTTTTTTTTTAAAAAAAATATTGAAAAGTTGTTGTTTTTACCGGATTTTTCAAATTTCAACGGCGATGCGAGACCGAAAGATACGTAAATATTTTTTTTTCTTTCTTTTTTTTTTTTTCGTTATCTATACCAATGGCAACTCTTGCACACTATAGCGTTCCGGAAATAGAAAAATGATTTTTTTCCGAACCATCCTAGTCCCGACATCTAACCTTAGTGGACATATCTTGTCTCGAGACACTTTTCATCTATTTCCCATAATTGATAGTTTTAGTTTCTATGTGCAGCAGGAGTTTTAATACATTTTTATTTATTTACTGGCAACACTTCTAGAATAATTTCGATACAAGTGTATTTAAAAACCTACTTCAAATTTGGACAACAATATATACCGATAGTTATGAATTTCATTTTTGTTATCTGGTGGGTAAAAGCAAAAGCTACCTGTATTTCTAGAAAATTTTCATGCTAACGTTTTTCTAGTAAATAATTTACGTGCTGTTTGTAAAAGAAGCTAACTTGTGATTTATACATTTTAGATTCGTGATTGGCCAACACGTAACAATATGAATAGAATGGGAATGAAGAAGAATATACATCAGCAGAAAGAAATATAATTCAGGAAGTCTTCCATGACGTAACCGTTCCGTATTTGTGTATGGTAAGAGTGTTTTTTTTTTTTTTTTTTTTTTTTTTTCACGCACTACGTTCAAATAGTAGGAATAATGTGTACAATTAACTACAAAGAATGTAGATTTAACATCATTTCCATTAATTTTTGACACTGACTAAAGTATTTTATCTTTCAGCATATTTTATCATTTACATTATTCCCGAGTTTTCAAATACTATTTAATTTTACAAAGTACTTGTTTCAACGACTGCCCTTGGTAACAGTTTCGGTTTTATTTCGAGAAAGTTACTGTGATCCTACCTTTTTTAATTTAAGTAGGAATGAATTTCTTCTTGATTTTGCCTTGGCTAAGTACTATGTGAAGAAACTTATGAAATCCTTTCTTTCCTTCCAACATTGTCTCGTTCTTTTCTTGTGTTGCTCTCTCTTTTTTTCTTTACCTTTCTTCTTGAAACCCTTAAATGTTTAAGCCAGGAGCGTCATTTCAGATTTTGCTTTTAGGGGCAAGACCCCTTGATATAAGTAAAATTTCGCGTTTTTCACTGATTTACTACTATTCTATTGATAATATATATATCAAACTCAGGAGGGGCAATTGCCCCTCCCTGCGCTCCCTAAATGACGCCGCTGGTTTAAGCTTCCTTCATGAAACCTTTTTGCTATTTTTCTTCCGCGTTTATCTCTATTTCCATTATATAGGGTTCTTACAAATCTCGAAATGTCAGGGGAAACGAAATTGTATGAAAAAAAGAGAGGAAATGGTCAGGAAAAAGGTAAACCTGAAATCAGAGAAAATTGGGACTTCGCTTAGGAGATGAAAAATTTTTCGATTTTGCTTATATGTTCAGATAAGCCCGTAATTCAAGCACAGAAGACCAATGGAGCTCAATGAAGCAAGTTAATCAAATATGAAGCAGTCAATTTAAGGAATTTTTCTACTTAGCAGTATCATCTAACGCTTTTAAAACATTTTAATAATTTGCACAACGGGAGGCCCAAAAGTAGGTATACTGTCCAGTACTGATCAGCTCACTGTATTTCATATGATTTCTTATTGTTATTCATCAATTTCTTTATTATTTGTTCTTAAATCCTTTATACTTAAACCTTAATCTCAGAAAGCCAAAGCAAATAAACCCATAAGCTAGAATTTTACACTTGATCAATGCAAGGGTGTATACCTACTTTTAGGGCAACCCTATATTTTTATTTATTTATTTTTTACATTTAAGAAATTTGTACAGAAATTATTATTGCAGTAGATAAGTACTGTTTTTACTGTTAGTAGCTATCATATAGCGCTACTTAGCTGTTATATACATGCTGTTCCTTAAACAATGACCGCACTCTTTATTGCTGTTTTGAGGCAAAATTTTTCTAATTCCAACTTCGGGTATCTTCGGAAAAAGTAAACCAGGTTCGAATCTTCAAGCCAACCTTTGCAATCGGAAAAAATGTGTAGATGTGTTTTTCTTCTTGTAAATATAATAAGACTTGTTACCAAGTGTAGAAAAAAAGCAACATTGATTGAAATACTTAATGATATAATATTTCGAAACTTTGTATTAATGTCAGCACATGCTTGTTTGTCATTTAGCTTTCCATACGTTAAAGAATATTTAGATATGTAAAGGAATATTTCCATGTGTAAAAGCAGAATGGAAGAAAGAAATCGAATATAATTCTCGCTTGCGTAGTAAAATAAAAGACAAAGTAGAACAAAAACAGCGTTTGCAGTGGATATAAAGGTAATTGTCTTGAAATTTTTATATTTCGTTACATTATGGTAGCATAGAGTCGTCATGTTAGCTCAGTGGTAAATTGTTAGATCTCAAATCATAAGGTCGTGGGTTCGATTCCCATCTTGGTAAATTCTCGTTTTTTTTTTTCTAGTATGAAATATTTTCTGCAATGCATAAAAAATTGTATAAAATAATTACATTCAAATACATCAGTTTTATATATATTCATATAATCATTACATAACATAAGTAATTATTGTTTTTGAAATATAACGTTTGGGAAAGGTGTTATACGTCGGTATTATATATGTGAATGTTAAAGACAACTTAAGAAAATTGTATAATAGTAACACATAAGTTATGTAGTGTATTTATTTGTAACTATTTGTCATATAGATGTTACTTCTCAACATCCGTATTACAGCATACCATTTATGGTCTTGAAAAATTATCCGAGGCATAAAGAGAGGATATAAACAGAGAATCCAAAGTCGGAACGCTTGCAAGAAATTCATGAACCCCAAAGGTCACGTGAGCAGACTGGAATTGTCTTTATGAAGCATGCCAGAAGGGAAAGTCTTCACATAGATGCTTTTGTAATATGGAAGTGATGATGCCTTGGGTCTCTCTCTCTCTCTCTCTCTCTCTCTCTCTCTCTATCTCTATCTCTCTCTCTCTCTCTCTATCTATCTATCTATCTATCTCTGTCTCGCTCGCTCAGAGCAATTTAAACCATATTTCTTAGTCTGGAAAAGAGTACTGTCGGGATATATATTAAAAATGCTAGAAAAGGATCGATATTAGTATCGAATCCATAGTTTCGTGGTCGCTTAGGTAAATAGTTCTACTTTCAATTCCGCTTAAGTCCAACTAAGCTCCCATTAGCACCCAGGGTGGGTACGTAGAGTCGTAAAAATATCAAAATCAACCAATATTAGAGTCGAATCGTAAGTTTTCAGCGCCGCTAACAGTGCCGCGTTTCCCATTAATCCAACTAGGCCCGTGCCTAAAAGGCAACATATTTTAAGAGCGCAAAGTTTAAAAATTAAATAATATTTCATTTTTTTTTTGGTATGAAAAAGTTTTTAAAAAAATCAAGAGCAAATATACGATTTCATGAACAATCGTCTTTTACTTTCTAACATGTTTAATGATAGCGTAAGAAATCTAAAAACAATTCGGAACATGTTTCCCATTTGTTATTTTTTGTTATGTAGTTGTAGCTGTAGCATCTAGTGAGTGGTATTTAGCTGCAATAAATTGTTAGTTCACTAATTAAGCATAATTGAATTAAGTTTTAAGTTAGGGATGAAGGGGTGGAGAAATGAGATTATTGGTGGCCCCGAGAGCAAAAGTGCCTAGGAATGCCGAGCTTTTGAATGCAGCACTGGTCGCTAAATTAATTGGTAGAAGTTTTAATGCCATTTAAGACCAAATTCAGTCCTAGCGGTGGCAATATCCGTTTGCTCTCATAGAAGCAACGAAAGGGGCTGACATCAAAATTTAAAAAAAATATAGTGTGGAAACCATAATTTTGGGGGTCGCTTAGATAAAGAGTGGCACTCCAGATGCCATGTAAGTTAGGCCCCCATTAGCTCCCTGAAGGAGTTTGTGAAATTGTGAATTGTAAAAGTAATTGAAAATGACCAATGTTAGTGTCGAATCTGTATCTTTCGGGGTCCCCAAGTTCATTGGGAGCAGTTCTGATGACCTTTAAGTTCAACTTCCAGTAGGGGTAAGATCCCCTAGCACATCTAATAAGGAGAGTCGAAGGGAGTAACATATACAATGATACAAAACTGCTGACATTAATATAGACTCCATAGTTTCGTTATCACCGAGATAAATAGCTACATTTGTGAACGAACAAGTCAGCTGGATTTTCTATTTACAGGGGCAGCATCGAAGGCTTTGCTCGCACAGATCTAAACATTTTAATGTTCCTGTATAAACGTATATTCCAGCGTAACTCCGTAATGTCTGGGGCAACCTTTACCAAACGTGGGAGATACATTATTTTCAATCTAAGAAAAAAAATTTTGTGGTAGTATGATACTCCAAGTTATAATGTAAAACGACTGATCTTAGTGTGTTATCCATAATTTTCTTGGTTGTTGAGATGGATAGTGATGCTCCTAATGGCGTTTACATCAAAATTCATCCCCATCTTCACAGAATGAAGGCCTGGTAGAGTTGAAAAATAAAAGCTCAAACGTTACTGAAATATTTGTCGAATTAATAGTTTTCGGGTTCCCGAAAGCGTTTCTAATAACTTTGGAGGTAATTTGTACCCACTTCAAGATGGGTTTTTCAATCGTATTAATTTCTCACCGTGAAAAGAAATGGCCATTTCAACTAGTATATGTATCAAGACAACCTTCGCAATCGAGAAAAAAATTGTGTGGATGTATGTTTCGTCTTTTAAATGAAATAAGACATGTTAGACTTAGAGATGGAGTGGGTCAATGGGTCGGTTGATCAGTAGGTGAAATGGTCAAGATTTGAGTGTGGGTGAGTGGATCGTGGGTCAAAAGGATGTGACCTACTGCGAAACACCAGTCACCGTGATTCACATTGCCCCACCGACCCATTCTGTTCAGGTCATTGTAGACAGCATTTTCTGAACACTGGTGAGGTTATCTACGTTGTACTTTCAAGAATTCCATTTTTCTTTTTTAATTTGTTTCTAATGAAAAAAGTTCATGCACTTCGGGATTTTGATATTTGCAAGTGTAATAGTTGGAATAGGAATAGGAGTTGGATTTTGAGATTCAGCCTGTGAGCTTTTAGAGGAGATAACTGGTGGAAAAAAAATATTTTTGAATCACCTGTAATATATGAATTATTATATTAAAAAAATTGAAAGTAACTATGTCTGCGTGATCATCACAGTCAAGTTGCAAAGTCAAATGAGATGACGTTTGGTATATAATCAGGTCCCAATCCCAACTGGGAAGTTCTTATAAGCATATCACTTTCATTATAATACATATCCTTAGGGGGAGTGGGGGTCCGAATTTTTGCAGGAAATTGAGTATCTCACAAGCCGTTGAACTTAGAGAGCTGAAATTCAGTACATAACTCTCTAAAAATAAAAACCGAACATGTCCTGGTATTTTTTAAATTTTCTTTTATGAGGGGGGCGAGGGGAAATTTTCTATATATTGTAAATTGGTAGTGGGTTGATTTGTAAAAATAATCGAGAACGATTGATATTAGTTGAGAAACAAAAACTAGAGTTCTTTTCATTTTATACCCACTGCTTTCTATTAGAATAATTACTGAAGCTTGTGTTTAACATATGGAGCGTTCAGAGCATAAGGCAATCAAGCCATAAAGTTGAGAAAATTGGCGATAAAATTTGTACTCTAAACTTAATTAGATGGGCATTTTAAATTAGTACGACATGCTTAATTTGCATTAGTGCGGCTTTCCATAATTATTACTATGGAAAACACGGTTTTTTATCTTTTCTTTACGTTGGTCTACTTTACCTTGATTTGAGAGTTTCAAATTTCACCCTGTTTTCTACTGAAATGTATTTGTAAACCAACAAAGAAATAATTATATCTGATAAATTTAAATTCATCTTTATTTGCAAGATAAGAAAGACTTTACCATTGTATATCGTAAAGGTCAGATCCACCGGTGTTGCAACAGAGCGGTGCTTGAGCGATTAACGGTAGGAATTCAAACTCCGATAAGTGAAAATTTCACAGTCTTGTTTTATTACAAGTGTAACCTCTTTAGTCAATGGAGAGGAGGACGTGGATAATGGGTCAGAGTTGATGACGATGGGTTTTGGTGGGTGTTGCGTAATGACATACACATATATAATTCCATGTATCCGTCAATCCCCAGTTCTAGCTGTTTTACCCACTAGGAATGTAAATAGCATTAAATTCCTTTACTGCAAAATAATTTCCGAAAAATAAAACCACCAGTACTGACAATTAACGTCTACACATCGAGTGAGCGCGATAGTTACCATAGAAGGGTAGAATAGGTTATCATCTGTTCCAAATCACTGCAAATCCCAATTTCAAATAACAACTAACAAACTTTATTTTGAGTAATTTCGTAACAAATAACATGTACGAAATTTAATAACGAAAGTTCTCCTGTGAAGTAAATCAATACTTAAATATAACATCCAATGTGCAAAGTAACACTCATTACTTTTTTTTTCCCAAGGATTTGTTTAACACTCGAATCTTTAGATATAAAATCCCCACTTTAAAAGCAATAAAGCATTCTTATCGAAACATTAAATAATATAGGAATTCTCTACCCAATATGAATGACCAAGGTTAGCTACTGAAATTTAAATTTATAGTTAAAAGCAGACAACATCAAAAGGGTTTCATTCAGATAGTCCAACCAAGGCATTTAATGGTTACGTAAGATGACCAATTCAAAGTTTTTTTTTCTTTATTTTTTTCTTTTTTCATACGAGACAATAAGGAAAGTGAAATGGAAGTTACTAATTCTAATATAACAAATTACTATACATACCAGAAACTATTTCATTCATTTTCTTTCCCTTCTTATTTTTTTCCCTTTCTTTAGTCTCCAAACTAGGGATGGCCAAAATTTTCCGGAATCCGGATTCCGGAAATTTTGTTTTCCGGAATCGGAAAATTTACTTTCCGGAATTCGGAAAAAAATCCGGATTTCGGAAAAAATGCAGAATTCAGATAAAATCCGGAATTCGGAAAAAAATCCGACATTCGGAAAAAATCCGGAATTTTTCCGAAATCCGGATTTTTTTCCGATTTTACTTTCCGGATTCCGGAAAGTAAAAATTCTGGAATTGGCCATCCCTAGCTAGTAGCTATTAAAAGAGAAACATAATAATGAATATATATACTGTGTTAGTTTCTTGTAGTTGGATATGTCTTTATCACTTACGTAGACAATTGCTACTGCAGTTATTTACTGCTTTATGAGGAAGATCTTATTTTCACACACAAAAAAGTCGCCGGTATGTCTCAAACATTATCGCGTTCCCACCTGCAACTGCTCCAAAGCACTGCAAACTACTTTTTAACCAGTGTTGCGGAGAACCACAACATACATAATTCAGTGCAACATGCAAACCTATACCTCGGTAGACCAACCCTAGCTCCTACCTTCAAAACTTTTTTTTTTCTTTTTCAAAGGAGGAACCACTGGACAACTCCACCGAAATACAAGTTTACTTTTGCACTACGGGTAATGGAGTAAATTCTACTTTCCAAAAATATAACTTTAATTCCTTTATCTTATTTCTAAAAATGCTTTTTTTTTCTGAATACCAAATCAGTGGGGTAAGGATCTAATCTACTTCTTGAAATCGTGAATTCCCAAAAATTTCAAAGTAGTGAACAATTTATTGTAACAAATAAGTATAGAAAACAACAATAATAATATATATATATATATATATATATATATATATATATATATATATATAACGATTTAAGTTCCGTATTTGATAATTGTTAACTTTTGAGAACTTTTAATAGAACAAACAAATCCAGCCTTGAACTGGGAACGAATACTTATTTCAATCAAATCAAACGGTAGTTTTAATACAAAATCTTACTTTTTTTTCCCACAAAAGTTATTTAACAACTCCTTTCCCTTCTGTTTTATGAAATCCTCCTTCAAGGTTCCGGTTAAGGAGAGGGCAAGTATGAATTCTTAAAAACACTCTGACTTTTTTGAAACTCACATGAAGCTTACTTTGAGAGAAACAGTGAACAGAGCCAGTGACTGAATCCTCTATAATTTTAGAATAAAAATAAAAGTGCCAAAAAAGATTAACCTAGAGGATCCTTTCACTAACTCTCCCACCTCCTCTGTAAGTCACACATAATAAATCGAATTATGAAACTTCCAAAGATATCAATGACTTACTTGCAATGGTTTGAACAAAACTTATTATATTAAATTTTCACTATTTTCACCTTTCATTTGCCATATTTCAATCTTCCAAAGCAATAGTTTCAAACAGAAGTAATTATAACTATTAAGTCACTATAATTTACGTATCACGTTCCCATTCTTATAAATTTACAGAACCCATTTCGAACTACATTACCCTACCGTGTTTAGCAGTCAACAGGAAGCAGCCTCGCGTTTTGCACGTAGAGGAAGCCTTCCCGATGACGTCAGCTACTCAATCGCGCAGCCGGACTCGGGAGAGAGCCATTACGCAGTAGCTTGACAAAGCAGGGTTGCCAGTCTACTTTGACGGAAATATTGAAAGGGGGTTTCATTTACAATTTGATAATAACACAATGATAATAATTAATCGTAACACCAGGCGAAAGGCAGTGAAGGAAAAGAAATCTCAACAAATATTCTAATAACATTCGCTTATTGTCAACATACCTACAGTGAGCGCAGAAAGTGTTCGTACACCGTGCATACTTTATATTGAAAACAGCTAGCATGAGAACGGGAGGTGGAAAATATATATATATAACCAGAATTAAGACTACACATTCATACATTTTATTTCTATATACAAGAGAAGGGTCAAACAAACACAATCACTGTTTTGTTCAGAAGAAAAGAGAGAATTCCTTTTTTGTAAACGCAATAAGTCACTGTACACTTATGCTTGAATTAATGATTAAAAAGTATATTACGTTATTTAATATTTTGTGGGATTACCCTCTGCGTTAATGATTGCCTGTAGTCTTCGTGGCATTGATTTCACCTGTAGTAGTTCGTAGTTCTGTGGCTTCGGGACTGATTATGTCCCATTCTTCTTGAATAGCTTTTCTCAGGCCTTCTTTAGTAGAGAAGCTGTTCCTTCTGATTCTTGTCTCCAGAACAGACCATAGATGTTCTATGGGGTTCATGTCTGGGGATTGAGGAGATGTGCGAAGCTGTTTCAAGGTATTATAGAGTAGCCACAATCGAGTATTTTCCGCTGTATGTTTGGAGTCGTTGTCTTGCTGAACAGTGGCGTAGGGAATGGGGGGCGGAGGCCCCCCCCAAAGAGGTCCGACGGCCCCTCCCCAAAGAGGTCCGACAATGTACTTTGGTACTTTGGTGTTTGTAATTTTTTTTATATATTTTTATGTTTATATATTTTTTGTTTGTAATTTTTCTATATGTACCTATAACAGCACTTGTCCCCCCCAAACACACATCCTGGCTACGCTACTGTTGCTGAACAATAAATTGTTTTCAAGAACCATCTTCTGCGCACTAGTATGGAGATTTTCCTTTAATATGTTAATATACACTTTGTGGATCATCACTCCATCGATAAAGTGGAGACAACCCACTCCTGAGGCACTCATACAACCCCAGACGAGCACGGACCCTCCTCCGTGTCTTACCTTAGGGACGAGATTTTGAGGATTCATCTCTGTATTCACCTTGCACCATACCATACGCCTCCCATTGGACTCGATAAGATTAAATTTACTTTCGTCCGAAAATATGACCCTATTCCAGAAGGAAGCCTGATCCCTTATCTTTATACTCTTTTCTCAAACTTTAGTCTCTTTATACGATTTGTCTTGTTCACCCAGAACATTTTCCTGGCTATCCGACCATGATACCCTGCAAATATTCCGCACTGTACTGGCTGATACTTTAACACCGCGTGTTTCCAGATCCGTTGCCAATTGCACAGCACTACTTTTCGGAACCTTTTTTCTTTCCCTAATAATGTAACGTTTATCTTGTTCACTCAACACTCTTGGTCTTTCAGTGTTTTTTGTTTTGTTTGGCACAGTGATAGAAACATTATTGATCGCAATTATTATTTGTACTGTTGAACGAGGCCTGTCTGCAAGGTTTCCTATCTTTCTCAAAGACTTACCCTTCTTATGCAATTTAATAATTACTTTTCTTGTCTTCTCATTTGTTTCTGTTCGGTTGCTTCCCATTTTGACAGCCCACCGTGCAGTTTTTTCACTCCTATTCACAACTAAACTCATTCTGTTACTCGTCATGCTATACAGAGGTGTATACTCAGATTAATACTAGTGAACCCCAGTTGTGGTATCTTTGTTTCGTATTCGTACGTCAGGTGTACGATCACTTTTTGCGTCTACTCAATACACTTTCTACGGAATTTATTTACTTTCTGACCATTAAACATGTCTTTGTGCTTCTTTATTGATACATTCATAAAACTTAGTTTTCATTATTCATATTGTGTGTGTTATTACACTTCTTAAATTTTCTGTTTCTTTTTCGCAGGCATTCTCGTTTCAATAGCATAGGTGTACGAACACTTTCTGCGCTCAATGTATGTACAGTAAATACAAATTTATAATTTTTTGACTTTACGAAGTATACAACGTAATTGTTCAATAATTAACATAAGCAGGCATTCATTAATTTATATTAATATAATAATTAATAAAACTAATAAGCGGGTGATTGATGACTCAATGGTAGAGTTTTCATCTATGGTATTCTAACCCAGGACATGTGGGTTTTCGATGGCTAATTTTGTGTTCGAAAATTTTCCCGGTGGTAGGCCTACTCTTGGTTCCCTTTCTTATATTTGTTCCATCATCACTCATTAATGAATTTAGTTTATCAAAACTCTATAGCCATATATTCATTCTGTCCGTCAGTGAAACAAACAGTCTCAAGAACTATCTGATGGATTACCATCAATTTTGGCCATGATGTACAGAGTCAATAGTTAAGAATCGAGTTCCCTGATGAATGTAATATTCAAACCGGAAGCGGTACAAATCAACCATTTCCGGCTTTAACGTTAATCATTATATAGTAAATATAATAATAGATAGCGAGAAGCGGTTTCCAGTAATCGACATAGGCTCATGTAGATAGAATGTTACCCAATTTGTGCATCTGCTGAAAATAATGAGCGTAGGTATTTAGAGAGCATTTTCCGCTTTAGAAAATGTGTGCTTGGCAAAGAATGTAGAGAATTAGCTGAGTCAGGCACGTAGCTAGAATATGGTAATAGGAAGGGGGGGGGGTCTGTCACGAAATACTGTGGTTATTTACCAGGGGCTCAATCATTCTAAACTATTTTATTGGCAACATATATTGGTTCGTTTAGCCAAGATTTCTAATGGGGGGATGATATGAAATACTGTGGTTACACACCAGAGGCTCGATCAATCTAAATATTTTACTGACAACATACCCATATTGATTGGTTAGGACAATAAAATGAGGATATATTAGTATTTTAATAAGAAGCTATGAAGAAATCTCGAGTAAAAGAATATAAAAAAGTATTGAAAAAGATATAGTCTTCCGAGGTCATTCGAACTGTGTCGAGAATTTTGCGTCTGGGAAATTTGCGCCCTACCTCAAGAACAGGGAAAACTGCGCCTGCGATGTACCTCCACCGGGAAGTTTGAGCCCTGCGAAATAAAAGAATCTATTGGAGCTTACGCATTTGCTCGGAGGGGCTGACATTACAGCATAAACAATCCTCCCCCCACAACCATGCCATTTGTGATTTATTTTCATTGTGGCTATATAAGGAGAGAATAAACTTCAATATAATCCAAAAGAACACAACGGATCAACGCAATCACTGCTTCTTCCAGAGATGATTTTGGGGGAACACTGGCCTCCCCAGAGCTCTCACAGTGCCCCCTCGGAGGAGACCAAAATAATACGTGTACGTCTATAATATAATAATAAATAGAATAGTACCAGCAGTGACCCCCCCTCCGGAATACTAAGTGTGTTCCCCCGGAACATTTTTTCTGAAAGAACGACTGAACGCAATTGTGTGTTTGAAGTGTAATTCCAGCAAGTAAACACGCTGTTCTTGATAATATTACTGAACTGATTTTACGTTCACTTTACATTTTCTTTTCTATATTTTGTGTCCTGAAAAGCCAAACAACTCGCAAGGATTGTGAACAGAGATATCTCGGTAGAGCCAAACAGCCTTTTGTAGATTAAATTATACTCTTTGATTATATAATTAAATAATTATATATCAGTCATTTATGCTTTTATTGTAAATTTTGTAGTATAATGAAAAATCGTATTTGTATGGATTGCCCTTTAGTGAACTAAAATTGTATTTTTTCATTTGTTCGGAATATTATAACGGATGGAGTAACTCACTGAGACGATGAGAGGCAAGCCTAGTTCAAGTGTGAGTGGAAGTTACTTTACACAATACAAAAATAAGTTGAATTGTAAGGCGTTAACATCCCAGTGCAAATTTATAGCCGGCGCATTTTCCCCTCTTTTTGGGGTAGGGCGCAAACATCCCAGTGCAAATATATTGCGAGCGCATTTTTTCCTATTTTTGTGGTAGGGCGCAAATTTTTCGGGCGCAAAATTCTCGCATTCAAGGAAAATATAATGTCCGTGAAGTTGACAAGCCACTTATGTCAGACCCCAATGTCGACTTTAAACGTCGCTAGTGCTACGTTAGTGTTCGATAGTGACGCAAATCGTTAGTACTCCACAGATAACGTGTGCTTTTTAAATAATGGATGTAAGTCTTCTAACTGCATGCCAACACCCCCACTTCTAAGAATCATCTCAAAAATGAGGTTAACCTTTAGAGCAAGTAAGTGCTCATTAGTGCCATTAACATTAACGTTAATGCCTCCATCGTACGGCCCTTTGAGTAATAATAACACGACGCTCTTTGCTAGTCTCAATGCGTCCCTATATTCTCGCGAACATTCTGACGTGCCCAAGTTAGTTACTTTTTTTTTTTGCAACTATTGTTTATCTGTTATTGTTTATTGTTTATTGCTAGTCTGCAGAGTAGTCCTCACATTAATATGCCATTGCCCTTGATAATCATTGCGTATTTAGAAGCAGTTTGTTATTACTGTTAGAAGATATCAAAAAACAGATAAAATCTACTACTTAACAGTTCATATTTTTACAGTACATAAAAGATTAATAATAATAATAATAATAATAATAATAATAATAATAATAATAATAATAAGACTATTCCAGCATAAAAGTTATCAATTGCATCACACTGGCAACAAGCGACGCATATTTTAACTTCATAAAAATTCGTTTCTCACGATTTTCTGGAAAACTACGTATGATAACATCTTCATTATGTCAAGTTGTTTAACTCAGTGTGACATATGTCTTACCTCTGGACAATATCACAGTAAAACAAAAATTAAGTATTAGGAGTACATCGTACTTTTGGACTACATCTCATTAACCATGGGAAGATTGAGTAGTGTATACTTTAGGATGTAAGTTTCAGCTTAACTTGCATCATACATTCTTAGGATTACAAAAAGGAAATTTGTTCGTTTGCATTTGAACAAAATTCTTAGGATTGCAACAAGAAAAAAAATATTTTTTTCTGAATTCCGGATTTTTTCTGAATTCCGGATTTTTTCTGAATTCCGGATTTTTTCTGAATTCCGGATTTTTTCTGAATTCCGGATTTTTTCTGAATTCCGGATTTTTTTCTGAATTCCGGATTTTTTTCCGAATTCCGGAATTTTCCGATTTTACTTTCCGGATTCCGGAAACTAAAAATTCCGGAATTGGCCATCCCTACTCCAAACCTGTTTTTCTTCCTGAGCATTTTAGTGGCCAGAATCCTGCTTCACTCTCCTTACAGCCATAATCCAATGGTTTCCTGTCTTCGTAATTTAAATATCACCACCTCCATTTCACAGTTCCCATGATCATGTTTCGAACTCTACTCCTTCAGTACCTAGGTGAAAATAGGCCATCCGCTGGCTGCGCAGCAAGCAGCTGGCTGCAGCGACAACTACCGACACACAGCAGAATGCTCGCGCAATTCCACCATAGGTATTGCCAAGGTCACCCGGTTACGAGTACGTATCTCACGCACCTATTGCTATTTTAAAACGGAGAATTTATTAACAAACATTTTACATATTTTTATTTTTCGACTAAACGCAACATGGATCGGAGTTAGTTACAAATGAACTGAAATCTTTGAGTTTTACGTCCCACGCTTATGCCGGTTAGGCTAAAGGAGACGGTGATGATGAGTAATAAATGAAATGGTGGAATGAAGAAAGTGGGAGGAAACGGGAGTACCCCGAGAAAACCCACGCACACGGTGTTTGTCCACCACAAAGTTCACTTGGCGGGGGCTGGGATCGAACCCGGGACCCCAAGCACCAGAGGTGAACGCTCTACCACTGAGCCACCGCGGCCCCTGGAGTTAGTTACAATGGTTCAGAGTGGGTCAATAGGTCACTTGAGCGGTGGGTCACGGCGGGTCGTGGATCAAGCTTTCATTCACTTACAGCATCTCTGGTTAAAATTGTACTAAAGAGAAGAGTTCCAAAGATGCACATCGGCGATTATGTTCAAATTTTGCGCATATATAGTACCCCATCAGAAAGCAATAAATCTGAAACGGCTCACGGTACCACCACCTAGAACTCGAGATATAGGGGTTTGTCTGATTGGCTAAATTAAGATCTCAACGATTTATCTTTCAACAAGCGAGCATTTTATCGTCGTTTCCGTGGCGAAGTAAGAACACGTGCCTCGTAATCGTAACGGTGACAGTTCGCGCCTACCCCGTTTTTTAGTGTTGTTTGAGTCATCTAAATTTAAACAAATCACTCACATAGGCGATTTAACGTATTTTGGGGAAGTAGTTTCGTGGTTCGTTGGCCTTTCGTCGTGCGTCTGCCGCTGGTATAATTTTCAAACGGACGTTTACGACATGGTATCCGTGAAGTCCGTTGTTACCCGTAAAAGTCTCAACGGTGAAATAGATATCAAAACCGGCAAACACGTATTTAATCTTTTCAAAGGTACCCCGTCTCGAGGTAAAAACATTTGCCCAAGGGCCCCTGGAGGGTCCCAACTCAAATCAAGGGAAGGGAAATCAAGTAGAAAGATCTATATCATTTAAAAGTATTGCTGAAAGAAAGAAGATTTTAAGAGCCTCTAGTTTCTATGCTAAACTTGTGCGAGCGTTCAAGATGGAAATTAATCCTTTATTGAAAACTCCGTGGCCACCTCTAGAAATGAGAAACAGATATCAGAAGATGTAAACACTTGTCTTATTACAAAGTATAATACACCAACGTAGAGCAAAATGTGCCCCATTGTAAGTTTATTACATAAGTAATGTTACATTCTACGTTCCACGGTCGTGTCCTTCAAGCTAAAGGACAGGTGATTATGAATTATGAAAATAATGGTAGAATATAGAAATGGCAGTTATGCTGAGCAAGATGAGTTTCATGTACCAGTAGAATTGACAGTTCGGCATAAACTTTGACATTATTCACAGTTTGTTTTCTTTGTTTTGCTTTTACCTTTTTCAGGCACTTGGCGACGTAAGGGCTAGCCCCAGCATTCCTTCCATTTCTGTATTCTATCATTAATTTCATAAATCACA
The DNA here is from genome assembly GCF_964235325.1 of Thermobia domestica. Taxonomy (NCBI): domain Eukaryota; kingdom Metazoa; phylum Arthropoda; class Insecta; order Zygentoma; family Lepismatidae; genus Thermobia; species Thermobia domestica. The sequence continues at coordinate 312,847,800 of NC_137459.1, forward strand.
ATGACCCTGTTTTTTTAGCCTAAAGAGACAACCGTGGAACGTAGAATTTAATATTAGTGATGTAATAAACCCACAATGAGTCACTTGTTGTTTTACCTTGGTGCATTATACTTTTGCAATGGTAAGACAAGTGTTTACCTCTTCTGATATCGGTTTCAGTTTCACATTTCTAGAGGTGGCCACGGAGTTTTCAAAGGAGGATTTATTACCATCTGGAACGCTCGCGCAAGTTTAGTATAGAGACTCGAGACTTACAATCTTTTTTTAATTTTAGTAATACCTTTAAATGATACACTACTTGATTCCCCTTGCCATTTTTAAATTTCGAGTTGCACCCCTCGTGGGACCCTCCGGGGGACCTTGGGGCAAATGTATTTACCTCGGTACCTTTGGAATTATGAAATACGTGTTTTCCGGTTTTGACATCTGTTTCATCGTTTTTTTAGGGGTGCCAACGAGCTTCATGGATACCATGCTCCTTTATTCTCTTAGTTTTCAGATACAACTTCCTCCCATGCCGTAAGCGTCAGTGGACCACCGATGGGCAACTATCGACCTATCTCCAAAATTACTCCCCCAAAATCACCAATATGCGTGATTTGTTTATATTCAGGGGAGTCTAAAAGACACTAGAAAAAGAAAGCAAGTATCCCGAGCTGGGCGCAAACCTTCAGCCTTAAGTTTACTAGCTGTGTATTCCTCCGACTTCGCCATGGAAACGACTAAGGAAGCCTCGCTTGTAGGAGGATGAATTGCTGAGGTCTTAATTTAGCCAATCAAACAAATTTCCTTATCTCGAATTCTATGAGGTGGTACCATGAACCGTTTCGCATTTATTGCTTTCTGGTGGGGTACTATCTATGTGCAAAATTACCGACGCACACCTTCGCACCTACTCTTTAGTACAAGGTTAACCAGAGATGGAATGGTTCAATGAAAACTCGATCTACAACACACGACCCAGCGTGACTCAGAGTGACTCACCACACAACGTGACCCATTGACCTAGCACCAACTATAAACTACTCTGAACCATTGTGGCCAACTCCGACCTAACCCATCGTCATTAACTCTGACCCATGATTTCAGACCATCGTCTCTACTGACTAAAGAGGTTATACTTGTAATAAACCATTTTTTTCCAGTAGTTAACTCCTTTAAAAACTCACAGACTGCATCTCAAAAGCCAAGTAGTAAGTCCTATTGCTATTGTTACAATTGGAAATATCAAAATCTAAAAGAGTCTGAACTTCTTTTTTCACTAAAACCAAATGAAAAAAGATGAAAAATGGAGGTCTTGAAAGTAAAACCTAGATTAACCAACCGACCCACCCTTCTCAGTGCATTGTACACAGCATCTTCTGAACATTGGTGAGTTTGAGTAGATCATGGTGGGTTGGTGGGTAAGAGTGGGTCACGGTAAATGGTGGTACACGAGTAAATGCTTATTTCTTTTATCGATTCTGTTAACCCGGAGATATGGTTAAACGGGACTGTAGTGCAATCTGTTTAATTAATATTCTTACTTTTATGAGCTATTGAAACAAAGTTGAAATAAGCAAAATAAATAAATAATTCATTCTTCTTAATAATTTAAAGTGATGTATATTTAGTATTTTAAAACACATTTAAGAATAAATTTATGACATTTCCATTAAATTAAAGTGAATATTACACAATTTCTTGTTGTGGACGGAAAAAACGATAAAAATACAGAGTACTCTGAAATATTAAAATATTGGTGTGGTAGTATACGTTAAAATCTCTCATTTCTATTTATTTACTTGAAGTAACACCAAACACGCATCAATCTTTCATTAGCAAGGGGGAAAACGGAAAGTGACAACTTAAAACCACATCTGTAAGTCATAAATCAGTGTGACGGCGACCAAAACTATGGATACGTCTTTGGACACACACCAAGTTACAATGTCATTAGTAAGGTGATACTACTGCTCGGAGAGTTCCGATTACCACCCACTAAGAGCTGTCTTGTTATTGCGAATAGTCTATCAAGGCTTCCAATATATTCGAGTATATACACTCTTTAATTATATATATATATATATATATATATATATATATATATATATATATATGTGTGTGTGTGTGTGTTCGTTCGTTCGTTCCTGCTTTTGAGAAAAAATTGGTTATTGTTATTTATATATTCTGTTAGTAAAGAACTGTCTATTGCCCGAAATTTTACGGGTTTTAACATTTCACAGAACAGTAGTTTAGATCCTTTCTCACCATTTGGTCTATACAATTGTGGCGTTTACTCCATAGGATGGTAATCCAAGTGGAGCAAACATCACAGTAGACAGTCATTAATTGAATTTTTCTTCCGAGCGTTGACGAAGAAACAAGTTATCACAAAACGATAGATTCTTTCACCGCTAACTACACATAGGTGAAAATTCAAGTAATAACATTAGACATACAAATAAGACAAAATTTCAGCATCATTTAACATGAAAATTAATTAAACACTAAAAATTCACTTGTATCAATATATTGCACCATGCACAATAAGGCGAGAGCACATGCAAGGATCAACCCCAAGTCACATTAACGCCATATATACCCACAAATTTGGAAATTACGTTTAACATATACTTAATAGTATATTACTTACATTCCTTATCAACACAGGTAATATTTTTGACAATACTATGTATCGATGTTGATATATATATATATATAATATGGATGCAGTGAGTTTATATTACTAGCACATTTTTTCTATTGCAGAGATGTTCGAAAAGGTTCCTAGTGCTTTTTCTTTCCGGCGCCGAATGCTGCCTGCCTCCCGTGGTTTCTCTCTTGTTTTCGCTGTGAGCTCCGCCTACCGGGGTGACGTAATCACAGGTAGGGCTGTGATTGGCTGCCGTTGGTTGCCAAGGCCGTCGTTTACATCGTCTGCTGGATGTTGCCATCCGTGCGAGAATGTATAGCGCTCGTGTAAATATAGCGGTCTTTTTAAAATAAAAGGGAACTAAATTGTCTGAACTGGATACACCAAAAATAATGCACAAATGAGTTTATCACACAATTTGCTGAAAAAAATAAATATTAGCTTCAAGGTTTGTGTATTAATTGAATGGAAATTTTAAATAATTTGAGGAGAGTATCTGTTGACTACATTACACGACGTGTGAAACTAAAATTTTGGTTCGGTGGAATTAGTCAGGTGGTACTTTTTTCATTTTATAAAATTATTTTTCTAAAAGCAAGAAGGAATTAAGACTCTTTTACCTGGATGCGGGTTTGCATGTCACACAGAATTATGTATGTTGTGGTTTCACGCAACAGTGTCCCATTCTGTAAGTTCGATACATGTATTGCGGATCCTATAGTTTCCTAGCAGGCGAATTAGTCGTGGGTCATTATTTGTCGAAAAAAAAAGCTTGTCGGCTGGGAGTATTATGCAGTCCTAGTTACGATGAATATTTCCCTCAGAAAATACTAGTGGGTCATTTCTTTAGTAATCTGTCAGTTGCTTCTTCCGTAGGGATATATAGCCCATAAGGCCAGCATCTTCGAGACGTCGTCGATCAGTACAAAAGGACCGCGGCAAACCGTATGCTACCACTAGCTGTCGGAAAGTAATGAAAAGACTTCGACGGCTGAGGTTAATTAAGGCCTGATTTTGATCATGGGTAAAAATGTTTTGAAGACGGTAGTTATACATATAAATAAATGATGATAGCACAAAACAGTGTATGTCGTAAAACACTTACTTGTGTGTGGATTAATGGGAGGTATTAAATGCCACCCGAGTGAACTAGGGTAGAATATGATAGAGGTTAATTAGGTTAGGTAAGGTAAGTTTGGAACCATTTTACGAAATGTAATAATTTGTTTTCCTTATAATTTTCTTACGTATTCTTGACCAGCCCCAACAGTTTTTAGTGCTCAAATTGATTTTACAGTTATTACTGGGTCAACTTGCACCCACATGCGCAAAAAAAAAAAAAAATAAATAAATAAATAAATAAATAAAAAAAAATAAAATAAAAAAATAAAAAAACGCGTAAACTGTAACTTAAAATTTTTCGCATTTATTCCATTTTCCCTACGTTTATGAGTAAAATTCAGTTATTAGTATGGGAAGATGATAGAAAGCTATCCATGTAAAGAGGTGTTTCCAAAAAATATAATAAAATAATAAAAATATAAGCAAAAAACAAAATTACGCTCGGTTTTGCGTATTGGCAATCATGCTTTTGAGGGAGTTTTAGTAGCAGAGCACGATTGCGAAGGGAAATTGACAATAGGCAGTGGACGAAGATCGATAGGCGAAGGAAGGAACTGGAAAGTGGAGTAAAATATTGAATTTATTGGTTTAAACCTAGTGTCCAGATGGTTTGCCAAATATAAATTAGCTTCTGTAACTAAGACGTCGTACGAAAATATAGAATTAAACAGAAAAAAACTCTTATCTTAAGGTTCGAAGCGATACGCACCATGGTTATGAGCACTATTTGTTAAGAAAAGAGAACAACCAAAACGTAGTCTCCGTGGTTAGGTGGATAGAGTGGCGGACTAGCAGTTACTTTATTATTTTGACACGAGATCGAATCCCATCCCATCCCATATATATACATACATATATATATATACAAAACATCATAGGAAGTGTATAATTTTGATGTTAATAAGAACCGAAACAACAACAGACACTAAACGATGCGAAAGAAACGACCCCGAAATTCGATAGTGGCGGAACAGTGAGCCATTTAACTCCCACTTTAAAGACCCGTTTAACTCACTTCGGGTGATGCAGACGACGAGAAATAGATGCTTTTTTTTTTTTTTTTTTTAAGGTACTAAGCGATGCGAAAGAAACGATCTAGAAAATGACCTACTGTTCCGACACTATCGAATTTCGTCACACCTTGGAGGCTAATCTTGACACTTCTGCTGACGCACAACACGTGGAAATGGGGCACAAAACAGGCATTAGTCAATGCGAAAGAAGGACCTCAAAATTCGGTAGTAGTGGAGCAGTGAGTCATTTAACTTCCACTTTGAAGGCTCGTTTAACTCACTTCCGGTGACTCACAAGACGAGGAAGTAGGCACAGAAAACTTTTTAAAAAATAGTCACTAAACGATGCGAAAGAAACGACCTAGAAATTCGATAGTGGCGGAACAGTGGGTCATTTTCGCCCCACCGTCGAGGCCCATTTTGACCCTCTTCCAGTGACGCACAAAACGTCGAAATAGGCGTACAAAAGGGTATTCGATGTGAAATTAACCTCCTCTTAATTCGATAGTGTCGGAACTCTTGGTCATTTTCGTCCCATCTTGGAAGCCCATTTTGACCCACTGCCGGTGACGTACAAAACGTGGATATAGGGGCACGAAAAGGCACGAAAATTCACTAGTCGATGCGAAAGGAAGGACCTCGAAATTCAGTAGTGGCGAAGCAGTTGGTCATTTTCGTTTTACCTTCGAGACCCATTTCGACCCTCTTCCAGTGACGCACAAAACGTCGAAATAGGCGTACAAAAGGGTACGCGATGTGAAATTAACGACCTCGAAATTCGATAGTGTCGGAACTCTTGGTCATTTTCGTCCCATCTTGGAAGCCTATTTTGACCCATTTCCGCTGACGCACAAAACGTGAAAATACGCGCTCAAAACGGCAAGAAACTGGCACTAAACGATGCGAAAGAAGCGATCTCGAAATTCGTTGGTGACGGAACAGTGATTCATTTTTGTCCCACCTTGGGGACTCATTTTAACCCACTTCCCATGATGCACAAAAAACGTGGAAGTAGACACACAAAACGGTAGAAAACGATGTGAAGGCAACGACCTTGAAAATTCGTTGGTGGCGGAACAAGTTAAAGACGCCGTGAGCACCAATATAAGTATATACTGTAGTTCTTACCATCAAGGCTGAGAACTGCACGGTCTAATAATTTTAGCTAAAGTAGAAGCCCAACCGGGATATTGATGTCAACCGGCTCGGCTCGGTTCAACTGAGCGAACAGCTTGAGCTGCCTTGGTTGGGATGACCCATCGACTGGGCTCAATTGAGCCGATGGTTTGAGCCGGTTCGGTTGGGACGAGTCATCGACTCGGCTCGCCAATGGCTTGAACCAGCTCCGTTGAAACGAGTCCATAGTCTGGGTTCGAGTCAGCTCAACTGAGCCGATGGCTCGAACCGGCTCTGTTGGGGTAAGCAATCAGCTCGGTTCGGTTTAGCTCATGTGAGCCACCGGCTCAAGCTAGCTCGGTTGGATGAGCTGTGAGAGAGCCGCTTGAGTCGTTAACAACCCTAACCCGAGTCGAGCAGTTTTGAACATGTTTGGCTGAAGTCCTATAACTTTTAACAATTTTTGGCTCGAGCCCGAATACCTGTTCCTTTTGAACTCAAACCTAGAACCTCGTGACCGATGTCCTTGAATTCTGAAGATTTCTTGACGACCGAGATCGACAGTCAACTAATTTTTAGTATTCAGATACAAACCGCCTATATTCCATGTTTATACACGGTGTTATAATAATAATTAGTTATAGTAGTAGTAGTAGTAGTAGTATCATGGATAATTATATTGTCTATGTGGGATACTTGAAGAGATTAGTACTTGAACTACACAAAGGATTTAGCTCGAATTGTCTAGTTTTGGCTCGACTCAAGTGGAAACTCGATCCGAGTTGAGTCGAGTTGGGGGGAAAGTTTTCGAGTCGAGCTCAAAGATGTCTGCTTCGAGTCGAGTCGAGTTTTAAAGAAAATTCGCTCGAACTCGCTCGTGCCCATCCCTATTGTATGCATGACGGGCATATAGAGTTCTTTCGAGGGGGATAGAATCATAAACATAATATATTTAAAAAATGCTTAGTTTCACGGCTTTCTTCCCAGGGGGGCGAAGTGATGGTAGTTATCCAGCGTTTCTTATAAGTACCTTTTTTGAAATATGTAAAACAGTAACAAGTGGACAACACAATATACACATATCTTCTTATCTTCAGTTTTAATTGCTGATTTCAATTGCAATTAACAATTACAAGTTTCAGTTGTCAATTGCAGTTAACAGTTAAATGGTTTCCATTGCACTCTTTGCGATTGACAATTAACAATTAAAAGTTTCAATTGCCTGGTGACCAATTAACAATTGACGAAAAATTAATTGCAGATTTTATGATTGAATTCAATTGAAATTGATTTTCAGAGCAATTACTTTCAATTGATTGACCAATTGCAATTGATTACAATTGATTTAGCCCAACACTGCTCTCTCTATATATATATATAAAAAAAAAAAAGTCCTGACTGACTGATTGATCAACGCCCAACAGGACATTTAAAAAGAAAAAAAATGGAAATCCGAAGGGGGAAGGAAGAAAGAGAAGTGGAAATTATTTCTTAAAATTTCCATATATTGGAATCTTTGAATGTTTAAAAACATCAAGTTTGGTATATAAACTTCTCATTTAAAATAATTATACACATTTTTTAGCGTTTTGTTATATTTGTCCTAGACTGAAAGAAAAAGAAGTGAGAATGAGAACGGGATGGGAATTACAATTAGTGTAATAAGATGTCCATATCTCGGAAACTCAAGCTTAGAGACATGGAATTTAGTATTTGGACTTCTCATTTAAAATAATTAGGTATGTATGTAAGCGTTTTTTGATATTTGCCTTAGAAGGGAGCAAACCAGCGTAAAGTTACAATTGTTATAATCAGAAAGCCATATCTCGAAATCCTTTCAAGTTATTGCCGTGAAAATTTGTATGTATGTTTTAATTTGAAATAATTAAATTTAAAACAAAGACATGTTTCTGCGTTTTTTAATGTTTCCTTAGAAAAAAGAAAAAAGGGGTTGGAATTGTAATTGGTAAAATGAAATGGCCATATCCCGAAATCCCTTAAGAGTAGAAACATCTTATTTAATTATGTATTTCAACGTTTTTTAAAAATATTACCGTTAAAAGGGAAAAGAAAGAGGAAGAAAAATTCTGGTTGCAATTTTTATAATAAGATAGCCATATCTCAAAATCCCTTAAGATTAGAGAACTTAAGGCTATAAGAAGTGAAAGGCCGTGGGAAAAGCAAATGCAGGGGTCTAGATGCGAAGTTCCCGGCCAACCAAAGGGTAGTTATTCAATAAATAATCTGCATGAGCTAGACTTTACATACCGATTTCTGGGTATTGGTTTTTGAAATCCTAAGTTAATCACGTAACTTTAATTCATTAGAATGAAAATTTATATTTAGATTAATATGATTTTTCATAATTTATGTCAACTTTAGGTTCTTTATCAGGGTCATAGAAGATAATTTATTTGCATATTTTCATAGCTGTGGCTTTTGTTATGCAATAATTTCATTCTTAAGCAACTCCCTTTAATATGCTACATGTTTAATCATTTTTAATAATCTTATTATTTCTAAAATTATTTTAGATCAAACAGGGAAAAAGGAAGAAATATACTCCATTCTTTTCCGTTTATTTCAGCTGTTATTTTTTCCTTTCATTTTGACGAAGAATTAAATTACAACAGTATACAGGAAATATTGCTCTTGAGAAGGAAATTAAATTAAGATAGTTTAGAAAACAGTTTTTCTTATATCAGAGGCATGGGTTCAAGCAACGACCATCCGGAGTCCCTAGGATTTAAGTACAGACAAAGAGGATATATAATGCGTAGAATTCTGCCTTTTTATTTATCCACGGTAAAAAGAAAATGTCAGTTTATTGAAGAATCTTGTACGCAGTAGGAAACCGTAAGATCTGCATTAGTTGAAGGTATATAATGATTAGGATTCGCATCACTTTGCCGTGCGAAAAACAGATGAGTTTTTCTTTATCCTTTTACAAACAGCTACTTCTGATTATCTTTTCAAATCAGATAATGGTTTTTAGTGACGTTAAGTGTTACACAGAAGTACCGTTAGCTAGTTTCGGCATGTCGGTATCGTTTGATATTTTTAATATTTCGGTATCATTCGATGATTTAGATATCATTCGAGATTTCTGTTTTTCGGTAGCGTTCGGTATTCAAAAATACCAAAAGTCGGTATTTATATATCAGTGCCAAACACTTCTGGAAATAAATGCTATTTTCATATAAGTTCGTGCAGAAAATTTCTTATCTGGAAAATGTCACGGGACAACGTCCAGTATAATGTAACAAGTTTAATCCCAATTTATGGACTGTATATTTTTCTCATTGCCTACTCTCATTATATCCGGTTGTATTTCCGGATTAGCTAACAAAATTCGAGCCTTTCATTACAGTGATTGATTCGTTGTTTTGAAAGAATTATCCTGGAACTTTCCTCACTATATGGCATGGCTTTTAGTTGTTGAGAACTTTTGAATACATGCGTGAATGCGATCTTTTTTTTCTTTCTTTAAATTAGGCATGAAAAGTGAATTTCTCAGTATCTGAGTATAGTACCAACTTTCTTTCGTTATTTCTTTGTTTCACCTTTCATCATTCAACTGTTTTCGTTCTGTTTCCACGAAACAACACGGATGTCACATCATCTTCGTCATCCAACAAATAGCTTTGTTCGTTGAAAAAAATTGCAATGTTATTTACATAATATTTTTTATTAGAATCATAAATTATTTTGTCGTTCCCTGGTACTAGTCTCTGCAAAATCTGTAGACCGTAATGCACCAAGGTATGCGTAAACAGCTTTTATGTAAAAGTATTTGCGGAGCATAGATGATTGCAAAAGCAAAATATTGCGTCAGTAGTAACATATCGCAGAATCTCTCTATTTGCGATTTCAAATATTGTCAACTTCAAAGCAAATATTGCATGGAATTCACGCAAACTGATGTGGATTGAGAATTCCTATGTGACTTTGTGAGCATATAATGCATAATTGTAATTAGGAAATTTTACAAAGACATACTCCAAGGGTGAAATTTTGTTGAAATTAGAAATGTGGTGGCCACTTTTGGAAATATGTTTTCATCAACTTCTCGGCCGAAATAATATCCTAATGCACCCTGGATTCTAATTTCTTGGCGCATGTGAAATTGGGTATAAATTGAAAATACACTGACACTAAAATGGCATAGAAACGTTTCGACATTATATAGGTATCATCTCACAGTATGAATCTAAGTTCCAAACTATGCAAATTCAGTACTTAAACTAGGAGTAGTGCATCTATGACAGCTGATTGCAGTAGAGTAATAATATCAAAGACAGAACTTGCTCCTCAGACTCTGAATACATATATAAAAAGGTATATACAGTGAAACCTGTCTTTAACGGAATCGAGCGGGACTCGCAAAAATTTCCGTTAAAGTCAGGTTTCCGCTTAATAGATGTAGACCTTTCCGTTTAAAAAAATGCATGCTTATAACGGACATACTGAGAAAATATATTGTTGTACGTATCTTATTCTATTACAGTACTTCTTTCTTCTAGTAATTAAAGCAAAAACAAAAACATAATAATAATAATAATAATAATAATAATAATAATAATAATAATAAACTCAAAATATGCTATGCATACATTTTCTTTATTTTTTTTTTTCAAAAGTCAAGCAGGATTTTCTGTATACATTGCTGCTTGGCTGGTCGACTTTCCGCCCACACTGTAGCCTGAGAAATTACACTAAGTAAATCAGTAATCTTTCCATAAGGCAAATTGTCCAGAAATATTTAACAAAAGAACGAAGAATTTATCGCAGACAGTGTAATGTATATGTTTGCCCCTGATAGTATATATAAAAACTTGCTAAACGTTGTAGTCCGGAACACAGAATTTTCCGTTAAGAGTCGGCGGGACTCAAGTGACCTTGACAAATCGAAGATTTCAGCCTTCCTCGCAGTGCAAAGTGTTTCCTTATTTTGGCAACAGATGGGGTTGTTGCTGAAATGCCGTCAAAGCAAATGGCACCCCCTCCTTTTCCTTCGTTTTCCCCTGCATGTGGTCAAAGTTGGACAGCGCAAGAGGGGGATGGTTACGGCTGTAAATGGGACAGAAGAGTGAAATCCCGTTCTTTTGGCTAAAAGAGAAACAGAACTGAAGAAAAAATAAATAAGAGAGACCAACATGATATCAGCCGTCAACTCCGTGTCTAGAGATCCACTCAAATATCTAAATGTTACAACGGTCACATACATACAATAGAGAACTAAAGCACTTGTCGCCTGTCTCTTTCTCACGGATTCTACCTATGGTAAATAACAGAATAGTGTGGGAAGAGTCTGATATAAAATGAACAACCATGCCAGTATTTAAAATAAAAAACACGGGAGAGTCGATTTCTAATTTATTTAGGGCCTTCGTGGTTTTTTAAAAAAACTTGGAATTGAAAGGCAGAAAACCCAGACCAAGATCTGAAATGTATTGACAATGTAACTCTTTTTTAGTGGAATCAATTTCCTTATTTTCTTTTCAAAATATGACCACCAGATTTACCCTCTCTCGCCTTAACATTCGAATGGTCCTGGGTTCGATACCAGTGGCTGACCATCCTGAGTTTTTCGTATTACAACAGGAAAGGGCCGCAATGTTACATTCAGCCTTGGGGACGGGCTTAAAAGGACAGGAGGGAGCATATGCCCTGCTTGATGTTGGTTTTTATTTGGGGAAATAGACCACTTCATTAACAATAGAATTAAAAGATGTCACCTTTTTCAGATGTGTCACTCATGTCCAAAATTATTGTCGCATGTCTATAAATATGTTGTTGTAGGAATATAATTTGATAACGAATTCGCCCAATGTTTCTTATAATGTTAGTATGTGTACAATCGACAAAGACATGTGTGTGGCAAATTTCATGACAAAAGAGCAGTAAATAAGAACAATAAAACGAAAATAAAACTTTCGTGTCCATTTAGCAACATTGTGTTTTACTCATTCTAATTTTCGTATTTATAATTAGTTTCCTATGAAATTTACCACATATACATTTCCCGATTGTATACATAGTATCAGTATTAAAAGTACCCAGCGAAATCATTATTACATTATATTCTTACAAGAAGACAGTTATAAATATGCGACAATCATTTTGGACATGAGTGTACAAGGACGTAACAGGTGTTTGTTTCAAGAATTAAATAAGTGTTCGTATAAATTGAACTTATTTCCTGACGTCATAGAACTAAGAACTGTTGCAGAGCGACGTAAGTCCGGTGACAATACAATATTCCATTGTTACTTTCATACTTTGCAATATATCTATTTATTTTAAAAGAAAATTTTAATATGTTTTAATTTCAACTTCCTTATCCTAAAATAAATACTAGCCTTTAACCAGCCCTGGTTTCCCTGGTTGCATATCACTTTAGGATTTGAAAATGTGTCCAACGAATAAAAAAAATGATAAAACACCTTTTAAAGACATTCTTTTGTTAATCAATTCCCACTAAAAAGTTAAAAATAATTTTGTTTATGCAAGACTAAATAAAAAGAATGGGGCGCGTCATTTTAAGAATTTATAAAGTAATTGTAAGCCTATATTAGAGCGCGTCCCATTTTTTTTATTCATGCATCAACAATTTTTTTTTTTTTTAACTTTTAAGTGCGACTTGATTAATGAAAGAATGTCTTTAAAATGTTTATTATCTTTTTTATTATTGTTAATGTTTGCGTCCTTGGCATAGTGTGTTTATTTTGGTAAGGTACCATATGGTGCGTTTCTATACTACTAGGGTATATTAAAATTTAGTTTCCTATGCGTTACTGCATACATTAAACAGCACTTAAAAAAAAAAAAAAAAAAAAAAAAAATACTACCGAATTTAGTGTTTCTCTGCTAATGGGAGGGAGACAGATTGAGGGTACCAAACACCCCTACCGTTGATTGAGAAATATTTAGGTGTCGACACTGACAAGCAACATCTACATTTGAATTTAAATGTTTTATGGGCTTTAGACAATTGATTCAGACCGGGAAACATGGGGGACAGAATGTTGGAAACAAGTAGTCCAGTCTCTAGATTGATTGCCTGGAATGAGTAAGGACTTTTCCCCCCTTGGTAAAACCTGCCAAAATTGGAAACAATATCAAAGAAACACTGCTTCGAAAAGAGAGGGAGCAAACATGCATAAATAGATAGAGTCGGATTTAGGTTTCGTGGGGCCCCAAGCTGTTTAAGGTAATGCGGCCCTTTATGTGTCCAGATGAACATAGGCACCCTACATACAGCAATGAAGACACTAGAGATAATTTAGGAAGCAGACTAGCAGAAGGAGCTCCATTAATTACATGAACGTAGGCTACACAGCAGTAAGCACTGTTGCTACGTATATATAAATTTTATTTTTTTAAATTTTCTTATATTTTAGAAATGTATACCCAGTTTATCTTTAGATTTTGGGGCCCCCAAGAGAGCGGAACCCTAAGCTATAGCTTGTTTAGCTTATACGTAAATCCGGCACTGTAAATAGTATACATATACAGTCGCGGATGCAAGGATGGCTATAGATGCTATAGTGTCCCCCCTTGACGCTCAGGTATACACTGGATGAAATGGGCTTCAATCCTGTTTACTCTGGATAAAGATGCAAACTATGGTTTAGCTCCTCCCTTGATCGTATCCTGGATCCGCCACTGTGTATATATATATGTATGTATGTATATAATTTGTGTGTCTCTAGTATGTTGTACGATGGAAGCTGATGAAAGAGCCTTATACCATATTATTCTTGATTTTTTGACAGGTAAACAAAGAATATTTCGGGGATTAATCTATGCTAAAGATTATAATAATGTAGCTTATTTTTTCTCTTGCATGTATATTCTCAGTCCTGCAGGAAGTTTTCATTCCTTTCTTGGAATAGATAAACGAAGACTTTGGTTCGACTTCTTCACAAATCTTTGTCGAAAGGTTGACTTTATCGCTACAAACACAAATTAATTCTTCTCATAGAAACCATCTACAAATACACTGTACTGCTGAAACAGAAACCATCAACCAAAGAGGTCATAAATTTTGCCATTCCTCGTGTTTGAAGTTCCCGTTCTTCACAATGATTTCCTTCCCCCCGCCCCTACTTGCGAAGTTGAAAATAGGTTTTCAAAAGGACTGGCTCCCGCTGAGAAGGAAAGTGGGATGAGGAATGACTATAGTGCCATCTAGCAGTTAGACGGCCAAGTACGTGAACACGAAAAAAATCTGATTTATGATTTCTGTAGGTTCAATGATGAAGAATATAATTTCTCATCGATTGTGTAATGGATGTCTTTGGAAATAGCGAAAAAATAGTACAGTAGCGCACAAATACAAAGATAGTACTCCATTCTGAAAAAAGTCCGAAGTTTTAAGCTCTTTTCCTTACTGTAAAAAAACAGAAGACCCTCTAAATTTGATCATTTTCTTATGGAAATTTGGATTATAATTATCTGTATTTATAAGAAGAAAATATCACGCACAGCGTTCAAATTGCACCTTTATAATGAGGTGCATCATATTGAGTGAGCTATTGAGACATTTTTGCGAAAGAACGAAATGAAACAATGATTTGCCTAAAAAATGGTTGAGATCCCATGTTAAATTGAACACCAATTATTCCGGCCGCTGTGGCGCACTCCTTCTCCCTCTTAAATGTTTATTTTCCATTCCGTTGTCCGCGTAACACAATTTCCGCTTAATGAAGGAATTTTTACGTTTTTTACTCCAAAATTAATGGGAGCGTGAAATATTTCCATTTAAGACAGTTTCTCGTTTAATAAAGGATCCGTTGAAAACATGTTTTACTGTATTACTCGCTCTCCCTTACTGCTTTTGTTTTATGGCGTTAAAGCGTGTAAGCAAAATAGTTTATTTCAACAACTTGTAGTTTGAATAGAGGGCTAGAGGAGGAAATAGAACCTATTCTTCGGACAGTGAATGAGTTACAACAACCCGCTTCTTGGTATCTCTTACCGTTTATTCTCTACGGAAATCAGTATTGAACGGAGATAATAGTAAATTTAACCGTTTTCGGATTTGGTAGTGTTATGATAGTCATGTGTTGTCATGAGACAAAGAATCGTGTGTAGAAAAAAAAAAAGCTTTCTTCGCTATCTAATACTGTTTTTTTTTTTTTTATGTATCAAGAAACGTTTAAACCAGCAGAGGATAGTTTTTACCACTTTCGTTTTGAATAAAACTTCAACGGAGGGGATGTAACCTTTGGGATGCTGAATCCATTGCAAAAAAGACCATATCTTGATATCATTTACCAGTTTTACTTTACAGAAATCAGTATTGCAACTAGAAGTAATAGTAAATCTGTACCACTTCCGGTTTCGGTATTGTTGTAGGTAGTTATACGTTGCCTTGAGACGTTGAATTGGCAAAAAAAAAAAAAAAAAAAAAAAAAAAAAATTCTTGCTACCCGTTACCCTTTTAGTTTTGTAGGGATTGACAATGATACCAGTACTGAAACTCTAAGTAATAGTAAATTTCAACTTCTTCCCGTTTTGGTTGTGTGTTGTAGTCATGTTACCTTGTGTTTGAGACGCTGAATCGTTTGGAAAGAAACGTTTGTTTCTACCTGTTATCGTTTTATTTCCATGTCGTAGAAGTTGAAACCGAAAATTCTTTATCTTAACTACTTCCGGTCTGAATAGTGAGCGAAGGAGATGGTACCTATTCTTGGGACGCAGACTTGATTACGAGAAAAACGCCCCTTGGTAGCATTTATCGGTTTTGCTCTGCGGAAATCAGAATATTGTAACCGGAAGTAATAGTAAATTTTTTACCATTTCGGGTTTCGGTAGTATTATAAGTAGTCGTGATGTGTTGCCTTGAGACGGTGAATTGTTTACAAAAAATCGCTTCTTGCTAACTTTTATCGTATTCTTTCTATGACGATAAACGTTGAAACGCGGAAACGACTAATACGAATCGCTTCTTGTCTGAGTAGAGAATTAATTTAGTAGAACGAATCTACCCTTGGAACATTGGATCCATTGCAGAAAACCACATCTGGATATCTCTTACCGTTATTGCTTTGATAACTGCCGACATACAATTGGCGGACAAAACAGTTCTAAAAGGCGTCCGGCACTTATCATTAGCATAGTGCTAACATCTAGAAAACGCGAACCAACTTGTGCTAGGTGGTGCGGACAAATACAAATTGCCTACATCTTTTCAAGCCATGGCGAAGTCAGTGAACTCACGCAATAACGCGACCGATGCATCTGTACATAAGACGTGTGAGCGCCGGTGGGAAGGTGAGGTTAGAAAGTGGACTAGGTTAGGTTAGGGTAAAAGATCAGTATTACTTGGGTTTGGTTAGCAGCGCAGATTAAGTTAGTAGAGTAGGTTTGCTTATTAAAGTAGAGTAGGGTACGCTTTTGTGAATGTGGGTGGCATTTTCAGAAATCTTAAAGTAGACCTTACAGAGATAAGAGTTCCTATAGCACCTGTATTGTTTTTTCATTCGTAACATTCCACCCGTAAACTTAAAATAAAAGTTTGCTGTAGACTGTGCAAAAAGTAATGTAAAATACAATATTCTGTCATATGTTCTAACTCACTTTAAATATCGTATAGGAACTGTTAAGGTTCAGACTAGCAACCGTAAACTTATAAACATTGCATGGTGGTGGCGTCGTCTTGGCGCACCACATTTTCGAAGATTTACAAGTGAAATTCAATACTATGCATGAAAAAACATGTTTGTATGGAGTAAATTTCTGCAGGCGACAGAATTAAACAGAAAGTAATACCGGTACACCTGCATTATAGATCTACAAGTATAGGGTTAAAAATGTATCTGCATATGAAAGATGTCTATTAGGTGCTAGTTTCCAGCGGCGGTATATTTCTGTACAATGTGCAGAACCTGTATTGTAGGTTTACATGTGTAGCGTTAATTGAGTGAAATCATGACAAGTGATATTGATACTTGTATCATTTTCAAAACCCACGTCTTCTCACTGAGTGTAGGACAAAATCCAAGAGAACAAAATTCAAACGGACAAAATCCAAGGAACAGTATCATGTGCGTAGCTGTGGTATGAGCCTGTGAACACCCTAATTAAATTGTGTGTTTGTTTTTTTCTTCAATTGTCATGCATTCTAAAGTTTTATCTGTAATTCTTCAATTTATTGAAATAACATTTCATTTACTTTTAAAGAACTGAAAATCCAATAAAATATGAAAGATTGACACAGTAAGAGTGCAGATGCAGATTATTCATAAAATATTCTGGCTACTGCTAGGACATTCCCAGGTGGATCCAATTTAGGGTGACCAGAAATATTTTGACTGAAAAGAGTATATTCACATAAATAACCAGAAAATAAAAGCACTGACTTGCTAAATCAGAGATAACAAATAACAGCAAAGCAGCCCAGTCTTAAAAAGAGTACACTTACGTAATTCTATTCTATTCATTGAGAATTAAAGTAGAAATAAATTTCACACACATTTAATTC
The DNA here is from genome assembly GCF_964235325.1 of Thermobia domestica. Classification (NCBI taxonomy): domain Eukaryota; kingdom Metazoa; phylum Arthropoda; class Insecta; order Zygentoma; family Lepismatidae; genus Thermobia; species Thermobia domestica. The sequence continues at coordinate 312,865,177 of NC_137459.1, forward strand.
ACACACATTATTACATTATTAAAAATACACACTTCAATAGCATTCAAACGTAATAAATGGTGGATGGCAACGAGTTTAAAAAAAAAAAAAAAAAAACAGCATTCTACCATTACCATATTCACATTTTGATCTTGATAGATACATCTATATTTCACTTATTTAGAATATATAGGCGAAACACGAGAATACAAAAAGTAAAACTCAGCATTCTACAACTACCGTACATATTTCACATATTGATCATTTCTGACGAAAATTTGATCAGTATATCAAAATTATTTGTTTCAAAACACTGTGTATAATACTTTTACATGAATGTGATAAGTAATTAAAGCTCATCTGCACTCTTACTGTGACAATCTTACATGTTTTATTGGATTTTCAGTTCTTTAAAAGTAAATGAGATGTTATTTCAATAAATTGAAGAATTACAGATAAAACTTTAGAATGCATGACAATTGAAGAAAGAAAGAAACATACAATTCAATTAGTGTTCACAGGCACATACCACAGCTACGCACATTATACTGTTCCTTGGATTTTGTCCGCCTTGCTAGAATTTAGCTTGGATTTTGTCCGCGCCCCCTTCTCACTACCCTTGCTTACGCACATATCCACAATCGCTGACACCTGCTCCTTTCAAACGCACCTCGCGGTACATCGCGGGACCACCAGCTTGGCCCTACCTTGATTCGGTTACATAGCATGGCATATGTCGGCCTTACGGGCTTGGGGGGAAACATTCTTCACAAATATATATAATGTTTTAAATATTGCTTTATTTTTGTTAGTTAAGGTTTGCCATTTCAATGTAGTGCGGATGTATGGCATAAAAACTATAATGCATGAAACACGAAACGACTTGCTCTAGGTGGCCAATAAAAAGCACCAATGACATGTAACAGTCAGGGCAGGAGCACTGCTGGGAGACGCGAGCGTTGGCGAGGAGGTGTGCCCGTAAGGAGCAGGCGCGTCTGCGAGTATAAAGGAGGCACTATTTATGACGTAAAATGCATGACCCTTCTATTTAAATATGACCTAACTTTCGTTAGGTTAGTTCTGTTATTTCAGTGTAATTTTTGTCTGTACTTACCTTCACGATTCGTATAAATTCGCTGCATCTTCCGAGTATCTGAAGATATATTCCGCCAAACATACTTCCATATGTTCCATTCTCTTTCCAAATACCGGAATAGAGTACTTCGCACAACTCCACCTACTGTGAGTTGATTGCGTGTCCATCGATAGCGTTATCACATTTCAGTGATCTTTTTTTCCTTTCAAACAACTCACCAGTCTCGCGTACTACTACTTCACTCAACAGGTCGTCTTTACATTGCACTATGATCACATTTCTCACACCATTAAGCCTTCCATACCATTAACTGATTTCTCCCGTAAATATTTGGGTGTTTAGCTAGTCCCCCACCCCTTTTTCCGACATAACCCCAAAAATCATAAACCAGTATGTGCTTAGGTGACAACTGAAATAACAGAAATGCTATCTAACCGAGTCAGCAGGGTAAAAGCTGGTGGGCTCGCGCGATACCGCCAGGGTAGTTGGTGAGAATGGTAACTTGTCGCTGCGAACATAATCAATTGAAAGTAGGTGGCGTTGGACAAATTACTGTATTCCGGTATTTGGAAAGAGAAAGGAACATACGGAAGTATAAAGGACAGAATATCTATTCAGATGCTCAACAAAGGAGAGCAGTATAGGGCAAGGTTCTAGAACACAAGTCCCCTTTCCCATTTAGCAGTAATAAAGACAGAAAATAACGTGCTCTGCGGGGCTCGAACCCTCCTTGACTCGCTAACGCTCACTCTTCTACTACTACTATGCGAATTAAATATTAAACTTTGGTACAGAAAGGAACGAAACTAGCTACTAACGTATATGAGGAGTCCTGTATTCTAAAACTTTCCCCAATAGAGTACACAAATTCTTGGAAGCGGCGGCGAATCTATACAAACGGTGAAGGTAACTGCAAATATAAGTTACATTGAAATAACAGAACTAACCTAACTTTACCTACCCAAATTTAGGCAATATTTTTTTTTAAAAAGGAAGAGGTTATGCATTTTATAAAATATAGTGTCTTTTTACTAGCCTCATTTATGCGTATACCCACCGTCGCTCACGCGCCTTGTGCTACGAACGCAGTCTTTTGTAATCGTTCGGTCTCTCGTGTTGAGCACTTGCATTGACTCGGTTAGATAGCATAAGTGTTTTTATTGGCCACCTAACAGAAGTTTGTTCGTGTTTTATGCACTGTAGTTTCTATATCATACGTTGAGACTTCTTTCGAATGACAAACCTACCTAACCACAATTCCACAATAGTTGAAAAGAATTATTATTATTTTTTTTTTTTGTAAGCTGACATATGCCGTTTTTTGTATTGTAGTTTTTATACCTCACGTCCGGAAGCCCTGTTTATTCAAAAATCGTAAAAGAATTGTAATTTTTTAAAACATACTTCTGGCGGTCCCCTTGAACTTTATCTACCTCAAGTGAGATATTTTGATGTCACCCAGCTGACAATAAGAAGGAAATCAGTAAAAGAATAACACTCTTTCAACATTTCTTCTGGTGGTGCGTTAAATAAAAGCAAAACGCATAATACACACAATATAAACAGTATATAAGTTACACATAGGCGCCTAAGTACATAATTTCTTGAAATATAACTTCTCTAAATTGATTTTATGTATATAAATCTTTTATTAGGTGGTGCCCGTATTTATGATCTGTACCAATACATTTTGAGCTGTTTCAAATTTCATACCTTGCCATTTAATTACTCTTCAGATTCTACAGAACAACACTGATGACACAGCAGTTTCATAATCTGAGAAACATCTTAGTGTTCGTTAAAATGAGAAAAAGGTATTTTTACATATCATAGCTTGATATGTTATATTTGTTTTCGTGAACTTGTCATGCATGATTGTACTGTAAATAGTAAATTTTATTTATAAGGATCAAATTCACCACATGTCATAGGCAGTAACTATTGTTCAAAATTATTTATTATTTAAAATTGTAAACTTTCTTTTTGTTGGAGGGAATTTTTGGAACTATTCGGGAAATTTCATGATTTTCAACGGTAAATTTGCTGTTATGAAGCTGGGAACACTGCCACATGTAAAATGGCGTCAACACTAAAACTGTGTCGCGTTTGTTTCTCTAATGAGAATTTAAAAAAATTCTCGGAAAGTAAAGTGAAAGATAAGTTCCAATGCACGATGGGATCACAGGTAAAATATTTTATACATATATATAATATTTTTGAATATGTTACTCTTGTAATTTTTTATCAGGCTTATGTTAGTTGCACGGGTATTGCACTTTTGTTTTTATTTTGCGTACTTAGTTTGACTATAGCACTATAATATATGATCCGAAATTATAATGTAAATAGTATCCAGAGTAAGAAGTCTTCAGGGAATATACTAGTTCCTTACAATTTTTTTCTGATTGGCGGAAGTCAGCTCATATTACATAACCAAAATCAGGCAATACTTTTAAAAATAAGTTAGTATTTTATGACACATAAAGTGTTTTTTCGCTAGTCTTGTTTATGCGAGTGACCCTCCTTCACTCGCTAATACTCGCTCGGCAATACTATCTGAATTTAATGTTGGTAACGTTCTTTAACGTATAGCACCATCGAACGACCGAATGTGAATAGAGTATCCGTAAAAAAAAGGTACAAATTATCCCTAAAAAAAATGGTTTAGCGTAAACTAAAATAGCTTGCCACACAAGGAGATATTTACATTCTTGAAATATGAACTTCTCTTAGCAGGTAATTCAGTCTTACTACTTTAAAATGTATTTCTTAAGAGAGAGTTGCTTTAATGGGCGCAAATTGACTTTAGGAAGTCGGAGTATAGTAATGGCGTGTGCACGTATAGCATAAGAACTGTAGTGCATAAAACACAATTTAACTTAAAAACATAAACCAACTAGTAATATGTTGCCACTGAAAAGCACAAATGCTATCTGAGTCAGGGCAGTAGCGCAGCAGGGTGGCTCGTACAGGGTGCAAGAGGTGTGTTTGTAGGGAGCAGGCGCGTTAGCGCCGGTGGGTAACTGTTTACGAGTTTTACTTTTATTACTAATTTCTGCCTAGTGGCGATGGGGTAACATGTGTTGCCAGTCTTTCATAATAATTTTATTTCCCGGGACTTAATTTTTTTGCTTCCGAATGGGGTTTCAACGAATTCTGTCTGACAGTCTGGATGGCTTGTGGTTTTCTACTGCGCCACGGTTGGTCTGATCTTTGGCAGTCACGTACAGAGAAAGTCTCACATTACCTTGCTATTGTCAGATATATGAATCTCTGTGATTTTCAGGGGTTGGAGGAGTTTGAAAATCTTCGATTTTTGTGACAACACTCCATCCTTACAATATCACGGACATGAATTACACAATGACATGAATAATACAACGAAACATGGATTACACAATGAACAATACACAGACTACTGACAGGAATTCTCTAAAGTGTATGCGGTATAAACGCTCGGTTCCTATCTGCAACTTTTGTGACTATTTATGGCCTGACTAGGTATTTGTTCATTAAAAAAAAATATCTCGAACGACTGTGGATAAATAAAATAAATAATAAAAGTAAAACTTGTGGTAAGATAATGCTTATTTTGTTTTCGTGTGTTATTTTACAGATTTTGGACCCCGAGAATTCACACATATGTGTGAGGTGCTTGAATGGAGTTGAAAGATGTTATCGATTCTACTATTCTGCAGCCGCCGCTGCGAAAGCCGTAGACACCAATGATACACGAACTTTTACTACTGTAGTAAGTAAAGGCATTATTAGAATTTTTTTGATAGTTTTTATATTAGTCTGATCTACTCAGTTTCTATACTGAGCTATATACATAGTTAAAAAGATAAAGCGAGAAGATAAAGTTAAAAAGATAAAGCAATGCTGTCAATTGTTCGTCTTGAAATTTTTTTGGCTGTCCAGCTCGCTCTTGGTCTGCCAAACCGAAATCACCACTTCTAAACCGTGCAAACCACTTCTGACACGTTCGCTCAGCTAGAGCATGGTCACCATACACTTGCACCAAAATACGATGACTTTCAGTCGCACTTTTCTGCATGTTAAAGTAATGCAGCAGGACACCCCGCAAAAACACTATCAGGCACAAATTGCGCCATGTTCACTTAACTACAAACTGGTGTTGTTGACGCTTTAATCCACTGCCCTATACTACGAACGATACGCAATGACAGGGGTTTGCAACACATGTGTGGATACACGGAACTGTGGGACGCTCCGTTCGTTGCGACATCTCTTGTCCGCCCGCACGAATTAATTCCTAGACCAAATAGCCCGGGGTAAAAGCACATGATCGAAATGTATCTTGAAAATACTATAGGGAACAAGAAATGTTTGCCAAGTTTTGTATTGATAGACGGAATAGATATGAGGGAATAACTTGTATACCAATACACGCTTTCCCCTCATACCTATTCTGTCTATCAATATAAAGCATGGTAATCACATTTCATATTTACTATAGTATTTTTCGAGATACATTTGGATAATGTGTTCTTACCCGGGGCTACTTTAGAGGGATCCAAAGTTGATGGGAGGGATTTCTGGAGGAAATTTTCCCGACATTCTCCCATTTTTCTCTCTTTAAGTGCGTTATGGGCTCCAATACATAGCACATCTGGAAAGCTTGTTTCATGCTGAAGAGAATGAATTATAAACCATGATTTTCCAGTGAACAACGTTGATGCAATATCTATTTCACTGCGAGTCTACGATTTTCTTTACACTAATAGGGTTAATGGGCCCCAGGGACTTTCTCCTTTGTGCATGGCACCTAATTTTTGTGAATGAACATACATTTGTTATGTTTATCGAATGGACTAGGTTTCATTCGGATGTCCGGATGACACGTTTATGGCCGTTCCCTGTTAGAACGCGTATTTCAATCCAAGTCGCTAATGATAAATATCGAAGTCAACAAAAAATGTGTTTAGAAATTCATTTTAAACAGTTCAATCTTATCCCCGCTCTACTCTGGGACACTTCTGAATTTACTATTTTCTAAAAGGATTTTATAGATACTGAGTGCCATCTGTCTAATTTAAAGCGTTAAAGAAGTACACATTTTTGTTATACATTTTGAATTCCTCCCCCTTGATATGCATTTTGGTTAAAGTCTCCAAATTTAAAAACCCAGCGTGAGTGAATTGCTCACTTGACTCAAGAATTCACTCATTTTTCCGTGATGATAAAACAGACAAAACTCATGTTTCTTCTCATATATCGGTAATAACATAGAAATGGCCTCCCCCTTAAATGAATTTTCTAAAACGCTGGAGCACGTTGCCATTTATTAATAAGGAGGTTATATATAAAGTTTCATGTTCCGAATATGAGAGGCAAGTGAGATATTCTATTTTTGGAATACAGTCCCTCTACCATCTCCTTTAGGATACACATTTTAATGAAAGTAACATGATAAAAATGGGCTCGATCCGAGTGGTATGTTCAAAAATTCATTTCAAACGGTTCAGCCATTTATCAGTGATTATGAAATAGACAACGTAAATTTGAGTGAAAAGGGAAAAAATATAGAAATTCACTCCTTTCCACCTTACAAGCGAAAGTTTTGGAAACGTATGGTCACGTGTCCAACTATTTTTAATGAGAAATTTTCGCATACCAAGTTTTATTTCCCGAACTAGCAAGACCACTATAACACTGATTTTACCATAAATTTTGATCCCATTCTCCCCACTTACCATACACATTTTAATCAAAGAAACATTATAAAAAGCTCAATTAGAGGTAGGTGATAATAATTATGTTCAAAACTTGATTTCAGATAGGTCAGCCATATAAGGAATTTGCCCCCTCCAATCCTGCCAAGTAAACAAAGAAAATCATTTTAAAATTATTTTTGTTTCCAACACATTAGGGAGATAAAATTTTGCGAGTTTTATCTCCTTCCGATAATTCTTGAGAAGTATACCCCCCTGTCAACCTTATATATGTAAATGGATTTTCTTCTAAGTCTAGGCCCAAGAACTATGGATCCTGCGAGTTTCATTCCAATCATCCCAGTTCTTGTAGGCTAGCCCTAAGACCCAACCTATAGGATTTTATCGAGGGACATGCCTTCTCCACTCCGGCCAAGTAAACGAAGAAAGATATTTTATTTTAAAATTATTTTCGTTCTCAACTAGTGTTGTAAAATTTCCGGAAATTTTGAACCTGCTGGTTAAAAAAAAAAAAAAAAAAAAAAAAAGTTTTTTCTGGTTTCTTTCCGGAAAATTGGGAAAATAACAAAAATCTTTGTATTAGGTTAGTTTTACTAGTAATGAAACCTTTTTTTTCTCTCGAACACGTGAAAAATGAAGTTGAGAAATTTCAATATAGTGATTTTTTTTTTTAAAAAAAAAGAAGTATTCGAAAATAAAATTGTTGTATTTATTCTTGAAAATTAATAGTGTGCACTCATTTAATTTATGTGCATTTTAGTCGTTTACACCTGGATGTGCATTAATTACAGAACTTTTACAATTGCATACACATCTACCATCATGAAGCGTTTGTTTTGCAACAAATAGGGCTCTTGAATGAAACTGAGTCCTTAATGTGCTCTTTGATCTGGTGAAATTTTGTTAATTTTAACCAAATTATTTCTTAAAGGAAAGAGCAGTAGGCAAATTTTTCTATTACTTAGATATATAATTACTATCATTTAATATTCAAATACAGAATTTACTATAAACTTTATGTACAAAATTTTGTAAGTAAACAAATACCTGTTTTCTACTGCGACAAATTATCTCTCTCTCTCTCTCTCTCTTTCTATATATATATATATATATATATATATATATGTGTGTGTGTGTGTGTGTGTGTAAATGAAAGTGAATATATTTGTAATTTAAAAACTCTTGAACCACCATACTGATCTCAATAAAAATTTTCAACATGGATAAATTTAGGGCCTGAAATGGATTTTAGCATTTCCCTTTGAAGGTGCAACTTGGAGAAAGGAAGTGCGAATATATATTGAAAATTACCGATCTTGGTGTCAAACCCATAGTTTTCGGGGTTGATAAGATGAACAGTGACATTTCCGATGAAGCTTAAATTCAAATTCAGCTCTGCAACTTGGGGGAAGGGGAGGTGTATATATAAAAAAGGAAAATAGCCGATATCAGTATCTAATACATAGTTTTCGGGGATGCTAAGGTGAACAGTGACACTTTCAATGCCGTTTAAATCCAAATTTATCCCCGCAAATTAGGGGGAGGGGGAGGTAGACTATAAAAATGATGCAAAATGATCGATATTAGTGTGAATCCATAGTTTTCAGGCCCCTGAGATGAACAGTGACATTTCCGATGCAGTTTAAATCCAAATTCAACGCCAAAGCTTTAGAGAGTGGGAAGGGGATGATATATATAAGTTAAAAACGATCGAAAACGACTGATACTAGTGTCGAATCCATAGTTTTCGGGGTCGCTGAGATGAGCAGTAACACTTCTAATGCCGTTTAAATCCAAATTCAGCGCAATGACCTGGGGGTTAGGGAGAGGGGAGTTATATGTACAAATGATCGAAAATGACCGATATTACTGTCGATTCCATAGTTTTTGGGGTTGCTTTGATGAACAGTAACACTTCCGATGCCATTTAAATTCAAATTCAGGCCCATAACTTGGGTAGGAAGAGATATATAAAAATAACTGAAAGTGGCCGATATTAGTGTCAAATCTATAGTTTTCGGAGTCGCTGAGATGAGCAGTGACATTTCCGATGCCGTTTAAATCCCATTTCATCCCCGTAACTAGGGGAGAGGAGATATATAAATATGATAGAAAATGACCGATATTAGTATCGAATCCATAGTTTTTAGGGTCGCTGGAATGAACAGTAACATTTCCGTTGCCGTTTAAATCCAAATTCATCCTCGTAACTTGAGGGCGCGGAGAGGTGCCCGATATTAGTTTCGAATCCATGGTTTTACGGGTTCTGAGATGAACATTAACACTTCCGAAGCTGTTTAAATCCAGATTCAGCCCCATTAGCACTAGTAAAGGGGGGGTGACATGTAAAAGTAATTGAAAATGAATGATACTAGTGTCGAATTCATACTTTTTGGTGTCCTTAAGTTCATTGGTACCCTTTATACCTAAAATGAAACGTATTCTCCCCGTGCGAAGAACGGGTATTCTGCTCGTCTTTAATAATAACGAATGGAAGTTACACATGTTAAATTTATTAATATATTTGTCACTGCTCAAATTTACGCACTTGTACGGCGTATATGCGTATATGTAAATAAGATCATCTCTCTTTTTGAGTTGTTCAAAAAATATACAAATAATAAACAGGCATTTTTATCAGAAAACTGAAAAGTAAAATTAAAAGCTGTTGTTTTAAAAAAAAAAATCCTGCTAGCGAAATACATTGTATACATTCTGCAGACACGTTACAGCAAATAAGATTAGCATCAGGCGAAGAAATAGTTTTTAAATTATATTTTCCAGGTTTTGCCAATATTTGCGAACAAAAAAATTTTTCTGATGGGTTCAAAATATCCGGAAATTTTACACAGCACACACAGCACAAGGAAGATACGTATCTCCATAAAATATATATTTGATTTTAACTCACTAGTTATAACTGAAATGATTCTGGCCCTGTTATTTTAACAATTCCCCGTCGTAAAACGGTAACTTTATAATATTATTAAGATAATTTAAATGCGTCTATATTAATTAATCTAACTAGGAGTATATTTTAGTATCATTTGTAGCCATAATTCCATTATATCACGGTGCTTACTTTAAAGGAGTGGTGCAAATATATTTATTGCCACAAAATTTCCCTATTCTAATACAAGAAATATAACTACTCACTGATCTTAACTGTAAACTTGCAAATATAAAATAGTTTTCATTTTAAAAGCATAACGTAGTAAAATATTCGAAAATTTCAATTTTTCCTAGTTTTTCCGTTTTTTTCCAAGCCCGGGAAAAAAGGTAAAAAAACTGTTTTTTTTACCCAAATTTCCATTTTTTTCAGGCCTTTACAACACTATTCTCAACACATTAAGAAGATTAAATTTTGCAAGCTTTATCTTATTTGGACAATTTTCGAGGAGTACCGTATGCCCCCTGTAACCTCCTATAAATGTAAATAGATTTTTTTTTTTTTTAATTCTAGGTCCAAGAACTATGTATCCTGTGAGTTACATTCCAAACGTCCCAGCTCTTGTGGGCTAGCCCTAAGACCCAGCCTATAGGATTTTATTAAGGGATATGCCCCCTCCACTTCCGCCAAGTAAACCAAGAAAAATATTTTAAAATTATTTTCGTTCTCAGGACATTAAGAAGATTAAATTTTGGTAAGCTTTAACTTATTCGGACAATTTTTGAGGAGTTTGCCCCCTGTCACCCCCTTATAAATGTAAATAGATTTTTTTTTTTTTAAATTCTAGGTCCAAGAACTATGGATCCTGCGAGTTTCATTCCAATCATCCCAGTTCTTGTAGGCTAGCCCTAAGATCCAACCTATAGGATTTTATCGAGGGATATGCCCCCTCCACTCCCGCCAAGTAAACCAAGAAAATTACTTTAAAATTATTTTCGTTTTCAAGACATTAAGCAGATTAAATTCTCAAGTTTTATCTCATGCGGACAATTTTTATGGAGTATGTACCCTTGTCCATGGGCGCCGGAAGGGGAGGGCAGGGTGGGGCCCTGGCCGCGCTCTGGCTCACGAAAATGTATATGTAATATAGTAAACCACGTATATTAAATACCAGAAATACCAGATGGTCGACTTAGGATTTTTTTCTAATTTCGGTGATTATATATGGACTGACCCGTTAATAGTTCCAAAACAATGCAGATGAGGCCATTTAGAACTATTATGGATCACACCAAAGATAAATTCATGAAATGTAAGTTTTTTATCGTCCGAGTGTGAATCATTTTTAAGGCTATATCAGACATTAGGTCCTCTTACTCCCTTTTTGTTCTCAGACTTGCATACTTTAATACGAAACTTGATGGAACTGTTTGGTAAAGCAAATAAGTTGTCTGCCACTGTCAGTAAACTTTTAGTCATTGATCTTGAAAATGAAGAAAATTTGTCAAGTGAAAAACGTTGATATTGGTCTTGAGGCACAAAGACTTTTGAAAAAAGTACAATCATCTGAAGTTGATACACTGCAGTTTAGGCATGCATGTCAGAAGATTTTGATTGCCATGACAGAAAATTCTTGAAAGAGGCTCCTTAAGGTACAAAGTTGTCCAAGGATTAACTTCGTTAAATCCAAGTATTATTGTCACTCAACCAGAACAAGGAAAAATCAGGTTCAAAACTCGATTAGAAGAACTGTATTAAAAAAAAAAAAAAAAAAATCAGAGAAACTTGCAGAAAAGGCAAAAGGCTTTGCTTTGTGAAGAATTTCGTGGATCCCTGCAGAGCAAATTTTAAGAGTTTTTGGAGGATAAAGCAAGTCAGATGAAACTAGGTGGGTTCTTTTCTTCTATTATGTGTGCTAGCAAAAAATACAGTGAACTTTGGGAAATTGTCAAATTGTGTCTTATAATTTTCACATTGCAATGCGTCTGTAGAGAGTGGTTTTTCTGTGAACAAAAGTCTTCTTGTAGAGAACCTTCATGAAGAAAATCTTGTTGCTCAAAGAAAAGTATAATGATGCCATAGGATATTTTGGGGGTGTACACAAGTTTCCTGTGACATAAAATGTTAACCAGTGTTAGATGTGCACGACGGCGCTATTAAAACTTCCTTGAAAATACTTTTTAAAAAAAACCGTCAGGATGAAGAAAAGAGAAAAGTCAGTTGGAAATAAAGAAATTAGAAGAACAAAGGAAAATTTTGAAGCTTGAAACCCAGCAGAATGAAAAAGCAATTTTGGAAAAAAATCAAAGGTTGGAAACCAGATGAGAGAATTGTTAACAGGGAGTCATTTAGGATTACTTTGTCATTTGCATGCTGGAAATAAGTCTAAATTTAAAGGTATTTTCAAATTGTATGAGAGTTTTTCATATGTAATTACTGTTTTGGAATTTCAATCATTATAACCAAATGTATTTATTATATTAAAAATTATTATTTTATATATGTCTATATTTAAAAACAAAGAAGAGTGCTGGTCATTTCGTTAGGGATAGTGCAGGCCGAACTTTAAAAAAATGCTAACAAAAGATTGTTGTTTTAGTGTAACTGCAGTCAGTGAAAATTACAGGTGTTCGTCAATGAAAGTCAGGGAAAATCACTTTGCAAATGTCGTGGCAACCCTGCTTACCAATCATGTGGTACCAAGACAAAATTTGTGACAAACCAATTGCACAAATCAAGGTTTTGTTACCAGTCAGTGGTAACCTAGATGCTATGTATTAATTACATTACATTTAATTTTGTATTAGTGGACATAATGAAAATATAGAAATTTGGCCTTATCCCATCCAGATCAAAGTTGAAATACAAAACCATGCAAAGTATGTGAGTAATAATAAACCTCTAAACACAAGTAATCCAATTGTTTTATTAGCTGACAAACTTCAGTAAAATAATGTTTAATCTTAACATTTTGCAACATTACTTATTTCAGCTAAGATCCAGCCGACTATTTTGGTTTGGGAAAAACGTAAAATTCAATTTACGCCCAGGTTTGGCATCAAGGTTTAAAGTTACTTTTTGATGAGATTTTGGTCACTTTTTCAGGTGCTTTTCGTCACTTTTCAACCATTTAGAAGAGGCCAGACCACTATGAGCCATGTATTAGGGATCGCAGGTTCCAATCCCGCCTCGAACATGGAGATTTTTCTTGTATTTGGCATCTTGCATTTCATTATCTTTTGTCCTTCATAGTTGTTCAGATTCCACTTTACTATGTAGGTCCCGTCCTATATAGCTTCGATGCTTACTGTTAAGTGCAAGCTTAACAGCGATATTTCTATTTATTTTTATTTTTTTATTCATAAAATTTGCAAATGCAATCTAAATTTTATGTTCAGATTTCAAATATACCTGTATATATTTATTGTAGTTATTTTTTATACATTACATTTATCATTCTAATATTACTTTATTTTTAATTTCATTAAGTTTAGCTGCAGAACAGAATACTGCTTCTTTTATATATTTGTTGGAAAGTTCCGTATAATTTTAGAAACTTCAAGGAGAGTTAGTGACCTCTACAGCACCAAAGATTGCCAACTTATAGTATCTAGGAAATACTATCAACAAGATTGTTTTAGTGTATTATAGCTATTATAGAAATATATATTATAAGAATAAGAAAATAAATACTAAGGTTGGACAAAACAAAATTGGCGACAGAAAGTCGCTGAGCAATCTTTTGTTTAACTCTACACACCTAGATACGAATTTTCAAATACAATACGTGGGAAATTGTTTCACTGACCGCGATATTCACACTTTTAATGGAACCGCTAACTCTCCGGTGGGGGTGCTTCAACGGTTCTGGCTGCCCAGTCAGCGAACCTTCATCAATTCAATTTTCATATTGTCCCAGGTTTACCAGAAGGTACTGGTATATAAAATATATTTTTGAATATAAATTCCAACCTATAAACAATTCTTGCACAGATCCGATATAGTTATATTATTATATAGAATCGCGATCCTTACCGGTATATTCTTTATAGAATAGCTGTTTTGGCAGTTTGCTATTCTTTATTTAATTTTAAACTTAGTATGTTGAGTCTGGCACTCCCGGCATTCCTTGGAGTGTGATGAAGAGTAGCAGAAGACAATTGTCTACCACCAACTTTTTTTTTTTTTTTTTTTCAATGAGAACTCCATCCAAGTGTATAAATGTAAAATAGGATCTTTAAATATTGGTTTTCAACCTTTGTTACATGTCAATTCTAATTCGTTAATGTAATATTATTAATTATAAATCTAAACAGAAAAGAATAGAGTCCAACACACTTGTTTCTGCCGCGATCGTTGCACAGCACAGTGTTGCAATCTAAATATTCAAAAGAATAACTACCAAGCATTGTACAAAAAAAATTACACTAACATAAATGAATAACATGTACAGCCTATTAATAAAGAGAGAGCTTACCTTATTCCAACGGCTACAAACATATTAAGGCTAAGACTGATGACGCACTTCACGCATTAATTAGTCCAATTCTTCTATTCCTGACAAGTCCTCCCCAATCTCCGAGGCCGTGTCAGTTGATTCAGGGTCTCCTGACAAGTCCTCCTCAATCTCCGAGGCTGTGTCAGTTGATTCAGGGTCCACGTAAATTACGAAAGGTGCCGATGCAGCATTATCTTCATATTCATCTATCAGTCCCTCGCGTTCCATAAACTCATTCTCGATCTCTTCCACAAGACGACACCTTGAGCCCCATTCTTCGCTTGTGACACTCTCAAATTTGCATTGTGCGAGCTGCATGACCGCATCCAAATTAAAGGTTGTGTTGTGATATGCCACCCAGTTCTTCACTAGTGTCCATATTTTTTCTATTGGATTTAATTCAGGGTGATATGGCGGAAGTCTTAATACACAATGTCCGTATTCATTTAGCAAGGAGTCAACTTTGTAGGTTACATGTTTAGGTTTGTGTAATTTGATTAATTCGTACAGCTCTGGTCGTGTCATGTCAGGCGTGAAAGGTAACCCCTTTTCTTGAAGCCATCTCTGCATATCTTTTTTTAAAGAATCTTGAGTGGGGGCAGGATTTAATTGTGCGTTGTGATACGAGGCATTGTCTAAAACAATAACAGATCTGGGTGAAAGATTAGGAATTAGTTTTTCTCGAAGCCATTTCATGAAATTATCGCTGTTCATGTCATCGTGGCAGTCCCCTGATTTCGAATTAGATTTAAACATTAGTAAAGCATTAGGAACAAACCTATCCTTACCTCCGGCGTGAACTATCACAAGACGTCGTCCCTTGGACATAGGCACCCGAAAACATTTGCCAGAATCGTCTGACCAACCATATTCTGGAGTATGGGAACTATGTAAGTATGTTTCATCTACATATATGATTGGTCGTCCTTCCCGCCTAAAATGCTTTGTCTCAAGAACCGCGTTCTTTGAGCACGAATCTCTTGCTTTTCGGTTAAAATGGTTCTATTATTTGGTGTTTTCCTCCACTTAAAACCCAGCTTATGCAGTAAGCGTCTCAAACTCTCTTTACTACCCGCAAAATTTAATTCTTCTTGTAATGTCGTGTGCAATTTGCTAAGTGTTGGCACTTGCTTTTCACGAATAGCATAGTCATACACACACCTACGGATGACACATTCATCGAAATTGTCCACTGAAGATTTAGGTGCTGGTTTTGGTCTTCTCTTTCCAGGAGTAGAGAATGATGTGGAGGGCCCTTCTGACGACTCAAGAACTTCTCTTTCCTTCACAATTGCTCGAATTGTTCGTTCCGGGACCCCGGTTGCAGCTGCGCTCTTTTACCAAAATGTTTAATTGGAACTAGCTTCCAATCCCTTCACTAGCTTCCATCTTCAGAAATGAATGAACATTACTCACAATTTCTCTCGCTTGGCTATGTAAAGTCTTTGTTTTCAATTTAGACAACACTGGAGGCATTGTGCAAATAAACGTTTTTACAAGCGTAAAATTTAAAAACTAGGAATAGGCTATTTACAAAACTTTCAACACTAAAAAAAAAAAAAAAAAAAACACCCCGAGCTTTTTTTTTAAAAAAAAGAAGCCTGTCTTCACCACAGTTCGAAAAACGTGCGCACTTAGAAAAAGGCACTTCAACACCACTAATCTCTATTGTCGTATGCTAATATTTTTTTAACAATGATTTTTCTAGAAAGAAATCTTGTAGAATACTCCTGCTTCTGAAAGGTATATTTTTGCTGCTTTTGTCTGCCGTTGGCAACACTACACTTTATTCAGCGAATTATAGTTCAGCATGGAAAGAACAATATGCGTCATAATGAAAGGTGTCATGCGCAGTTACCAAACTTACTTCAGCGAAAAGGAGATAGAACGACATGGAACATAAATTCGCATAGGACTTTTAAATTATCTTTCCTCCTCGGTGTCAAGAATTTAACTGACTATTGTGGCAACATAGCAGGTGCTAGAAAGAAGGGGGCGAAGAAATGCATGTAAGAACGGCGGGGTGTGAAGCATTTGTATCGCGGCAGAGACTTCTGTGTCGAGCTATATCGGTCACTGAGAGAGGTTGTTTACATTCGAAAAAGAAACAGTAACCGCTAGAGGGATACACCAGTCAGGCCTCTCGCAAGCAACCCCTATTGTGGAAAGAAAGTCCCGCTACTTTCTGACAATGAGAGAGAAAAAAAAAACCTTTTGAAGCCCCGCGAAGGAGGCAAGTTTTGGTAAAAGCTAGCGTTAGGGTGTGTAACAAAAGCAAATGATAGTCGAACGTTCAGTTAGTTGAAGATCCACTGTCACCAATATCAGACATCTTTTTGAAAAACTGAGAGTTGAAGCTTCACTGTTACCGGAACCACATACTACAGTGAGTTTACAAATGAATAAGTTACAGTATTATTAAGACTATTATTCTTGATCACTATTAATCTTCACGAACCTGTATTCTAAACTCTGATAATTATCGCAGAAGCTATAAAATATATTTGACTGAAAAGTTTAAAACTACATTTTTATAGTGCTTTACATGTTTACATTTATTGAAATTAAGTGACACCAGAAAACAACTAAAAAGATGAAATAATACGAATTTAGTTATCCAAAGTAAAGAAACGATATTATTTTAATTAGTGTTATTCCAATAAAGTGAATCATCATGTTATTACATGGAAGATGTAGCAGGACTATTATAAATATGCTAAACTATTTATACCAGAAAATTCATCGTGAACATTTAAGAGAATATTGTACACTCTTTCCATTCAGCTGAAAAAGAAACAGGGATCAAGTTTACAACGTTATAGCTTTAAAACAGTCTTTTCCATTCGTTTGTTCTGAAATATTTTTAAGAGCCTAAATTAAAGGAAAGTCACACAATCATCCCAAAGCTTCATAAATATCTTTAGTTTCATTCGTTTCTTTCTTTAAAGAGTGCAAGCTAGTAAGATGCTCCCTAAGAAATCTATGGAAATTGTCAAAAGCTCTAAAATATCTACGAACAGAGACGAGTTTTATTCAATGAGGCATTGAATTTCTTTTCAGTAAGTGCAAGCAAATGTTTCAGGGGCGTCATTTGGGCAGGACAGGAGGGTGTAATTCCCCCTCTCTTGAGCTTCATAAATACGTATTTTTTGATCAAATGTATAGTAATTCACTAATAAAAAGTGAAAATCTTATGTCGCCGGAGAATCTCTTTCTCTCTCCCCCCCCCCCCCCCGAATAAAGTCTAAAAGACACTGGTTTTAACAACAAACCTATAGAGCTACGATAGCACATTGCCAAAGAGCTTACATTTGGTTTCAAGAGTCGAAGGTTTGATCTCAAGCCATATGACTTCCTGGGTGACATTAAGAGAGAGAGAGAGAGAGAGAGAGAGAGAGAGAGAGAGAGAGAGAGAGAGAGAGAGAGGGGGGGAGGGATTCAAGTATGGAGACAGAGAGGGATGATTTGTATACACATATTTAGAATTGGGGAAAAAATGATCGGACAGCATTCGTATTATGACGAAACTTCTGATTTTCTGAAAGATAAGAAGGGAAGTTTTCGAACTGCGAGGATCACATTAGGCAGTTGTCGAATTAATGTGGAGAACTCTTTTTAGAGCATCAGATGATTACGAAAGGAGAGAAAGATCTTCAGAACTGAGGAATTAAGATTTTAAAAAATCTGATTTCGGCGACGGGTTTCGAACCACGAACCTTGTGGTTATCGAACCATGACTTTATCCATTCTGCTACGGAGAATTCTATTATTGGTTCACATACGTTTCCCTTAGCTACGTTGAAAGCTACCTTAAGGGGATATTCCAAAAGTTGACTCTGTGGATGCGCCGTTCAGATAGGACGTAAACCTCTTGTAACTTAGTTACAATGTGCAAAATGAACTTCCTCTTCTTCAGGACACTTTTTAAAGCTTTAAAATTTGTTACTATTCTTTTAATTAAGTTACATTTGATAGAACCATCTGATAAAGTAGTGGCAAGCCCTGTGCGTCATTGTCTGTTAGGTGAATGGTTAATGTAAGTTACTCCTACGTGGATGGTCCGAGCTTCCAATCAAGACCATTCTTATTGATTACTTTATTTGAGCTACGCTCATACTGTATATTCCACAAGTTCAATTTTGAAGTAATGTAGTCACAGCTAGTTTAATTCGAAATAATTTTCCAATATTATATTTGTTACTAAATTTACATGGCATTTCACTCCTCACTGTTTGTAGCCCTGCATAAATGCAAAATTGTTTTAAAAGTATATTTTACTTTTAAGTTTTAATGTTTTTTTTTAATTGTCCTTCAACTTTATTTTATAATTATTTTCTATTTCTTAATTATAACATATTTTCTATTTATATTGTATTCTATGTTACACGTTTATTATTTATATTTTATGTCACCTTTGAAGAGGAGCTTTTGACAATTCAGAGCAGCAGGGACATACACAGGATGCAGGCCTTTGAAATCAAGAGCTTTTTCCCCCACGAAATCAGTTTTTTTTTTTTTTTTTTTTTAATTATATCTAATTTTAGAGATGACGATAGCCGGGGCGGATTCAGGGGAGTGCGTTCGGGCGATCACATCCCCCAGAACAGGGAACTTTTTATACTTTGTATTTTAAAAATAAAACATATCCTAAGTATTTTTCATCTTTGTATTATAAACTTAAATTAAAACCGAAAGTAGATAGGCCTTACTTTCTTAAGAAAGTTAATTATGCAGAAGAGCTACTTTTTTTTTTTCTTTTCTTTGCAATCCGCTCTTACCTTGATTTGACTTCGAACGACCGCCCCTCCCAAACAATCATCCTGGATCCGCCCCTGGATGATAGACATTTTACTAAAGTATGCCCTCAATCGCTGTAATAAATGCCTGTGAAGCTTTCAATCGCTGAAATAAATTTCTGTCTACGGCCCTGCAAAACAGTGACGATTTTAGGGAGTGATCAGTTAGTAATGCCTCCCTGGAGCAACGATACATCCCCAGAAGTCATATCTCCGATAATTCAGAATGTGATTTGTGCATTATCACTTTTCACTCTGTGTCTTGAAACGCACCAAAAAGGAACTGTTTTGAAATATTTACTGGTTCTCCCTATAACCCCATTTCAATATGGCCAACCTTTTATGTCAGTGATCCCGAAAACTATCCATTCGACACAAATATAGGATATTTTCGATTCTTTATTCCTGTCACCCTTCCATTGTCAACTCGAAGCCAACCAAGGCTTTTTTTTTGGACTTACGCAGCATCCACAGTGTCACTTTTCATCTTTGCATATGAATTCGACACTAATTTCGTTCGTATTTGACTACTTTTACATGTCTCCTTCACCTCTTGGTAGGGATTTTTTCATTATCTCGCCCCCACAACTATGGAGAAATTTCAACCAACTAAGTATAATTATAAATTATCATCTGAAACACAACAGTACGGGTGATCTTTTTCGCAGAGGAATTCGTTAACTACTGTTTCAATATCAATGTATTGGCTTTTTTCGCTGTCCATGCTGAAGATTGCCAAAGGGCTAAACTTCATCTGCACTATTGTGCAATGAATATAGGTTTTAGTGGTTTAATTTACTGAATACTCGCTTAGATGTTGCTCTCGTCACAGAAAAAGTGATATACAGTTATAAAAGAAAAATGAAATGAAATATCTAATTTTTACGTCCCACGATTATGCCGACTATGCTAATGGAGAGAGTAATGGTGAGAAATAAATGAAATTGTTTAATGAAAAAAGTGGGAGGAAACGGGAGAAACCCGAGGACACTCATGCACACGGTGTTTGTCCATAATAAAGTTCTTTCGGCGTGAGCTGGGATCGAACAAAGGACCCCATGCACCATAGGTAAAATTATAAAAGAATAGGCGTCTAAACAAATACGGAACACTACTATCAATGAGAGTTATATAAGATTAGATTTTTAGTTATTTCATTCTAAGTTAAAATTTCAATCTATCTTGTTCTTCAGTACTGTTCGAAAACTTAAATTAGTTGCTGCAAGGACGTGATAAATCTTTTCAGTAGACTTCGTAGTCCCCTCCACAGCTTCTTTTTCATGTAAGGCTAAAGTAGTCTCATTTTAGACATCGAGGAAAAATAGTGGAATTACGAATTTTCAATGGGCCCCGTTTTACTCTGGGCTCCCTCAACGCACTGCCGTTAGTTACGTCACTGTTCAGGATGCATGATGCAGCTTCTGCTTTTAGGAATACTTTCTAAGGCAGTACGAGTTTTTTTTTTTTTTTTTAACTGCTGTGTGAATTAAGTTGTATTTGCTAGAAGTGTCGGTTAAAGGAAACTAAAGATCCTACACTCAAACACAAATAATCACTTTCGAAACTCGAATGGAAAACGAAACGAATCGTTCTAAACATGTTACGCTTTTGAAGAGAAAAAGAGCAAAGCAGTAGTTGCACATACGCTTAATGGTGTTTCTTGGATACAAATTTATAACTTGCAAAAGTCATGCTCACGTCATGGTTTGATAGCTGAAAGGTTAGTAAAATGAATTCTTACGCTGGTGGTCGTGGGTTCGAATCTCTGCTCTTCTTGTTACTTTTTTCTCTTAGCTACACTTAGTTTGTGCATTCCAAACCTCGAAGTTTGGTTTGGATTATTTAGGAAACAGGTAGAGAATTAATTGTAGTCGAAATTAGTTGCAAATATGAGATTATAATTACATATTTTGTCTTTAACTTATTACGTATCAATTTTTATATCAAATTTTCCAGTCTTTATTTAATTCATCTTCCGGTGTAATACAATGAACATTTGCAGAGCGACGTCAGTCGGACGAAAGTACTATACTCCATTATTACTCTAATATACTTAGGTATTTGTTCATATATTTATAAATTGTTTACTAATTAAGAACTTATGGCGGTCCACATTATGTGTCATATAATAGACCGTACGAAGGCGGACATAGCAGAAGGCGTATTGCAAATATCCCTGGTGATAAAAAGTAGGGGTCTTCTTCACTAGATTCGAACCAGTGTTACAGGCGGTTTTGGTTTACATAGCAAGCATAATACCACTCGGCCACCAAGTCTCGCACGTTAGCCTCTTTATTAATGCAGAACATACTGAGACACTTACATTCACTGGTGTCGCGTAATGTATTTCATAAAATTTTGTTAATAAGTGGGTCGAATTAGGTAGCCCTCGAGGGGGCTGATGGTGTTGTGGGCGAGCATTTATTAATAGTGTGTATAGTCCCCTTGGGACTCGATTACAGCTGCCATACGCCGTGGCATTGAATCCACCAGGCGAGAGATATAGCGTTGGGTGCAACAGGTCGACCACGCATCTTCAACACGCTCCCAAAGATCATTAGATGTTCGTGGAGGATTGTTCGACCAGGTTTCCCGCAATGTTCTTGCAACAGAGGCCCACATATTTTCAATAGGGTTCAGATCTGCTCCATGAGGAACCCAGTCAACTATTTCGACATCAGGTTGCCTCTGCAACCATGTCTGAACCACATTTGAATTATGTATCGAGCTATTGTTCTGTTGCAAATATAATATGCCGTCACCTACATGAGTTTTTATTTCCGGAAGCGTTTCATCCAGATGTTCCACATACTTGTGGGCGTTTAGGCGACCAGGAATCCTGTAGATTCCTCCGAAATTTGCAGCCTTGCATATCTATGCCCAACAGTGGACAGTTACATGTCGCATTCGACCAAAACAGGAAACGTATTCAGAGGCATACCTTTTTCCAGGGGGGCGGTAAACACGCTTTGGCCCGAAGTTTGCACTGGAAAATATTTTTTCGTCTGTGAAAACGACCTCGTCCCACTCACATGCAATGTTTATCTGTGCAAACGCCAGACGGTCAACCATGTGGTCTTCTGTTAGTCGCTCCTTAACAGTTGCCCTGTATGATCTCAAACCAAAGGATTTGAGTCTACGACGGACAGTCGTAACATTGCCTGGGAAATTGGTTTCCTCTCGTAACTGTCGGGCAGACATGAAAGGGTGCTCACAAAACATTAAAGCTTCAAACAATTAAAAAAACATTAAAACTTGAAAGTAAAATATACTTTTAAAACAATTTTGCATTAATGCAGGGCTACAAACAGTGAGGAGTGCCATGTAAATTTAGTAACAAATATAATATTGGAAAATTATTTCGAATTAAACTAGCTGTGACTACATTACTTCAAAATTGAACTTGTGGAATATACAGTATGAGCGTAGCTCAAATAAAATAATCAATAAGAATGGTCTTGATTGCAAGCTCGGACCATCCACGTAGGAGTAACTTACATTAACCATTCACCTAACAGACAATGACGCACAGGGCTTGCCACTACTTTATCAGATGGTTCTATCAAATGTAACTTAATTAAAAGAATAGTAACAAATTTTAAAGCTTTAAAAAGTGTCCTGAAGAAGAGGAAGTTCATTTTGCACATTGTAACTAAGTTACAAGAGGTTTACGTCCTATCTGAACGGCGCATCCACAGAGTCAACTTTTGGAATATCCCCTTAAGGTAGCTTTCAACGCAGCTAAGGGAAACGTATGTGAACGAGTAATAGAATTCTCCGTAGCAGAATGGATAAAGTCATGGTTCGATAACCACAAGGTTCGTGGTTCGAAACGCGTCGCCGAAATCAGATTTTTTAAAATCTTAATTCCTCAGTTCTGAAGATCTTTCTCTCCTTTCGTAATCATCTGATGCTCTAAAAAGAGTTCTCCACATTAATTCGACAACTGCCTAATGTGATCCTCGCAGTTCGAAAACTTCCCTTCTTATCTTTGAGAAAATCAGAAGTTTCGTCATAATACGAATGCTGTCCGATCATTTTTTCCCCAATTCTAAATATGTGTATACAAATCATCCCTCTCTGTCTCCATACTTGAATCCCTCCCCCCCCCCTCTCTCTCTCTCTCTCTCTCTCTCTCTCTCTCTCTTAATGTCACCCAGGAAGTCATATGGCTTGAGATCAAACCTTCGACTCTTGAAACCAAATGTAAGCTCTTTGGCAATGTGCTATCGTAGCTCTGTAGGTTTGTTGTTAAAACCAGTCTTTTAGACTTTATTCGGGGGGGGGGGGGGATGGAAGAGATTCTCCGGCGACATAAGATTTTCACTTTTTATTAGTGTATTACTATACATTTGATCAAAAAATACGTATTTATGAAGCTCTAGAGAGGGGGAATTACACCCTCCTGTCCTGCCCAAATGACGCCCCTGAAACATTTGCTTCCACTTACTGAAAAGAAATTCAATGCATCATTGAATAAAACTCGTTTCTGTCCGTAGATATTTTAGAGCTCTTGGCAATTTCCATAGATTTCTTAGGGAGCATCTTACTAGCTTGCACTCTTTAAAGAAAGAAACGAATGAAACTAAAGATATTTATGAAGCTCTGGGAGGATTGTATGACTTTCCTTTAATTTAGGCTTTTAAAAACATTTCAGAACAAACGAATGGAAAAGACTGTTTTAAAGCTATAACGTTGTAGACTTGATTCCTGTTTCTTTTTCAGCTGAATGGAAAGAGTGTACTACGTCACACACACTGCTTTAGACAAGGAGAGGTGGAGGACGGGGAGGAGTTGGAATAAATACTAGAAGCAACTAATCGATTGATACATGTATTGCGGGAATGCATAAGAAAACTGGGCAAGAGTTTGTTATTCATTTGGACTTAAAATTTTTGTAACAAATTTTATGCCGCGGACTGTACATTACACACTCACCCTTAATCAACTCCCTCTGGTCTGCATTCCAGTTTATTGTATAAATATTTTCATTCTGCTATTATATATACCCTGTATATATAATAACGCCATATACTGTAACGCTTTATCTTGTACGTTTCAGGATGGTACGCATCTCTTCTATTGTGATTTTTGTCATGAAGCATTTCAGAGAATGGGTGTGACAAATATTAGCACAGAGGCAAGAATATTGAGGATGATCACGATACTTGTACCCATTCAAGTAAGTAAAAACTTTTTCTACAAGTTAAAGGTGGATCACCATCTGGAAATCAGTGTAGAGTTTAGTTCATTTCGTTAACTGTTGCGTAATAAAACGTTACATATGAATATTGCTTTTGCTTATTTTCTTTCACGTTTTATGCCAGTAGTTTTAATGCCATAAAATGGTATACATTATGTTTGAAAGACTGTAAGTTTGTGTTAGGATGGCAGCACTGCTTGTGAAACTACTGCTGTGTTCTTGCTCACGTATCCCCCTCCCGTAGGTATCAGGTTATCTACACGTAACTTTTCATTTTCTGTCTTTTTCCGGCAGTTTAGTGTGGGCGTACTAGCACTCGAGCTAGAAGTAATTGGTATAAAGCTGACTTTAGTCTCATTTGATGCACAATCTTTCCAAGATTGACACATTAGAAGCCCACCGCTATCCAAGTTGGGATAATGTATACAGGGTGGTCCAAAATTCCAGAAATTACCATATAAAGTACATAAAATAATACTGCATATAATAACTTTGTTTTAAAAAAATGACTCATATGAGGAGTTTAATCCCTTCAAAGTGGAAGACTGCACAGTTTTACACAAGTTCATGTGATTTTCGTTCCGTTAAAGTTGTGTCTATCCGCATATATGGGATAACACGAAAAATGACATTGTTCTCTGAGTGAAAACAGACATTATAAATAGACACAGAGCGTTCGAGGTATTAATGACTAATTGAGGGAAGGTAATGGTATGTTTTCAAAGAGGATTTTGCAAAACACATATATATAATATAATATGCGGATCCAAGGGGAGTGCTATAGGTAACCCCTTGACGCTCAGGTATACACTGGATAAAATGGGCTTCAATATAATGCGCCACAGATGACAAGATAGACGGAAAATTTGCGAACTAAAAACAGTGTTGCAAATTTGTGAACTCTAGTAGTTACTGTTGTTATAAGAATTGAAGCGCTTGGAGGATAAAGGTGTTATGTAACCAATTGAATATGATGGGAAAATTGACTTTCACAATGTAGTCCGTTAACATACCACCTTTATCGTTTCTAAATATCTGCACTCAGACGAGAACTCACTACATAATGTGTTACGTAGCATGATTAACATATAAGACGTGCATCAATCGCCATAATGCAACGTTTCAGAAAATGTAACATAACACCTTTATCCTCCAAGCGCTTCAATTATATTGTGCTATTAATGCAGAAAGAAAAAATGTTTAATTCCTTCATTTTATTCCTTCCCTTTCATTGTCGAGTCGTACTCGAGAAATATATCCTTTTCTTTGTCGGCTGAACAATGAGGAGATCTATATATAATGAATATAAATAGAATTGGTTATGGTTGGTTTTTATTTGAGTTTAGCGTCCGTTTCAGCAGCAAGAGTATGTGGGATGTGGACCTACAGCTTAACTTGGGATCCGAACCACATGAGCTCCTGCCGAGATTCGAACCAGGGTCTCCCGTGCCACAGGCGCGTACACTATCCACATAGACATGAGGGTGTTCTACAGTGAGTTATGAATAAAACTGATTCCTAAACTTTAACCCTCTTAATCTATAGGTAAGTTTTTATTTTCACTTAGTATGCTTCAACAAGATCTCTTTTCTAGCTAGAGAAGGAACTGAGCGAGCGTTGTAACAAGGGAAGGCATGCGAGTATTATCAGGCAGCTTAACTTAGGATTGAAAACATAAGCTCCCACAACCCATTACCATTACCTATTAACCCTGCACCACTCGCGCGGTGTTAGTATCAACAACCTCTTCGTGGGGTCACAGTGACCTCACTTTATATTAAACGTATTTTTTGTGTACGAAAAATGTTGCAGTAAACAACTAACTAATTGTTGGCCTTGAAGTAGACAATATAACAGACAGCTAGAAGGGCGGCCGGGTCAGAATTGCCAACTGTCTAGGAGAGCCAAACAAAAAATATCCCTCTGGGGTCATATTTACCCCGCGCGAGGGTTGCAGGGTTAAAACAATGTGTAAAGACAATCATTTGAGCCACGATGGAGTATATTGCTTCTCAGGAATAGTTATTTTACTAAGTGCATGATATTACACAACAATTGAATGATTTTGCGAACAATATGATTTTGTTGTGTCAAAATAAAGACGCTGTGTTTATAGTAATTTAAGATTTAAGTTTATTTGAGTTTCGTGTTTCTGTGTAGCTATCTATCTTTCACTCTGTGTTATTGTAAGATAAAATGAAAGAATGTCCTACATGATATATAAGATGTGGGTAATCCTTTATCTTTATATATATATTGTCACCGTCCTAAAGCTTTTTTTTTTTTTTTTTTTTTTTTTTTTTATTTAAAAGAACATTGGGAAAAATAATTCAATTTGAACTTTAACCAAGCCTCGTATATTCCAAACACTCTAGAAACTCTTCTCTCATCACTTTGGTATGCCTCTTCGTTTGTGTTGGTAAGCCTGAGTTCGATTTTGTGGCCAAATATGGACATACGATGCAGAGACAATGACTCCCTTTGTGAACGATTCCTTGAGTCCGGAAAAATGGGAAAGTTGAAATAACACCTCTGTTTTGTCATTGACTACTTCTGGTTGGATAATTTGAACTATCCGCACTTCCTCAACCATAGAGTGTGAACTTGACATTATACGTCATCAGCGGGGAGCTCCAGCCTCGAGGGCATATACACAATAGCTAATTAAACAACGCAAGCAGTCCTTCTGCATCTTCGAGACGACAATCCTCGTGTCGTCGTTCGTTCGCGCATTGCGCGCCTTTCAGAAGAGCAGCGTTCACTGCTGCCTAAAAAAATATAGAGTGTACATTTCAATCACTTTTCCCTACGTACAATAAGTCCAAGGAGAAATGAACTCAAGTGTGTATTAGTTAAATTATATTGAAGATTCGAATCAGTTATCTTGTTCATCATTTCAAACATTATTGCGAGTGGATTATTGTGGTGATTTCTCATTTATTGTCATTTACGTGAGGATTGTATTAGGAACCAGTTGAAGACATCAATTCCAGGAGCGGGTCTGAACCCAGGACATCGATGGAGTGATGTACAGGCTAGCCGAAGAAATAAGTGAGTTGTTTTTTAGTTAAGCCACGCCACCTTAATATCGATACTCGGTGAAAAGTTGTTGAATATAGTTATATTTTGAGTTCAAATGCATGTAATGCTTACATTTATTAAGTAATATTATACTTTTACTATTTAAATGTGATCTTATTTGTTGTAAAGTCAATGTTTAATTCCATCATACTCGTAACCTAACAAATATATTTACGTTGTCTGCATTTTCGTCTTTTGTGTTTCCAGCCACCGCATGGCGAAACTGTAGGCATGGGCAGTGACTAGAGTCGTCGTACAATAGCTGGAAAATGAAAGAAAGAAAAGGGCGAAGTATGAGATTGAAAAATTAAACCGAACCACGACGTACACACTGGTCACAACCCGAAATGGCTAATCCGTGACACGACCCAGTTTAATCTTCGGATAGAATTGTATTTAAATATATTAGCGTTCATTTATTAAAACTCGACAACAGTAAGAATTTGAATCACGTAGTCACAAGCAGCAGACTTGGTGTAAAATCACGCGTAGATTGTTTAACTCGTGAAAAAAAGGAAAGAGTAAGAAAATAATAACCAGGTTTCAAACACTATAAAGTAAGTTCAACTATCAGAGAAACATCATTATCATTATTATTTCCTTATTTTAAGTATTATAGTATAAATGTTATATTAAGTATAACATTTTATTTGTTCGCTTTTTTTTTTCTTCCGTCAACTTTTATAGTACGTGCAAACGAAAATACCAAACAGCTGATCCTAGGTGAAAACACCCGTAATATATGCACCTTTATATAATGATGAAGGGATAGTAATTCGTTTATGTTTGTTAACTTTTTATCGAAATACTCTGCAAAATGAAATTTTAAAATACATTTTGTTATTGAAGTCAAGTGTTTATTTTTTGCATGTTTTATATTGTGATTTAGTCACCTGAAATTTAAGTAAACATGAATTTTAGTATTTTGGAACAACTTCAAACATGGTAAAAGAACCAGTTAACACAGATTAGACCAAACTTAGAAAACAATACTTAGAAAGTGGAAATTAATGGAATATTTTAGAGTTTAGTTTCGAGTTCTTGTTTTCTTTTAAAAAAAAAATATCATCACGAGGCCGTTTACAGTAACTAAAGGCATAAATTCTTTTGGCATATATTTAGATAATAGTGAAGAAACCAATTACGTTACTTGGCGTAGAATTCATTTATTAAAAAGTTTTGGTTCACCAGAAAAAGACAAAAATTCGAACATTCCGAAGGAAATTACTTTTACCGTAAAAACTTGGCCATTTACATTTGACGTTACGGCAGAAGTGCGCACAGATGACAGACGACGAATTATAATCATAGGTAGACGTACAATGCAAGAGTTGCAATGTCTTTTAGAACAGCATCAGAAAATAGGAGACTCGAGATATGATCAATATTTGCATGAACAAA
This sequence comes from Thermobia domestica, assembly GCF_964235325.1. Lineage (NCBI taxonomy): Eukaryota > Metazoa > Arthropoda > Insecta > Zygentoma > Lepismatidae > Thermobia > Thermobia domestica. Next base: position 312,893,817 of record NC_137459.1, read on the forward strand.
TTGTAAGAGAACTCGAAAGTGAACCCGGTAAGCGTAGGAGACACAAAGCTAAGAATAACAAGTCAGCTGATACATCCGAAGTAGATTCAGGCAAGCAGCTGTTGTGCAGGTCAGCATCACTGACTCGCTACACAGCTTTAAGTAAATTGAAAATATGGAATAAACACGCGTTTCATAATTTTGAATATACAGATTTTGAAAGATGTTCGGAATTAAAATCATCGTCGAAAGTTGAACCGCAGTATGCATGTATAGTTACAGTAAATAATTTATGTAAGGAAATACACAATGTTTTGCCTCCTGTTGAAATTCAGTTACTACCGTTGAGTGACAAAACAGTCGGATAGCTGTGAAATCAGGCCCATCGAATTTGAATGTTAAAAAAGTAAAAATAATTTAGTGGAAAATATGTAGAGCAGGCACGAGTTAACGTCACCTTTTTAGAAAATGAATGTATGTAACGATGTCAGATTTTTGCACCTGTAGTTATTGAACCACCACTATTAGTTTTACATCAGTCTAGTGTTAGTGAGATCAAAGTAGAATTTCAAGAAGTAAACATAGTCGACATTAATCAGGAAGCGTTCGAAGTAGCGACACCTTCGATTAGTTATGAAACGAAGGAAGTTTGCGTCAATAATATCCGTTTTGAATGTGTTAGTTGCAAATTACCACCTTTAATAGTACATCAGGCTAGTGTCGGCGTAGTTCCAAGTGTAGCATATGAAGTGCAAGGCGCATTAGAAATTGCAAAAACTCTTGAGTACGCGCAAGCCCAGGTTACGGAAGAGAATTTTGAGTTATTTGATAATCATGTCGTATTTGAATATATTTGCTCGTTTTCACCGGAAATAGTGGTCAGGAAAAGTAACGTTAGTGAGACTATTGGGTATGGTTTTGGTAAACAACTTTGCGTAGTGGCGAATGAATTGTTTTGTAACTTCGAACAGGAACTTGATGTGTCGTGTAAAATGCTTGAAGGAAAGTCGATGATAAATACACGTAGAGCAAAACAAGAGGATGTTAGTGTCCGGAGAAAGGAAATAGGCAATACAGAGATAGTAATTAAACACGGCTTGATGCGAGTATCCGTAGACAGACATGTTTTAAATGTAGTTGCAGTGCCGGCGAGAGATGCCGATGAATTGCATGAAATGAATGGTAGCGCAGTGGTAGCGCGTATCCCTCCTCTCGGAGAAGCCAGGGAAGGCTTGAGAGTTGAGTTATTGTTTCTCTACGATATTGAAAATTTAATGCTGTTATGCTTGTATCGCGAGCAGATTGTTCTGCGCGATCTTACAACTACATATGCGTCTGTAGTACAGTGCATGTCGTTTAGTATGAGTTACGTCTTTATATTGCGATTCGATTCTGTCCGTATCGACTGTGAGCATACTGGCATAGGTCAACGACTTCAAGTGAAAAGTTTAAAATGTAAGACCGCAAAGAAAATTATGTTTTATGTAGTCAATAGCTGTTGTGTGATTAATTGGCTAGGATTATTACCCGTAACCACACAAGAATGTAGGCCAAAAAGTATGCGTACACTAGCAAAGAGATTAAAATGTAAGAATAAGGCACAAAGGGAAAACAGGGTAGTTCGAAATGGTCAACCAATTTCCCATAGCATATTAGCTCAAAATAAAAGGACGTCACGACGCATAGCTAGCAAGATCAAGATTCATAGGCGTAAAAGTAGCGATAGACAAGTGGGTCATGAGTGTAGTAAATTTGATTCCGTCGCGCATGCAAATTTTAAAATTAGTGTCCCACCACCGCGAACGTGTAAAAAGGAAAAACTCGATCGTGCAAGTAGTCTTAAGGCAAAACAGCTGATCGCTCTTGGTGACAATAATATTCGTCGACCTAATCCTAGAAGGTACGCGCAATCCAAGAAAACGAATGCCGAACATATGTTAGATAGTGAGTTAAGAATAAACGAAAAGTGCTCTATTCAGCGTAACCCAAAACAAGTCAAACGTAGTCGCGGACAAACTAGATGTAAACCAAAGTCAAATTGTAGGCGAGTTTATTTTGAACCAAACATGCAAGTTGTGAAGACATCGACTCAGAGGAATTTTAAGAAACGCAAGTGCGAAAAGCAATCTGTGCAAAACATCGTCATGCATCGCAAATCTGATCGTCGTAAACGAACGTATCATTGCGTGGAAATTCAGTAAACTCGTTGTAGAAAGGGAAAAAGGCCCGCGAATCAGAAAAAAAAAAACAATTGTAAAAGTATGAAATTAAAGGCATACAAGTGTAATCGGCACCGGTGGAAAATGAAAGTTGTAGCGTAACCAAAGCGCGAACTTTGCCCGAACTTGGACTGAATCCCGAAAGAGACGAGAAACTAAACACCGAATATGACTTTTAAGCTTTTATAGAGGATGAAATAAAGATTATTACTCTTTTACTTTATTCCCCACCGAATTTCGAAAGTTAGGAATTTGCTTTTCAGCTTTGAGAGTGTGCCCACCGCCGCCTACGCGCCTGTCCAAAGGAACCACTTATGGTGATCTACAATCAGGTACGTTTATTTAAATGTCATGTTTTATGATTTCTTTACAGATTTTGGAGATGAGAGATGAATGTGAAAAGCAGAGGAAGGACAGCATTGGAAATTTTAAATAGGTAATCAACTTAGATTGCGAATTCGGATTTTGAAGTTTTAATAATGCCCCCACCATTTTTGAAAACTATGGTTATCCCGTTTTGGATACAGAATTTCTCCATCGAATTTTTGTTAGGATGCTTATGGTTTGTATGTCTTATTTCTTTTCAGGTGCTTCCAGTTTGGGAACCAGACATTATTAATAAAATTTTACCATTCTATTTTCTTTTGAGTTTTTATTCATTCACCTTTATGTTTGCATAAATATTTAGCTGTCCCCGTACCATTAGGCATTTAGAGAAATGCTAGGTAATTAGAGATATTTGAAAATCTAATTAGAGAAATACTGATGAATATCACAATTAATTATGAAATTTGGATTTTGAAAAAAAAAAAAAAGTGTTTCTCAGTTAATGAATCTTTTCATCTGACTTTGTTATTAAGTAAGTGTAAGAACATATTGAATTCATAATATCAGACTGCTTAGGCGTCGGAACATTGGAAATTAAATATTACTTAGTATGATTTTGAAAGTAATGGAAAATAATGTTGAATTTAATAAATCTGTTTAGGAATCTATTCACAAATGGTGTTCGTTATACAAAGTCAATGGGTATTTGTTATGATGTTAATAAAGTTTCGAATTTAATTGAATTTAGAAACAACCGTATTACGAGTTAAGAAGAGTAAAAAAGAAGAAAAAAAAAGATTTAAAAATATAATCCAACCCTTAGGGGCGTCACTATTTTCTTTCCAAATTAAAGTGACGAAATCGGGGTAGCGTCCGATTGGGCCTCAGCTAGTGTGTGATTTTGGCTATTAGACACACACACTTCAAAATTCTACTTCGGCTTTTGACGTTTGATATATATTTCTTTAAAAACAAGATATTTAATTGGCGCTTAAAATTTTATATTTTTCAGATATTTCTTCTTAATTGACTTAACGGAAAAAATGAAATTGCAGTCGTTTTGGACTCAAGTAAACAATCTTTTCTCTTCTTTTCCTTTGGCTGTACTGTGTTAACAAGATAAAATAGTAAGAGATGCACATATATATATATTACCTTTTTTGCAAATAGAACGTGAAATGTTCTCATTATTTAACTTGTAAGTTTTGTTATAGTATCATGTTAACACGGTACACCCAACAATAACCGATACAATTTGGTATCGACAAGTATATAGTGTTTGTTTTGATTAGGTACTATTACCTATAGTAAATTTGAGTTATAAAAATGAAAAGTACATAAAATAAAAATATTATAAATATTATGGAAATTTGATAATTAAATTTATCACCAATTTTGAATTCATTAACATTATTGGTTTGATTTGGGAGAAAATTTGATAAATATTGTTTTAAATTTTGAAATGAGTCTATCCTCGAAATCGAGAAAATGTGGATAATAAATGTTAAAAGTAAAATTAATAAAATAATGAATAACGCATATGATACTCCGAGTACAACCGATATTGTCAAATATAATGACTTATTCTTGGATGTGAGATAATCTCTCCGTATAAATTTTTTAACAACTTCTTTTTAATCTTTCTTGTATGAGAAGAGTCTGTTGGTTCTTAATTGAACATAAACACGTGTATAATTTTTGACCTATTGATTATTGCCATTGTTAGACTTTTAGTATTGACCTTGTTTTCTTGTTTCATCAAGGTTGTTACAGTTCTGTTTTCCATACTTTCCTTAATTGAGATGAAAAGTAAAGCATGATACGTTTTGTGCTGGAAGCCGATTAGCGTTCCCTTACGCATTTGCAAATCTGTAATTTTCTGGAATAATTGTCATTTTTGATTGCGAATATATTCTCGATTGTGACTTAATCCCGGATGCGATAATACTCCCGATAGTGATAAGTGCATTTTGCCAGTAGGCCGCACATTTTTGTATTGGCCAGTGCTCTTAAGGAAATTGTGTGTTTGTAAGCCTACTAATTTTGTAGGTATGAGCAGGTCTCAAATAATTTCAATAATTTATGAGATGAAATTCAAATGCAGGGCTGTAGTATCGAATGTTCCCCCCCCCCCCCAGGGTATTCTTATTGTCCTCTTCATATGTTTATTTTAAAACACCTTCTTTAGGTCTAGATACTGACAGTCCAACTGGGTTGGGAAAATTTACCCGATTATGTGATAGCTGTAATGCGTGAAGCATTCAGCTGGGAGGAATAAGGATTTAGTGCAGAAACGATTTATTCAATTCGTCGGGAAGTTCAGCGACCCCGCACACTTTAGCTATGGAATATCGTAAGTCAGTGCCCATTGGTCTTCGGGACCAATTCATTAACCTATATTTCTGTTTAATTAACGACTTACAACCTGTGCTGTCAATCAATGACACACAGGATGGCGACACGTAAGGCTTAATCGCCGTTTAATTCATTCATGTGTATTAAAATGTTTGATAGTTTATTAGTTAGGTTATGTAACGTAAGTGTATAGATAAACATTTTAACTATTTTGCATATAATGATATAATATGTAAGAATGATAGAATACCATATATGCAGATTTTTGCTTATTTCTGAGCTTTACCAGTTTTATGAATAGATTTTGCATATTTAGTAAAAAAAATGTAATTAGAATTTAAATTTTGTTCACATATCGTATTACGTTTACATATTATGTTCGTATATCTTAATTATTATTTTGAAAGATATATATATTCCAAAATGAAGAAGTAATTTTAATGTGGAAAGCATATAAAAAAAAAGCTTTGTTTCTATAATCTTTACAAGTCTATCTATTGCTCAACGACTCATACAAAGGAGAGAATACCTAATCTTTAGTTTCGTTTTGTGTCAAATAATTCATACAAAAAAAAAATTAATTTAATTCACTTAATTAGAATCTTTATTCATGTCAATATGAGAAGTATTAGTTGAAGCTTTCGTTACATGATTCATTTGAATAGAATGATCATAATTAACGAATTACTTTGATGTTTAATTAATTGTTTTCATGTTCATTAGTTTGGAAGGAGAGAAAATATTGTTTTAAATTAGAACTTGTCAATAAACTCTCACAATAGTAATAATATGTGATAAAATTTAAATTAAATTTTGAAAAGAAATTGGTTTGTTGTACAATCTAACAGTAATTGATAGATCCCATTGTTTATAGTATGTTGAGGCAATCAGGCTTAAATCTATTCGGCGCGTTGATATTGATGAGAGTAATTAAGCGAACAGAATGAGTGCGTATGAAATATTATTGGGCTGTATACGTTTTAGTTCAACCTAATGGCAATTGAGCATTACGAATGAGTTAGGTCTTTTTTTGGAGATGCCAAAGGCTGTATAAGGCGGCATACTTATGTGAATTTATTGTTATGATATATGTGTATTTTGACGTGAAACCAAAGGCCATTAGAGGGCGGTTCACGTTCGGAAATGGATACTCCTTGTTACTTCCCGAATACCTAGCTTGTTCCTAGATGAGTAGGGAAAGTCTATTCTAAATGGTTAATACTTTTAGAGGTGGATTGTATATCCCTCTTGTTACATGTGTTTGCGAAAAACCCGTAAAATGGAGTTATAGTTTACCATTGCCAATAAGATGTTTGTTGAAAATGAGAGTAAGTAATAATTGTGTCAGCCAAAAGTCGTGAGTTCGCTAATATTGCTAAAATCCGTGCATTAAGGACGATGCCTACATACCTGTTGCAATTGACAAATAAATAAAATAAGTTTACGTTTGTTGTGAGTAATGCTGATAATTAAAAAAAAAATGTGAGTTGACATTTGATTCTAAATTCATTTGATGTAATCCAATAGAGCTTTTGTTTGTTGTTTGAGCAATATGATTATTGAAACTTGATAGTATATTTGATTTTAAATTCTTTTAGTATTTTAAATATTTAGTAAATTAAAAATATAGTATTTTGGATAATTAGCATGAGATTGTTACAATTGTCTTACGAAATGCTTGTTTTGAATATTATTGTGTTTCATTAGTGTTTTATGTGAATGAATCTGAATATTATTAATATAATTGTATTCTTTAATGCCATATTATATTGTATGTTTACATTTAGTAGTTGAATATTACAAAATATCTTGGATAAGAAGGTTTAAGTATTGATTAAGTTTGTTGTAAAAAGGTGCATATATACACATTGCATTACACCAAACGATACACGTATTAGGAATTTCAATATTATCGTTCATTACGTTGTTAGGCTACGCTTCCGAAATCGGTATACATATTGTTGCTATTGTCTAGTAGTTAAGTATTTTCTGTGTCAGTGTTCATTCGTACATTTATTTGGTTTAACATGTTTGAATATATCATGTGTTTAGTAAAAGATAATTGAAAAGTAAATTAAAGTACATTTAATTATGGTGAGAAACCGGTTATTGGAAATAAATAAATAGACAAATAAATGAAAGAAACTATAAACTGAAAATGATGAACATTTTGTTAATGGTGGCATAAAAGTGGCTTAATCAGAGCTTAAAGGTGGCTTTACGAACATAATAGGTGGCTTTAACAAAGATGGCTTATCGTCATACAGGGTGAACTACCATACCGTTACAAAGTGAAGTGTAATATATACAGTGCAGTCCCAATACACCGAATTTCCATAGTGAGTTCCCAACGATCTTCGATTCACATACAGGACGTTCCACAATATAATGACTTTCAAGTGACACTTTAGGAAGGACCATTAACCCTTCGACAGCCAGGGTTTTCCCACTGCTTTAAAATTTCCTCCCCCCCCCCCTTTAGAATCTCGTACACCTTAATTTTACCTACGTCGAACATTTTTATCACTTGCTTTACATTCAGTTTATTCCATTCATTAGTATGATTCACTTTTACCGTGATGTTAACATCAGGCACAACCCGTATTTTACAAGCAATAATGACTGCTGCCAAACTAATGGAAAAATGTAAGTTTAGAGGTGTATTGCTAAAAGTTGGATTGTTATGTGATCAACAAAGTATAAAACCGAAAGCTGAGAAAATCAAGGATGACAATAAACAGGAAACTACAATACACTTCTGAGTGTTGATTGCAAAGGTTTGTCAAGGAACTTTTGTTTCCTTCAATCTGGTGTCTGAGATTTTACAACCATCCCTGCTGAGAGCAAGGGAGAGGAGAAAGGGGACCCAGGAGGGGTGGGGGATAAGAAAGCGCAAATGGGAAACAATAACAGTTTCCTGACATCTTCTGTGGGGGGGCGCGGTAGCTCAGTGGTAGAGCGTTCACCTCTGGTGCTTGGGGTCCCGGGTTCGATCCCAGCCCCCGCCAAGTGAAATTTGTGGTGGACAAACACCGCGCTCGTGGGTTTTCTCGGGGTTCTCCCGTTTCCTCCCACTTTCTTCATTCCACCATTTTACTCATCTCTCATCATCACCGTCTCCTTTAGCCTAACCGGCATAACCATGGGACGTAAAACTTAAAGATTTCATTTCATTTTCTGACATCTTCTGCATATGCGTTTTTGCTTCAGGCGAAGATACACTTCCCTCAAAACGTCTCGCAGTATACTTCAGGACACAGAAAAGTCTTTTCTGGAATTTTGAAAGTCTTCTGAACCCTTCTCTGCTTGTCTTCACAACACATGATAGAGATTTAGAATTTCCGGTTTTTTGCTCCAACTCCTTATTTATTTATTTATTTAGCTGGTCGCCGCTAGGGATGGCCACATTTTCCGGAAAAACGGAAAACGGAAAATATTTTTTCCGGAAACCGGAAAATTGAAAACGGAAAACGGAAAATTTTCCGGAAAATCGGAAAACGGAAAATTTTCCGGAAAATCGGAAAACGGAAAATTTTCCGGAAAAACGGAAACGGAAAATTTTCCGGAAAAACGGAAACGGAAAATTTTCCGGAAAAACGGAAACGGAAATTTTCCGGAAAACGGAAAATTTTCCGGAAAATGAAAATGTTCACTTGGAATAGTGACATTGGTCGTCTTACATTAAGAAATATAACGAAAAAGGCTACGCGAAAACAACCTGTAAATGAGGCAATGCTCTTCACCATCTAGTGCTAAAGAAACGCAACTCAAACTTAACAGTGGATAGGAGAGAAAAGGTCGAGTAAATCAGCGACGAAACATTCCTTCCTCCTACATCTATTTGTACACTTGCTTAATCATGTACTTTTTTTGTTTGCGTGAGGGCTTGCAGATCATTCGTTTGCACCGGGAAATTCCCATCATGCGTGTGTTTCGGGGAATCCCCGATTATGCGTGTACCTGAGCGCAGAACTCTGGCAGTAGAGCTGGCAGTGTGTTATTAATACAACTGGTATGTTTATATTCCAACCAATTCTTCATTGCTTATCGTGATCACGGTGATCTGTCAAGGTCACAGATCCTGGGGGGCCGGGGGCAGCCCCCTCAAAGTTCATGTGGACCCCGCATTTTATTTATAAATATACAATATTTTGCACAATTTGAATTCAGTTTGTCTTAAAACCCTCATATATACCTTCTGCATCTGAATGGATCCCCAAAGTTACAGAGAAATCGGCGCCCTAGATTGATTCTATAGAATCCACACGCAGTAGTATTGGCGGGAGTACACTACATATTCCAACGGAGCTCAGGCGTTAAAACATCGGCTTAACATTCAGAAGGCCGATGTTCGATTCGAGCACCCTATCGTCCCGATGTTTTTTTTTTTTTTTTTTTTTTTTTTTTTTTTTTTTTGTAAGTTTATTACTCAGTTACATCCGACCTGTGCCATAGACTTTTTAACCCTAAGATAAATTCAATTGTACTGATGTAATTCAATTTTACACTTTACCCTAGTGTTACCATCTTGCAACTATAAGCGTCACGAATTCCAAATACCGGTATTATTGACTATAAATACCATAGTAGGCTATGTAGCACTACTTGAAACTAGCACCAGCTATTCATATAATGATCTATTCCACATAATTCTCTTCGTAACTTTTTCCGTTAATTTCTCTTAAACTGAAGGACGATTCCACCTAGTCATCGATACATCAATTCAGTTCTCAATGCTGACTTATTATCTATGTTTCTGTATGCATTCGAAAGTTTTACATATTATTAGAGCAACCCAAAAGCATAAAAAGCATAATAGCTATTTACACATATGGTTGGTACCTTGAACATGGTTGTGGCTGTCTAAGGGTCCAGAAGAAACTAATTTTAAAAGCATAATTTTAGAAAATAAAGCATAAAGCATAATTTAAAAGATATAGCACAATTCTTTAAAAAACCTCTTTAACTTCAAGTTTAACATACTATATTAATATTTTTAAGAAACAATATTTACAATGCAAAATCATTGAGAACATAACAATGCAACAATGAAAAGCTTATTTTTATTTCTGTAAACTTTTTGGTTTAATCTTTTGACGTGGAGAAAAGAATAAAGGACAAAAAGAAGAAAACTTCCACCAACAATGAATAGTACACAAGAACTCCACACTATACTGTTATGTGTACCTCTTGAAGTTGATCACTTTCTGTACTTATTGGTGGCGTCTTTTACTTTCCCTTTCTGTATATATGCACCTCTAAGGCGCACACAAGTGATAAAAAAAAAAAAACTGACGCGAGTAAAGCCTCTCTTTACAGTGCATTAGGTAGAAAGTTCATTAAATATGAAAGAAACTGGTTGCATAAAATATTAATAAATAGATCAAGATATTTAGAATATTTAATGTATAGTAAATATTATACGTTATACACGAATAATGTAAAACAATGATTGAAATTAATAATAAAGCATAATAAAGCATAATTTGCAAAAAAATAAAGCATAATGTGGGTTGCTCTACTTATTATTCTACATTCATGTTTTGTTACTAAATTGTGAACTCCTAATGCAATTAAAGTGTTTTATTATATTATTATTATTATTATTATTATTATTATTATTATTATTATATAAACGTAGATGATAATCTAGGTGCTGCTACCTCTATATCTCAGATTATCGCTTCACCTGGCGCACGCTCAAATGCATCTAAAGTAACAGAAAGATCCCAGAAAAAATGTTTTACAAATAAGGGAACTACGTAAGAAACAGAAAAGAATTCTGTGTTATCTCAGAGACCCTAAACCTTGTTCTTCCGCAAGAGCAGAGGTGCTTCATAGTAAAATAAGTAATATGGTACCAAAGGATCTTCTTCCTTTGCCTTTCGTTGAAGCAATTCGGTTTCTTGAATTTATGAATGAAGTAGAACCAAGTTACCACTCACCATCCAGGCAAACTGTGACTCGCCGTATTGAGACCTTGTTTTCTAAGGAGAAGTGTGGCTGCGGAATCGATTGATTTGACAACAGATAGCTAGGCTTCGCAGACTACGGAAAGTTATATTACAATCACAGCCCACTATATGCTTCCATCTAAGTTCAATAAGTTCAGTCCTTCAAATAATTGAAATAGAAGTGAAGCACACAAGGGTAAACCTAACTCAGCACTTAGCACATGTTGCAGAGTAGTGGAACATTTTAGATAAAATACATGCAATTGTCTATGACAATGCTAGTAATATCACAAGTGCGATACGAGAACTTCCGTATGGAAGCATATGTTGTTTTGCTCAGACCCTACAACTCTCTATAAATAAGGGACTTGCAATAGAAAAAATCGAGAAAATGTTAAGTGTTGCTAGTCGGATTGTTTCCCACTTTAAACATAGTACGTTGGCAACGTCAGAACTGGAAAAACAGTAAAGGTTATTAGGATTGGAAGTACATTTCCTTATACAGCAAGTTAAAACTCGGTGGAACAGCATACATGAAATGCTTGAGAGATTGATAGAACAAAGAAGAGCTCTTAACAATGAATTATCAGATAGAAATGTAACAAAGACGTCAAATTGCAAGAAGTTTAACCCTTTAAGGATGTCCAAAATTTTAGACTTTCACTCAAACAGCTACTGCTTCCTTACTATTTATCGTAGGATCATGGTTCATACCTCGTTTTTCTCACGATAGAGCATACTTACCAACGGTACCACGTGTCTGTATCATAAACCTTAACCGGAAAATCGAAAAAAAAAAACGGATTTTTTCTGAAAATATCACCCCTTCGTAACACTTGCGCCCCTCGGGCCCGTCCCCGGTTTCACGTAGGGATCTAAAAAAATTGATAAATACCCAAAGGTAGGTCTACACACAATCCTTATGCAAGTTTCAATCTGATATCTTGAAAACTAAAGGCGTGAAAAAGTTTTGAAATTTGCCTTAAGAAAAAAGTCACGTCCCTTCGCACCACTTGGCGCCGCCAAGTTGACCATCCGGTTCCAAAACGCATCTGCGGTGTTCTTTGGTCCATCCTTGACTTGAAAAATAAAAAAAAAATCCCGGCTTAAATACCTATTATAGAACCTAAATAAGCGGTCAAAGACGCTTAAATACCTGTTATAGAACCTAAATAAGCGGTCAAAGACGATAGTACGCCAACTCTTTAAAAGGTTAAACTTCCTATAGACTAGGGATAGCCACATTTTCAGGGAAAACGGAAAACGGAATATAATTCTTCCGGAAACTGGAAAATTAGAAAGGAAAAAGGAAAAATTTTCCGGAAAATCGGAAACGGAAAATTTTCCGGAAAATCGGAAGACGGAAAATTTTCCGGAAAAACGGAAACGGAAAATTTTCCGGAAAAACGGAAACGGAAATTTTCCGGAAAAACGGAAACTGAAAAATTTCCGGAAAAACGGAAACGGAAAAATTTCCGGAAAAACGGAAACGGAAAAATTTCCGGAAAAACGGAAACGGAAAATTTTCCGAAAAATCGGAAAACGGAAAATTTTCCGGAAAATTGGAAAACGGAAAATTTTCCGGAAAAACGGAAAACGGAAAATGTGATTTCCGGAAACCGGAAAACTCTTTTTCCGGAAATGGCCATCCCTAGTCGCTGCATAACACAATTTTAAAAATTTTTGTGTGTGAAATGTAAGTTTACAAAATATTGTACTTTTTATTCGTTGTTTATTTTTTCAGAGTGAAGCATGGCAACGTTGCAAAATTTGCAAATCGTGTCTGGAAATACTAGAGTTCTTCTACGAGCTGTGGAAAAAAGTTGCCGGAGCCGAATTGGAAATGAAGAGTGCTTTCTTTACTCGTGGTAAAGAAGTAAGTACAATACTTCATTTCTTTTGTGAATTAACACGAAAATATATAATGTTTCTATATTTACTAGAGGTAAATCACGGTCCCGGATTCTTTCCTTCACTAAATTTATTTATAAGATACTAGCATCAATTACCCGCTTCCAGGGTGCGAATTAGGCAATTTTTCCGGGAGGGGATAAAGAAAAAAAATGTTCAAACGAACTTGCTGTAATCCTGCCAACCTTGCCGACAACAACGATTAACCCTTTCGGGATCTTGGCTTTTTGGGCTATTTTTTAGACTTTCAGTCAAGCAGCTACTGCATCGTCACTATTTATCCTAGGATCATGGTTCATACCTCATTCTCTTCGTACGCGTATCGTACAAAATGTACGATAAGATCTCCAAAGGGTTAAACTTAACGCACATGGCTTGAGTTTGGGAGAAAGTACACCAGTATTATACTATCTTTATCCTAACCTACAGCAGCAGCAGCGTAACCTACAACCTAAAATTTCTTTTTCAAAATCATACACACGCAGCTCCCAACACACACCAACTATAATCCAACCTAACCAAACCATTTTTCCCTCCATCTGTGGCCGTAATTCACGATCTGCTTTCTTCGGTGGGTTAAAATGAAAATTTAAATACAGAACTCCGTATCTCATGTGTTTGGTACTCGGGAAATACCGGTATGCTGTTTTCGTTTTAAACGGCATCGGAAGTATCACTGTTCATCTCAGCGACCCCGAAAACTATCGATTACAAACTAATATCAGCCATTTTCGATCATATATATAAGTTGTTCAAGGAAATGTGTGGTCTCGGCCTCCGTAAGTTCCTGACCTAGTTTCGAGTGATGTCGCTTTCAGGTGCGAAGGCGTGTTGTGCCCAGTTGCACCCTACACTATCGGTCAGCTTCCATGATACTCGAGAGCATACTTCAGCAAATTGCGCTTACCACGATAACATCTAAGGTAGACACGACCATCACTGTATGACAGGTCATAGTGAGTCTTTTTCTAAAACGACAGTCTGCTAATGAGCACGCCAGCAATGCTCTTCACGGCGTGTGTAATTTTGGGTCAATGGAATTCGACTCAGACATGCGTGCCGCCAGTCCAGCGTTCAGAAGACGCTATCGAACTGTCGTCGCAGACAAATCCACACCATTAACTTACTCGAGGGACGACATTGTACTGTCCGCTACATGCATACGTACAAAATGTCTCCAACTATTTTAGGTTGTCACAGTGTACTTTCCATTGTTTTTTTGCTATGGCCAGCACGGTAGTGACGCGTATGGAAGCAATGGACAAGAGAGAAACCATACGTAGAGTATCATGTTCATTGCATCCACTGCGTATATATTAACTGCCTGTTATTCTGATGTTGCCGAGAAACAAACAAAAACACGGACAATATACACTGAGGCTTACGTACGGTTCTCTTCTATCTATTGTTGTAATGGCACGTCTGCATGCTTGATCCTCAATTTCATGCTTTTATAAGCCACATTCTCGTAGGGCAACCATTCTCATATACTCTATCTGTTTTCACATACAATTGAACTGCTTGAAACCACATCAGTATTTTCTTGGTTTATTTTAACTTACTTTCTTCCACTGGTATGAGATCCTTTGAGTTTGACCTTCAGCTTCTACTGTCTTTATTCTTCGTTGCAATAGTTCATTTTCTGATTTTAGGGACTTCATATCCTCCTGTAATACGTTCGTTATTTGTAACAAGCAATCAATGTCTGCATTACCATCACAATGGTTTGTTTCTGCCATAACTCAAAGCATGTTTTCCCCTTGCATTTGCGCTTGTACTGCATCAGTATTAATCACATTTCCTTGTTGTTCTTGTTTGATATCATCAATCTTATATCTTAATGTATTCTTAATGATTAATGATTATATCTTAATGATTTCTTTGAGACAAACCTTCTTGTTCTGTCGGAATGCAGCTGGAACACTTTCCTTTTACTATGTCATCTTCCACTCGATCGTCATTTGTTTGTGAAGCATTCGAATTTGTCTGATTTTAGCTCTTGAGCGTGTTAATATTGTATTTTTGTTTTGAATATTTATACTACATGCTTCACAAACGTTCAGTCATTCTTCAGTCTTTACACTTTCATCCAATTACATATCATAAGTGGGAAGGGAATTCAAATACTTTCCGTAGACGTATTCTTTCCATGCTAGAAATGGGCATTAAGTACAACATCGTGTCCATGGTTTGTTTTCTATTGTTCTGTTGATGGTATACCCTCCACAGGTTTGAACCTGGCATCACGTCATTCTTATTTATAGGTATCAGGGAATTACCCTCCTGCCGGCAGTACACAGCTGTCTACAACCTCAGGACCTTCAACCGGTGGAACAAGTCAAGTTATTGCCATAGATCCTAGGATCAGAAAAAGACCGGTTGAAATGCAGTGCGCTGAAGCAACTGAACCTACTTCTGTTAAGAAGAGACTATCTCAGGTAATTTTAATTATATTATATAGTTTTACTTGTTTATTATTGTTTAATACCGTTGGAAACACAGCTATATTCGTTTAAATGAGAACTTGAAGAGATCTATAATTTCAAGTATCTAGGAAGTATTTTGACGAGAGGCGCTTACTGCACCGAAGAGAGCAGATGAAGAATTGCCATATCTCAAGAAGCATTCAACAAGAAAAGATCACTCTTAACTGGCAGGCTCAATATTGGACTTAAGAAGTTGGTCAAGTGCTATATATGGAGCATTGGACTGTATGGTTCAGAGACTTGGACATTACGGAAGTTAAAGAAGAAGTATTTAGAGAGCTTCGAAATGTGGTGTTGGAGGAAGATGGAGAAGATAACGGATACAGAGAGCAACAAACGAAGAATGTCTTAAATCGGTTAGGACAGAAGAGGACACTTCTATCCAGCATCCTTCGTAGAAAGGCCAATTGGATTGGACACATCTTGCAAAGAAATTATCTTCTTCCTACAGCCATGGAAGGGAAGAGAGAAATAGGAAGAAAAAGAACACAATTAATCGATGATTTGAAAAATAGAAGAAAATTTTGGAAGCTAAAAGAGGAAGCTGAAGATCGAGAAACGTGGAGGAAACATTTCCAGGCCCAAATCTAAAATTGCCACTGTCAAACAAGAGATAGTCTTCAGACACGATAGAGTCAGCATCTCCACGCAAAAATTCAGACAGTGAATTAAATTTTATCCGGATACAACAGAAGCTGCGGTGGAAGAAGCAAAATCAAAGCTTGATGCAAGTTTAACATATTTAGGCCTTTCACCTGTAAAACTGCATGCTGTTCCTGCACATCAACGTGTAGCAGTTGGGCGCAGCATGCTTTGTAGCATACATGTATGATAATAAGTGCTATATCGGACTAGTAGTAGAAGTAGATGCTGGCAATGCGGATATAAATATAAAATTCATGCATCCATCTTGGCCTGCAGCATCCTTTTATAGGCCTAGCAGAGCTGACACATGTTTAATTCCAGTACAGCACATTTTATGTTACTGAGACCATCTACTCGTACTAGTAGGCACTACTGAGTAATAAATGTAAATTATTAATTGAACAAAAATAGAAAACTGTAGTCAAAAAAGAAAAAAGTATAGGCCTATGTAAGTGTGTTTGGAAATAAAACGCTCTAACCAGGGACCCTATGCACCAGAGGTGAACGCTCTACCACTGAACCACCGCGCCCCGTAAGTGTGTTTGAAACGAAATGAAATGAAATCTTTAAGTTTTACGTCCCACGGTTATGCCGGTTAGGCTAAAGGAGACGGTGATGATGAGTAATGAATGAAATGGTGGAATGAAGAAAGTGGGAGGAAACGGGAGTACCCCGAGAAAACCCACGCACACGGTGTTTGTCCACCACAAAGTTCACTTGGTCGGGGCTGGGATCGAGCCCGGGACCCCAAGCACCAGAGGTGAACGATCTATCACTGAGCTACCGCGGCCCCAAGCATAAAGTTTTTTTGTCATGTGTGCATAAGTCTGATCACAGGTTTGAATTTGAAATCTACAGACAATTCTGCATAAGAAGGGATAGGTCTTTTGCCTCAAAGGGTTTATGTTTGCATGTTACTAGGACAATTTTAAACCTCAATGCACCACTTCCGGCTGTCGCGAGTAGAATTTTTACTTACCATGTCTACATTTTGATGGACCATAACACGGAAACGGGTTGAGCGAGAGCTCTGAAATTTTGCACATTTTAGTTTTGGTAGTGGTAGTTGTAGACCAAGTAGAAAAAGTCATGAAAGCTCAAGGCCATCTTCTCACGAATGCTCACCAAAAGGAACGAAAGTGTAACGCCCGGAAGCTGTACGAACAGCATCTGGCAAAACAAAGGTGGATGTACGTCGTAACGCTCGATAAAGCATGGATTTACCTTTCCGACTGCAGCAAACCGAGAGCCATCATGTACCGAGAGAAAGGCGCCAAGAACTTCAGAAGGTGGGTCCGTGTCTGTAAAGAACCCTTCCCAAAAGGGTTCATGTTCGTAACTGGCTACTGTTACCGAGGTAAACTGAAGTTTCGTAGGGTGGCGAAGAACTGCTAAATAAATTCGCAGTATTTTCAGGAGCAGATCATGCGGCCGATCTACGAGCATGAGATTCCAACAATGTACGGAAATGACGCTAATCTGGTGCGCATTCACATGGACAAGGCCTCATCATATGCCTCACGATTGTCCCTCGCATTCTACAGGGAGATGGAGGAGGCAAGTGGTATACAGGTGATACCTTTCAATGAGGTACCTGTTAAATCTCCAGATGCAAGTCCTATGGACTATTGTGGATTTGAATTGCTGAAGCGGGCTTCGGGAAAACGGCGTGTGAGAACTGTGGAAGGACTTTGGAAAGCTGTGCAAAGGGAATGGAACAAGATTCCCCTCCCAGTTCTTCAGAGAAGCCTATTACAGTGGAAATTACGCTGTCGAGCTATAGTTAGGAACCAAGGGAAACACATCGAGCACTTACCTAAAAATTTAGAAGAATCCATGGCGCCAGGTCCGTATGTCGAAATTGGCCAAATGTAGACTGAACAACCTCTCTCTCTCTCTCTCTCTCTCTCTCTCTCTCTGTGTATATATATATATATATATATATATATATATATATATGGTTCGGCTGCTATTTGAGAACACATAGTATAAGTGACACAGTATCTTGTATGTCATTGTAACATATCCCTTTTTGTTGCACATAAACATGGCAAACTTTGCGCTAACCCAGAAAATGAAGACGCATGCAGTTATCGTCTCCTTGGCTGCAGGACACGCCGATTGCAAGATCGCTACCTTTCTGCACGTCGCCCGGTCATTCGTCTTCAAAGTTCGGAGAGAACTGGAAGCCACCAGTGGTGATGTGGAAACAGCTTTCCACTGGAAACGACATTATGAGCATTCGCATAGGACCAGAACGCCCGAATTCATCGCTTCCGTCAAAGCTGTTGTCGAAGCGGACCATGGTTGGTTGGTTTAAACCAGCTGTTTTAAAAAAAAAAAAAAGGATTAAACCAGAAAAACGAAAAATGTTCGTAAAATCTTGATGAACACACATTTGTGCGTTATCACGTTTCACTCCCGGATATTATTCGTATTATATTCAGACCTATACTCATTCTCCATTCATTACTCAAAGAGATTATACTACAAAAGCAACTTTTTTTCATACTTTATGAATGTTTCTTTTGTGATACTTTTATAGTTTATTATTATTGCTATGCAATTGTAATCAAAGAAAAATTCTGAATATTGTATCGCTTTAATAATGTTTACTATTGATAAAACACATAGAGATGCCGTGCTTTTATTTGGGGGGGGAGGGGATCATATAAACCCCACGAGAGGCATTTATTGAAATCAAAAGTATCTTAGAATTATTTGAGTCCACTTTCGCTCTGACCCATTTATACATCAATAGATACCAATCTTATTCACTTTTCTTACTGATGTGCAAATTAAATCAGCGTATTTCTTTAACTTGGACTAATAAAAGTAGTAGTGGCAAAACTTGTTCATATCATTGTCAAGAGCCATTTCAGAAGGACAAAAAGATAAACAGTTGCACAAGTGAAATCATTATACAGAATTACATATGGAAAATACTGCAGAGTACAGAAGAATTAATGTAGTCCAAGTATGTAAAAATCAGTACAACGTATTTTTATCAGGAGCCCTTCATGAGTGAGTCAGTAGACGTATCGCATTTGTGGCCAATTAGTCCCGGTTTCGAGTTCAAATGGATGACAATTTCTCTCGGATATAAGCCGAGAAGCGGTTTGAATTCCGCTTTAAGCTTATGGACCCCTTCTATTATAGTATAACCCGGTTGTTGCGTAATCACAACAAGGCGAAACAAACTTATTTCTGTCCATATGTGATATAAATACATAGGGCAAATTATTTAAACAAAAAAAAACGGTCTAAACCAAATAAACCGGGTTTAAACAAAAAAACCGGATTGTTTGTTTTTTTCAATAAAAACCATGGTTTTTGCCAACCCTGAAGCGGACCCAGGGAAGTCCATGAGGACACTCGGTAAGAGAGAAGCAGGTTGACGCGGCCACCATTCGACGTGTGATGTATGAAGACTTCCGCTACAAGTCATACGTGACGCGAAGAGGTCAGCTCATGTCCGCGAGAACCAGGGAGAATTGAGTGACCCGCGTCAGGCGCCTTTTTAACAAGCTGAAACATCCCGAGCAGCCAGAAATGCTCTGGTTCTTCTCGAATGAGAAAATCTTCGTCCAGGACCAGAAGGCGAACCGCAGAGATGATCGGTGACTGTGTAAAACACCTGAGGAGGTTCTGGCCGTCATGCACACCAAGTTCCCCGCCTCCGTGATGGTTCTGGAGGGTCGTGAGCAGTTAGGGCGACGTGATGCCTCCACATTTCTTTAGTCAAGGTGCCAGAATCAACGCCGTTGCTTACACCGATTGAAAGAAGATGGTTATACAGCCCTGAATTACTGTTAGCACGTGGCAGGCCATATATTTTTTAGCAGGACTCCGCTCCCGTCCGTACGGCCCATTCAACCCAAGAATTGTTGGCCACTAATTTCCACGATCACGTCACCCCAAACATGTGCCCCCAGCTCCCCTGATGTCAACCCTTTGGACTTTTAGGTCTGGGGCATGGTTAAGAGGGCCTCTAATAAGCATTCACATAACACCGTTGCGGCTCTCAAGGCAGCCATTGTGGATGCCATGACAAACATTCGCAGGACCCACCTTAATCATGCCTGCCGACGGTTTCGACGCCGTTTAGAGGCTGTTATTGCCGCAGATGGCGGTTTCATATGATATCATGTATTGGGTCTGTCTTCCCGTGTACATAACTTTCAATGTTCATTAAATGTGTATATATATATATATATATATATATATATATATATATATATATATATATATATATAATATACTGTAAATGGCATTGTGATCTTTGCATCTACGTAAAACCATCCATGCAATAGGATGAGGTACTTACCTAAGCAGTTTCTCGAAGTAAAATAAAATATTCAATTCCTTGTAACTTTGTTCATATTATTCGAATTCTTTCAGATAATAATCATAGTATTAGATACTAATATGTGTTGGATGTGCATTGTCCCATCTGTCACATTTGCGTTATTATTACTTATGTACATGTCCCAAATTTGGAAGTGTGTGATTCTGTAGTGTCTTTAGTTTGGAACACTGTATGACAATATTTCCCTTTTAAGTGTAGATTTGAAATCTGTAGTAATCTAATGTAGTGCCATTTGAAAACAAAAAATTGTATTGGATTCACAACACAATGTTGAGGTATCCTAAAGTATACCTGGATATTTGAGTTGTAAACAATTCAGTTTTTTTCGAGTGTTAGTTTAACTCTGAAACGCCTTGAACTATTTCTCAAATTTGGTGCACTATTACGTACAACGTAGAAATTAATGCTGTTTAGTTTAGACATCTCTAGCACCAACCCAGAGGTCGGATGGGAATAGTGACATGTTTGAAAATGACTTACATTATTGTCGAATTTATAGTTTTCGGAGTCACTGAGATTAACAGTGACACTCGGAATGCTTTCCCGGGATCAGCCACCCTTGGGGTTTAAACAGTCGTGGCACATCTAGGGGAGGGTCAGAAAGGGATGACATTAAAATGATCAAAAACGACCGATATTGGTGTCAACTGCAGTTTTCGGTATCACTAACATGAATAGTGACACTCCGAAGGCCAAGTTCCGCTTCCAATGAGATGCTGGTGACGAGAGTTGAGGGTAGGTTGGACGACATTTCAAATTTTTACATGCTTTTCTTTAACTTACAGTGGTTAGGGAATGTGTTCATATCTTAAAACCTTCATTTATTTTCCGACCTCTGGGTGATAATACAGTATCCCATCTTATTTTCATATACAAGGTGCACAATTTATAACGAAAAAAAAAAACCTTGATAACGAAGAAATGAAAAGAGGGAGAAAAGCGAAACTTTCCAGGGAGCAACTATAAGATCTTTGCACGTATTAAAGAGAAACACGCAACAAACAGTGTTGCTAACCCAATATAAAGTTAAGCCAGCTTAGAAATCTGTATCTCCCATAGAGCACAACGGAGATCGACATGATAACGCACATCGAAAGTATCTTAGCGTTGGATACCATGGTCGCGGTATAACTTGTTTCAAATGAATAGGAACGAAGATACTAGGACTTGAAACTGATATTTTTGAAAGGCTTTATGTCGAAAAAATGCTCAGATAAGTATCATATTTGTCCGGGTTCACGTGTAATCTCTCCTGAACCCATTCACAAAATTGTATCCTACGATCTTGGTAGTCCTACACACACACACACACACACACACACACACACACACACACACACACACACACACACACATGCGTAGCACTTATACCGCTCCTACATGATCCTTGCTTTCAAGATTTTTATAGTGAACGCTAAAACAGTTTCAGCATCGCCATTGAGGATTCACCACTTTGTGCAAGGTCGCTCTAGTAAAGACTGGTAAAATTTGCAGCACTGCTAAAGATTATGCAATTTTGAGAACTTGATCCTGTTATGCTTACCAAAAACTCTTATATATAAACTATTAGAAGCAGTGAAGAGCAAAAATTGTTTTAAAAAGTTCGCAGAAATACGCCATTTTAAGGAGTATAACAGTCTTTACTCGTGCTTTTTCATATCTCTGGAACGGTTTAAAATATCCTTTAAACGGCTATAACTTCTGTTTATTGAAAATATTTTACGTAATTGGATATAACACTTATATAAGCATTTTTATTTAAATAAAATCTTTTGATGAAAGTAAACTTTTCAGTCTCCCTTGTAACTTTGTTTCTACTTGTATTTGTTATTAATGTACTTCCGATGTGCATTAAGCGGGCCGTGGTGGATGAGTGGTAGAGCATTCACCTCTGATGCATGGGGTCCCTAGTTCGATGCTAGCACGCGCCAAGTGAGCTTTGTGGTGAACAAACACAATGTTCGTGGGTTTTCTCGGGGTTCTCCCGTTTCCTCTCACTTTCTTCATTCCATCATTTCATTCTTGTCATCACCACCGTCTCTTTTGCCGGAACTCTCCTAAATCTTCTTTGAAGAATGTTGTCCCAATTTCACTTGTTGACCCTGTGCAATTTACCATTCAGAAATGTACAGTCAAAATAAATTAATAAATCATGCAATTTCTCCGGTGTAATTTCCTCTAAATAAGAAGCCTTCTTCAATCACATCTAACAGAAGGAAAGAAAACCCATCCAACCCTAGAAAAATTTTAATTTTTCAACAATTGATTATGATAGTCCCCTTGAAATTTAACTATACCATTTGAAATGTTTCCATGTTGGCCAGCGCAAATCATTTAGTAAACAATAAGAAGGAATTTGTGAAAAAAATTGTGATCTTTGAAAAAATATTTCGAGTGGTGCGGCAATAGTAAAGCTGCACGACAAATATTCCTAAAAATGTGCTTAAAACATTATGTCGAGCTTGACATGAAAGGCAGTAGCGCGTTTCAAACTTATTTGATGATTTGTAACTACACATTCAATAAATGAGCTGACGAATACAGAAGATAACGTGCAGTTTGAAAAATTGGCGGCAAGGTAGAAATTTAAAAAAGTACACGAATTTTATGGTACATATAATTATGTATTTCCAGAAAAATGCATATTTCATTGGTGCATAGATGCTACAATTCATACAGCTAACCTTTCCAGATATTTATATGGTAGCAAAATAATAATAAATAAAAAATACTCATTTAGGGCCAATGACTTTAAAATTTTAAGTTCCTAAGTGAGAGTTCATCTGTAAAAAGTATACCAAACAAAGAAATTTGGAAACTTTTTTCGTGATCTGATGGGTAATGCGAGAGACTTGGGGAACTATTCCAGTATGGATTGTATCAACGCAAAGCAATATTTAACATTTTGTTAGTGATCATCGGCATAGCGGTTATGACTTCTTGCATTTCTTGTATGTACAATTTCTTGAACATTGCTTCCGAATGATCCCCATAGACGTGCAAACGAAGGAAGTGAGTAATTATCTTGGTTACACCCACTTGGCTATACCTACCAGCTAAAACACAGCCAAAGAAATTGTGCTTGCAAAAGATCATTTATATTGCTTTAATTGCAACAAAGTGCTACTTACTTCATTCATTTGTGTTTAGAAAAGAAATGGTAACAAGTCGGTAATATTTACAGATAGTATTGAATTGTTTCGATATTACTCTCCTAAAGTTGCACGAGAATAAGTATGTTCACCATATAACCGCTACCAGGTTATAGAAAGATTTTTTGTGGACACTCTGTATATTTCGTAAAGACTGTGATTATTATTTTCGATTTATACTTTATTCTGCAACGCACGTAAGTTCTTTCTTTGGTGGGAATTGCTTCTTTCCCACACAATTGGACAAAGAAGTCTTTCATCGTTTTTTCATATATATATATTTAAAACGTTGCTTTTAGTGAGAACATTTCAGTTAGTGACTAACCATTTCAGTGTTTCTCCCTGACTCATTATATACACAGTATATATTCTATAGTTATTGGGAACTGAATTAGGTGCTTTCTTTAATCGCTTATGGAAACATTATAATAGATTATAGAAATACGGGCTGACCAGATGTTTCAGCAACCAAAGTGGCGCCAATTGCGTTGTTTCGTAGCCCGTTATCTGTACTTTCTCACGCCAGTGTTATCGCCGTGTCTAGTGCATTATAGGCAGTTGACTAACGTTAACAGAAATTGTTTTCTATATTCTGTTTGTATGTGCATACAGGTGATTTAACTGAGTGATTTTTGAAATGAACTGCCAACACTTTTTCGTTGACCATTGCAACCCGTAGCTTGAGCTTGGATGCTCGGGGAGTTTGACTCCAGGTCTGGAAGCCGTAACCACGCATATCGCGTCGAGCTTCAAATATAAGTTGTGTTAAGGGGCACAAGCTATTAGCCGGTGAAGGACGATTTCTTACGGCTAGCCCCAACTAGTGAAGTCCCAGGTTCACAAACCTAGTGCGCTAAAAAGTTATACACGCGCCCTCCAATATCAGTATTCCACTGTGGAGACCTTCTTTTTGTTTGTTTGCTGAAGATTCACCTTTACGCTGCAGGACTGTTCAGCGTAACAACTGGATTCATCGTGGGACGATCCAGACAACTTTTCCCCAGTGCTAATCCCCCAAGTGTGTCAATGGTGTGAGAGAAGCATTTGTAGTGATACCTGAATTATAATCATATATATATATATAAAGGGCTATATTGCCTGAAAAGGGCAAAGTGTGATTTCAGCGACTAAAATTGTTATACATCCTCGGTGTTCAGTGTTGTTTTCATTTCTCTTCGTTATTTTTTTTATTTATTTTTTTTTTATATACTAGTGCTCTAATAAATAAGTATAGTGTTATTTAATCCAGTGTGTTTTCGTTGTTTGTATGAGTGATGTTTGTGTGCGTTATGGTCTGGATGACCGTCTGATCGTCCGTGAGGTTTTCGATACGAGACACCCGAACCTCTCGGCGCCTAATGCTCATCTCATTATTGAGAGCGACGAGCGATTTGGAAACAGTTTGTAACCTTTTCTTGGAGCGGTCCTTCATCGTCCTGTCCAGGTAAGTCAAAGTATCAGGAAGATACTTATTGGTAGTACCACGAGCGACGGACAGCGACCAGAACTCCAGGCGGTTACAACCACACGAATTAGCTATTAGGTAACTCTCGTAAACGTATTTCTACCATCTTGTTGAAATGTGAATTTGCATTACTAACTCAAGAACACTTTATCCACATTACGTTTAATTAGTCCCTTCAACAACTCAAATGGGTTTCATTTCATTGTATGTCCATTCATTAATATTTTATTTCGTTTTAATCATTTCTTCACGATTTCTCCAACGCTGACGGAAAAAAAGGGAATTTTGAAACAGCGTTACCATTTTGTACAGCGCAAAATTCTAAGCTTTTAGAACGTACCGAACATCTCGATAAGTACTTGACCTATCGATATCAAATAAACGTGACAATGCCAGGGGTGCCCACAAAGGGGGGCTATGACGCAAACTGCGTCATTGAAATATTTGAGGGGGGTAAAAATCTATATAAATATGTTTGAGGGGGTGTAAAAATTAATCGAAAAGATATTTTTTTCATGGAAGAATACCTACGAATAGACAATTGAGGGGGGTGCGTCATGGACATGAAGGGGGGGGGTAGGCACCACTGACAATGCTCCTTATGACATACTGATTTGCTCTATTAATTTTAAACCATACTGTACTAGGGACCTTTTCCAAGTTATTGCACTATTTCCTAACTCAATTTTTCTCTCTTCTATAGTAGCAACACTGTTTAACTGATCCTTCTAAACTTGAAGTCATTTTAAAGAGTTCTTCCCAGTATTTCATTTAATGTGCACAAATAGTTACTACTTCATTCCTTGTGTGTGTTAAAGGCGTTTAAATTTGACACATGTTTAACGCTATTTCTCAAAAAGTATGTAACACTGATCTGCGAGTTTCATTTCTTTCGTCTTTTTCATTGCTGATTCGAATTATGAAATTAAATTTAGGTCATTCCATTTAAAAAATCATAACTTTATATTGGGTTTGCAATACTGTTCACCTGATGATGTTACCCAATATATGATAAAATGTCCCCCTTGTAGTTGCTATGTGCAAAGTTTCGCTTCTCTCTCTCTCTCTCTCTCTCTCTCTCTCTCTCTCTCGGTTTCTCTGTTATAAATGTGGGACATTATAAATGGTGCACCGGTATATATATATAAACACCTGCTAAATATTAAATATAAATTATAATGTGTGTGTGTGTGTGTATATATATATGTTCCCCTTAACAGATAACCCCAGAAACGTCAAAGAGGAAGGAGTCAAGGTGGAAGAGGTACAGAGAAAAATATCTGTGGTTTTAACTGAACGTAAGTATATTCGTTTTCTCTGTGTTATTGTCATGACACTATATAACGTGTCCGTGATTCGGATCGAGGTCAATCCATTTCAAATCGCCCAATTTTAAACAAAATTGTTGCTCAACATTTTTTATTTTCCAAATATTTTTAACATGAGTTATCTATAGGTAGACAGTAACAAAACACCGTTTGAAAAAAAATTCTGCCATAGTTTTTTTTTTTTTTTTTTTTTTTTTTCAGATATTTTTAAAATGGCGGTTGGGCAAATTTCCGTAAACTTGAATTGCCAAGCTATCTTTAAAGATATCAGAATAATTCAAAAACCAATGTGTTCAGCATGAAATGAACTTCAGGTATACATTATTTTAATTTTTGTATGGTGCAAGAGAGTCAGTCGAACTCATTACGGTAAAAACTGGGAGAAAGTAGCAATTCTTAATTTTGACGACCATTAGTTTTATGAAGGAAAGGAGACTCACTAATGATATGTTGTTTCTGTGTTGAATACTTAAATAACTACCTGCAGTATAAGTTTCAGTCCTGGGAATGCACTCCTTTTTTTCTAGAGCTTTTCCAAAATGGCCGAAAACCTTAAAACGTCAATTTTCTTAGGTCAATATCTAAAAAGGGACTGAATGAAAATAAATGAAAATTTTACAGAATGTTCTTTGTACAAATAGGAATATCTCACAAAAATATTATGACGGACTCAACTACATTTAACCCTTTGGGGATCCTATGGTACAATTTTGCACCATACGGGTGTTTCATGGTACATTGCGTTATTTCTCTTCTATTTGAGCTTTTTCGTCCGTTTTTTTTTCCAAGTCCAGAGACATTGTAGAAGACATTACATGTGGTTTCAGACCGTCCTGCGTCCAGACATAGGAGGTGATGACGTCATAATCTTAAAATGTATTTTTTCCCTTTTTAATCCTATGTTCATTATTTTTTGCCGGGCTTATTTTTGAACGTAGATGATTAAACTTTTGCACAAACATTCAGTCCACCGAGTAGTATTTACCAGTTCTTTTGTTCCGATGTCAGTGTTAAAACAGGGGGGGAACCAGAGGGGCAAAGGGTTAAAAAAAAAAGGGATATTTTTACTCCAAAACTCCCGTTTTTCGTCATTTTCCCGCCTCACATACACGATGGGGACACGTGAGTCATACCGTCTGAAAGGCAGTTCCATTCTGAAGAGATCGACGGTCGAATTATTATTCTAGGGTAATTAGGGCCGTCTCAGTGAATTTTTATCCAAATATACTTCTATATAGGGTAAAAGTGGGGCAAAGTAGGGAAATTTTTTCTGGCGGGCCCATTTTTTCACGTAGAAGATTGAAATTTTGCACAAACATTCAGTCCACCGAGTAGTATTTACCAAAAGTATTTTTCCGATTTCTGCGTAAAAACAGGGGGGTCCAGAGGGGCAAAAGTTGAAAAAAAGGATTTTTAGACCAAAAAAATCCCTTTCTTCGGGATTTTCCCCCTTTAAATACATGATAGAGAGACGTGAGTCATACCGTCTGAAAGGCAGTTCTGTTCTGAAGAGAATGATGGGCAAAACATGACCCTAGGATAATTAGGGGTCTCAGGAAATTTTTTCCCTGAGATCATGGTGTTTTGCGGTCGTTTTGGGCATGGTGGGAATTCCTGATAAAATTTCTCCCGCCCTTACTATTCAAGATAGAAAATTGAAATTTGGTACAGACATTTAGTTTACCAAGTACTATTCATCAGATTTTTTGGAGGTCTCTACGTTCACACAGAGGGGGGCAGGGGGCCCAAAGTTGGACAAAAAAATTTTCCCCTCAAAATATTCCCTTTGACATCAAGTTTCCCTCTCCTCGTATATGGTATGGGCATTAGGGTGGGCCGAAAACGGCCGAAAAAAATTTTTTTTAGAAAATTAAGATTGAGTACCGTGCAAAAGTTGTATAATGTTATATTATGTTTCCTCACCAAAACAGAGCCAGATTAAAAAATATTTAACCGGGCCCCGGGGGCCCCAAAGAACGTTAATTTTCAAAAAAATAGTTGCGAGTAGTGAAAATATTATTGAAATATATTTTTTAGAAAGTTCAGTTTGAGTACCATGCACAAGTTGTATAATATTATGTTTCTTCACTAAAATAGAGCCGGATAAAAAGATATTTAACCGGGCCCCGGGGGCCCGAAAGAACGCTAATTCTTTTTAAAAAAGTAGCCAGCAATGAAAATATTATTGAAATATATTTTTAGAAAGTTAAGATTCAGTACCGTGCAAAAGTTGTATAATGTTATATTATGTTTCCTCACCAATACAGAACCGGATTAAAAGATATTTAACCGGGCCCCGGGAGCCCCAAAGAACGTTAATTTTGAAAAAAAAAATTGTTGTGAATAGTGAAAATATTATTGAAATATATTTTTTTAGAAAGTTAAGTTTGAGTACCGTGCAAAATTTATAATGTCATGTTTTCTCGCCAAAACAGAGCCGGATAAAAATATATTTAACCGGGCCCCGGGAGCCCAAAAGAACGTTAATGCTGGAAAAAATATGGTTGTGAGTAGTGAAAATATTATTGAAATATTTGTTTTCAGAAAATTAAGTTTGAGTACCGTGCAAAAGTTGTATAATGCTATGTTTCTTTCTCAAAACAGAGGCAGATAAAAATATTTCACAAGGCCCTGCGGGTCCGCAAAGTGTTATTTTTTTAAAATATATATACCATTATTTTAAGTATGTATAGAAAATTAGTTAAGATTCCTAATACTTTAACTTGACCCCAGGATTTAAATGTTCTGATCTGATGTGCTCTGATCTCTTCGCCTGATTGGTGTTTAGTAGATATAATAGTACGGACACAAATACATAAGGTAAGGTTGAAAAATTGACCAACAAACACCAAACCAGCGCAGAACTCACCACGTGAAGATGGCTACACAGCGAGTTCTTCACACCCACCCTCCTCTTACTTAAAGCTCTTTAGCGGAATCTTGGAACAAAATATTGTGATTTATGTCCAAAGCTTGGTAGATACTTTCGTGCTTCCAGTTTTGCGCGAATATAACCGTCTCGTGCAACACTACCGCATACTTCTGAAGAAGATTCTGTTACTACCTTTAGAGAGTTCTCCAGAGCCTGTATGTGGAAGGGGAACGTGACAAACTGAAACCTCCTCTTTTCCACAATCATTTCGGTTGATTCTTCTATTGATACGTTAGCCGAAATTGGAGGTTTCGTTACTATTACTTCTGACCAATCGGTCAAATCGATATAATCCGCATATTCTTCAGTGCTTTGCCTACTGCAATTGTCAATTAGAACTATAGTTTGGTATTTATGGGCATCAAAATAGAGACCCTTAAAATTAGTAGCTTTACACTGTAGACTGTTTCTTTTTTCACTTTCTTTTTTGCTAGTTTCGTATGGATTTTGTTTTTGTCTACTACCTTGTCTTAGTTAGTTTTGTTCAGTAAATTCATATCTCTAAAACAGCAGATACAATTTTAGCAGCCGACCTATTCGATATATCTGTTAAATCTTTTTCGGTACTCATTTGTTTAGGGCTCAAGTTTGTTTATTTAGGATTACTTTAGATTTTATTCTCTAAACGATAGCTCCATGCGAACTCTTCGTCGTCTGAATTCGGGGTGGAAGCGCTTAATGTATGTTCCAAATACGGGATTGAGGCTAACGATTGTAACCCTCTTGTAATTGGTACCGCAGCATCATAATCGATCTGTGTGTCATGCTTTCTTTTGAGCCTATGGGCTTCTGCTTCATCTACATTGCAACTCGTCATTTGTCTTTGATTTCTCTGATATAATATGAGCTCCCACTCCAAAAGCGGTATATGATTTGATTTACAACACTTACAGGTTAATCTATCGCAGCCTTTGCAAGAGAAAATATCAAATAACTTCTGAGCACCGTTCTTAAATTTCTTTAATTTGGCTCTTAATAGGTATATCTCATTTCTTAATGGGGTTAATGATCGTTTTGCATTTTGAGTTGTAATTCAAAATCATATGCTTAATTCGAAGGCAAGACAATACAGGAAGAGAGGCTCGCAGCCATATTGTTTCTAGTTTATTTGAATTCAGCAATGTAAGCGCCGCCTTCGGAAAGCCAGTGTTATGTATTTTGCATCCAGCTGCGAAAAAGTGATATTCTCTTAAAGTTTGAGAGTTCTGAGGTGGGCTCAACACAAAGGTTTTTCGTGTGTTAATATGGTAGTTATGGAAGTTAGTTAAGCTCTTAATAGTTATTTGCGTATATTGAAACCATGTACCGGTATTTCATGTTTTATGTATTAATAGTATTGTCTGGTAAAATGTTATTACCTAAAACCATTTTATTTGAACAAAAAATTAGGAACTTTAGGGCCACGGGGGCCCGGTTAAATATTATTTTAAAATCAACATATTTGACATGGCTTCATTTCGTACCAATACACAACTTTTGATAACTACTCAATCCTGAATATCTGAAAAAAAATTTTCGGCCCACCCTAATGCTTATGGGGATCTAGGTTCAACTTTTTAGACTTAAGTCTCTGGAAGGAGTCCCACTTTTTGTAACCAGAAGTGTACATCTAACCGTACTCCTAATATATTCGTTTCCCGCTCACCTCACGATAGTTCTGGGTCCACCTCTGGTTGTATATTAGTAATTGCAAAAATAAACTTGAAGAATACATTGGCCCACTAGCTAAAAATGAATTTTGGAAAACAATTTTCCATCGTTTATACAAGTTTCATCTTCACAAATTTGTTAGGGATTACGTTAACAAATGATCGACAAAAGGTCAATTACAATATATTGTCAACGTTGGCAATTGGCAAGCTTATCATTTCCCACTGTTGGACGTACTGTCTGTGTTGGTAAGGCAGTAAGTGACCACATAATTAATTTACTTGTATATTATTCGTTCTAGGTTTGAAAGCATTCGACAATATTAATAAAACAAAATGACCAAAGTACTAAATTTGTGTTAATAACCCTTGCATAACAGTTTCAGTGATGTAACAACGCCTTCATCAGACACGTTATGGAAGATCAATCCAAGATTAACAACTAAAACAGTAAAAGTAGGACACACTTTTCCCAGAGCTAATCAAGTTTTCCCTTCACTTTTTACATGTAAGTCTGTAATTAGGTTCTTGTTGCATACTTTTTCAATTATCGTATTTACAGTTTGCAAATATGGTAACATTTTCAGGATATAAAAACATGAAAGAATTCTATCGTATTCTTTTAATCTTGAAATGCAATCTATAATTTTCATTTAATCTTTGCTTCTTCAGTTGCAATAAACAGTCTCTTTTCTTATTTTTTTTTTTTTTTTTTTCAGATGCCTGAAGATGTTCCTTAAGTTACAGTAGGTCTGATTAATGACTTAAGGGTAACTGCAAACTTGGCGCACATCGTAATGAACATAAATGTGATAATGGTTAAAATTTATTTAAATTTACTTCTATTTGATTTGATTTTGTGTAACTTTATATCGAAGTGTATTTTCTCTTACTGTCATATATTAAGATTTATATGTCCGTCAGTCACTAGAGTTCTTTTTTTATGATAATTAAATAAAGATTTAAACGTAAACTCTTTTATTTCACTCAGAAATAAAAATAAAACAGCCTTACATTACACAAATTTATCGTACAAGTTTTGATATGTTAAAAGAATATGTCAAAATAATTTTCGGCACGTTACGATGATGTTTAGTTTTACAGCTGGTTTTAGAAGTTTTTTTTTTTCAACCAGTTAAACTTTAATACAAAAAAATCTCACAATTATGATTACTCATCGAATAGTGGATTCGATCTTGTCACATGAGTTTCATGATAACGCTCAATGCACTCTAGTCGGTTGTGCATATCTACGGATCTAGGATATCAGTTAGTAGAGATTTGCATGTGATAAGTAAACGACAAGATGTGATAGCGTTTGACAAGAATCGAATTGTGAGCATCCGAATATCTTGATTGCGCCAACGACCGTACTATAGTGCTGCCAAAATATTGATCCGTGGCAAAAATGCTAACTAAAGCTCACACCCTCGACACACGCACGTATTGAGCCAATAAGGGTTCAGTTGTGGCTAAGCGAGAGAGCGAATGGCGAAAGGAAGTGGAATTCCTTCAGCCGATAGCAGCGCTTGGAACGGAAGACTAGGTATCACGTCAATGTAGTATATCTATAGTGTGGTATCTATATAAATCCTTTGTGTGAAGTTTCAGGCCTAGTTAAAATTTAAATGAACTGATGGTCAACCGAGATGAGAACATTATCATCTATAAATAAATTCCATTCATTCGCTTTTAACAAGAAATGTGTTGATGTGATGTCTAAACATTTCCGGAAACAATGACAAACACTATATTTCGTTACCCCTCGAAATGAAACTTTATTATAAATCTTCAGAGCTCCTATATGATAACCAAAATTAGCTGCACCTTTCACAAAACATTGCCCATGTGAGATACATTCAAACCACTCAATTTGATCTTATACATCATTCAAGGCGTGTACGTCACCTCTCTCTATCTTTTTCTCTGTACATATATGAACACGCCAATGTACCGTGTCAAATTTTAAGATGAACCAATACCATATAAGATCAAGTAAGAATGCAATACAATTTATATAGGGTGATTCTTTTAAAACTCACAATTTCATTTGGGTCTTGAATTTCTAACTGAAGTGCCGATTTTCATGCGGTCTGTGGCAAATGATCAAGGAAGGATGAGAGATTTATGCGACTCTTTACTGGTTTAAATTCATCCGGAGTAATATCGATTACGCCTCAAGAAAAACAGCAAATTTTCGCCAGTGTACCTTACAATTGGAATGAAGTTCGGTGTGGTGTGGAGATTTCACTTTCCTACGTTAGATGGCAACCTTGCCAAGATCAATAAGAAACAGGAAACTGGGCCGGCCCTGCATTTCGCCTCACTATACATACAAGGGTCGTTCAAGGTTGACCGGGATTTTCGTACTATATAATCGATGAATAGCCGGATCATGTTGAAACTTGCGAGTGACGTAATGTATTCCTTCTCGAGTAACTAGCGCCCGGCATGACGTATTTGGCGTTTGCCCAGCAGTTGCAGCGAACGTGGCGGCAAGCAGTTTGTCTGTGGCTGTGGAGCAGCGGTATATAATCAAATTTTTCGTGAAGGAGAGAGTTAAACGAGCTTAGATTTTTAGAAGATTGCAAGCACAGTATGGTGAACAAACGGTGTCGCGGACAAGTGTGTACGAATGGTGTGAACAGTTTCGCGAAGGACGGCAGCTGGTGACAAATGAAGAGCATGGACACATTCGTCCGACTGCAGTCACATCAGTGAATATCGCACGTGTTGAGCAAATTATTCTTGAGAACTGGCGAGTAACAGTGCTGGATATTGCTGCCGAGGTGAATATCAGTGTCGAGAATGTTGAGAGGGAGTGAATTCACGACCACTCACACTTCCGCAAAATCTGTGCAAGGTGGATTCCCCGCCAGCTGACATTTGATCAGAAGTGGACACACATGACGGTCTGTGAACAGTTCTGCTCCATCCCCCTTATAGTCCAGATTTAGCCCCCAGTGATTATCATTTGTTTGCACCCCTTAAAAACCATCTGGGAGGGAAGAAATTCATGACAGATGAAGCACTGCGGAACGATGTCCTCCAGTGGCTACGACAACAACCAACTTCTTTCTACGCCAAAAAAAATCAGGGAGCTGCCACAACGATGGCAACGGCGCTTCGGCACGCACGGAGAATATTTTGTAAAGCTGACATAGTTTGGTGCTTCTTGTGCTATCTGTTTCTTCTGAAGAAATAAAAGTCCCGGTCAACCTTGAACGACCCTTGTACAATGGAGGTTACACGAGAAGAACAATATGGAGCAATAAAGTTTTATTTTCGCTTGAACCATACAACTTCTGAAATATACGAAAGCTGAAGCAAACTTACGGCGAAAGTGCATTACCTCGAGCAACAGTGTTTTGATGGTTCAAAGAATTCAGAAGACGAGTTTCATGCGTTAAGCAAGGTGGACCTGGTGTTTCGGTCTTTGCTGTGACAAAGAAATATCAATATTGCTATTGTGATTGTCCGAGAGGATGGAAGAATAACATTACTTAAAGTGAAGTGTTGGAAATTTCATATGGTAGTGTTTTTTCAATAATGCACGATCACCTCCATATGTCCCGGGTTTGTGCCCGTTGGGTACCACGACTGTTGACTCCGGAACAAAAGGCTGTGCGAGTTGAGTTGAGGCTTCTCGTGAGGTGCTGCGTTCCTTTGCTGAGGGAGGAGATGAGTTTCTTCAGTCAATTATCACTGGAGATGAAACTTGGTTACATCACTACGACCCACAGGGAAAGCAAGCCAGCACTGTGGAAATCACCAGGTTCTCCCACACCAAAAAAGGCGAAAATTGTTCCATCTGCAGGAAAGGTTATGGTAATCGTGTTTTTGATTGTAGAGGAATGATTTGCCAGCATGTAGTTCCTCCTCACACTACTGTTACAGGGGCATACTACACTTCCGTTTTGGCCACACTGTGGAAGCACATTGCGAAGAAGCGACCTGAACTTCATCAAAATGGTTGGAGACTTCATCATGATAACGCACGACCTCACGTCGCACTTCCAGTCATGGAATATTTAGCTATATTCAACACCACTTGTGTACCACATCTATCTTACACTACCGATGTCACTCCGTTTTTTTTTTTTTTTTTTTTTTTTTTTTTTTTTTTCATCTCTTAATGCAAAGCTCCGCGGAACTCACTTTGAGACCTCTGAAGCGGTGGTGAAGAAGTGTGAGGCGATTCTGGACATATCAAGAAATGGCATGCATCACGCTTTCCAGGAATGGCAGGAACGTAATAAAAAATG
This sequence comes from Thermobia domestica, assembly GCF_964235325.1. Taxonomy (NCBI): domain Eukaryota; kingdom Metazoa; phylum Arthropoda; class Insecta; order Zygentoma; family Lepismatidae; genus Thermobia; species Thermobia domestica. The sequence continues at coordinate 312,928,853 of NC_137459.1, forward strand.
CATTCACCAGCGGCGTAACGTAAGGGAACGCCTGTATGCCCGGCATCACCTGTTAATAAGAAAAAGTAAGTATTTCATTTTATACACATATATATAAATTGTTTTCATATAATTACCACAATTATTTCCACTGCAATCTTCTGGATGCGCTCTCTCGCCTTACTTTGGCAAGCGGAACCTACGCATGCGCATCACTTAGATGCACATTTTCTGTCCTTCCTCTTGTCGTATGCGATGTTCCTTGGGTATCCAGGCCTACAACAAGCAACGGGGTTTTCGTCTGCTTTCTGTCGAATGCGCATGCGCAATTACTTGTTTTCCTATCCCTCGTCATCCCTTACAACCCTACATTTGCTTTAGATATAAGCTGGCGTATGCTCAAGTATTGCCAACTCATATATTTTGAATTAAGCTATGGTTTCTGTATAGAACGTACGAGCGCTGTCAAGGAAATAAGACAAAACAGAAATAGTTAGTTCAACGCCATTATGAAGCATGTCGCTTATGTAAGTGATAGTATAAAAATAGTTATGCTTTAATCGTAATTAAATGAATCATAATTAAAGACAAACTATTAATTTACATCATAAATACATATCATGTCCCAGGATGTAGCCAGAAACTCTTTGAGAGGGCTCACATACACAAGCATAAGTATAATGCATTCTGTAGAATCACGGTCACCGATCTGGTAGGCCCAACTTCCGCCCTTCGCAAAGATTACTTGGTCTCTTCCGTATCTGAATATCTGACAATGAAGCAGACACACACAAATAGGCCCCCAGAGTTGTTTTAAGTGCTTTCTATTTGCATCTTCAAATGATGTATACACTCAGGCCCATATTCACGAACGGACACCTGAGGTCCGGACTCAAGATGACAAATTTCTAGGGGTAACATCATTAAAAAAAAAGAGAGAGTGACATTGAAGTATGGTATGCGGAGACAGAAGCTGGCCATAAGAGAGAAATAAAGGGAACTATAGTGAAAACAATATTCATACAAAAGTGGGGCCGGGTTTCCTCGTCACAATGCTAATGGCAGAAAAGGAGCTGAGACAATTGCTTATTGGCTTCTAACGTAATCTACGCATTTGCTTCTGTATGCCCCGCCAGGTGTGCAATTAGGGGGCCTGGTCCCATAAATGTTTTGGCCTCCCAATTATTATGAGTAGTTATTGATAAGAGAGATGTAGAATTGTGACGATTGACCCCCTAGCATATTTATGCCTCTCCCCTAAACTTTAATGGCTGGTTGCGGGCGTTAATGAGCAGACTCAGCCGTATAATGCTTATTATTAATTTTCTGTTTGTGTTCTGTGATCCTTTAGGATGGTTGCAAATTATGCCGTGCTAAATATAAAGCTTCTGAAAGTTATTTCATGAACATTGCCTTACAATCCATTTTTGTGATAAATTATTGGCTCACCTCTCCCTGGCTATGCCCTTGCGTTCTGTACTAGATTTATGCTTTTTATTAGCATCACTGATCATTGGTTGTCAAGAAAAATTGGCGGTATCGAGTTTCTTTTGCGTTGTGATTTGAAATGAATATTTGTTTTATTGTTTTACGGTAGTATGAAGAAAATTATATTTATAACTAAGAGACAAAGCTGTGGAAAGTGTTCGGCTGTAACAAGGTATAGTAACGTACTAACTTTTAGCAAATGATGACTACGATAACAGTACCAGACACAAATTTAATTGATTTTTTGTTAACTCCTGTATCGCGGTTGACTTAGGAGCAGCGTTTCTCTCTGAAAGGGAGACGACCTACCCCAAAGCTTTCCATAAAAACGACAGCTAGCAATCATTCGCGAATATTTCAGTCTTCGTGGTATGATAGGTTTACTTGGCTTTCTGGGTGTTCTGTAAGGAATAAAATGTTATGTTTGGGGGCAAAGGAGTCGGAGTGGTGTTCAAACGGTATTTCTGATTTGGGGAATTTCATAAAGAAGGCTATAAAACATGAGCCATCGAAACAACATTTGCTGCATAGGGGATCTTTTCACTTGTTAGGGAGAATACACATTGAACATGTATTGTGCTGTATTGTATAGTATCAGACACGTGACTAACTTTGGCATCCCCATTTCGGAATACTACGCTACGCTACTGGCATTCACTCAGGAGGAGACTACTTTGAAAAGGATCATGTGAACATAGAGTTTGAGTAATAAACACATGTTTAAAAAAATCAGTCTCAGTCTTCGTTGATCAGCCCTCGTATTATGGATATAGATCTCAATTGTCATATAACAGATTCAGAATTATATAGGACAAGAATTTCATGTGGTTTTGCAGCTCCAGAATAATCCACTTATTGTGATATTCAATTGAAGGTCAAAAGATTCTAACTTCTGTATTAGATAATTCCTTGAAAAGACCCAGTGGGGCAATTTGTTGTGGACCAAATGGAATGATAGAAGTTAGGTCGAGATCCATTTCTAGATCTCATCAGATAAGAAGCAGTCCACTCGGAGATGATTTTGGGTAGATTACGGAAAAGCATTAACTGATCAAACTCCATAGAAACTGCTGAATATATTAGTGGATTGTGCTAGAGTCTCTAAATGAATTCCAAATAACATTTTTCGATTGTATTCACAAGCATTTATGTAATAAGAATTTCACAACGCAAAGTAGTCTTTCGTAGAGTACTATTTTATAATACCTAAAAACATGCGTTAAGTTTGCTCGTTGAAACATTTACAAATCAAAATCGAAGTTACAAATATAAAGAACTATGAGTAAAAGTCCCCAGAGGAAATGTTATTCACACAAAAACTATGCAAGATATATCACTAATAAAAAAGAAATGTGTAAACATTTAAAGATCCATGTAACTATTTGGTTCATGGGATTGAATGTCCGGTTTTACGTTTAGTGAGTAGTCACCCTCTGTAGCGCAACCAATGGACGGACGTGGGTCATGAATACAACGTCGCAATCTTTGTACATGTTCGGAAAATAGAACAGAGTGCCTAGTCAGTCAGAAGACAATGTGTTGTTGAACAGGATCGTGTGAAAATAGACCATGGAGAACACAAAGCAGCAAGAGGTTTTCCTTTTCCCGTTTCAAACGGGGACATTCTGATTACATTAAAACGCGAAAAAATTAACAGTTCATTTGAGCCAAGAGTGGTGAATGAACGCACAATACTTCCTTCATTCAGTGGTCTTTCCCACACATCTCCTTCCGGAAGACCAGAATGGGAAGATATAACCGCCACCAGGTTATAGAAGTATTTTTTGTGGACGCCCTGTATATTTCGTGAAGACAGTGATTATTACTTTCGATTTATACTTTATTCTGCAACGCATATAAGTTCTTTCTTTGGTGGGAATTGCTTCTTTCCCACACAATTGGACAAAGAAGTCTTTCATCGTTTTTTCATATATATATTTAAAACATTGCTTTTGCTGAGAACATTTCAGTTAGTGACTAACCATTTCAGTGTTTCTCCCTGCCTTATTATATGCACAGTATATATTCTGCAGTTATTTGGAACTGAATTAAGTGCTTTCGTTAATCGCTTATGGAAACATTATAATAGATTAGAGAAATACGGGCTGACCAGATTTCCCAGTAGCCAAAGTGGCACCAGCCTCACAGTTTTCATAGTTCGTTATCTGTACTTTCTCACGCCAGTGTTATCGCCATGTCTAGTGCATTATGGGCAGTTGACTAAAATTAACAGAAATTGTTTTCTATATTCTGTTTGTATGTGCATACAGGTGAGTAACTGAGTGATTTTTGAAATGAACTGCCAACACTTTTCTGTTGACCATTGCAATCCGTAGCTTGAGCTTGGATGCTCGAAGAGTTTTACTCCAGGTCTGGAAGCCGTAACCTCGCGTCGAGCTTCAAACATAAGTTGTGTTAAGGGGCACAAGCTATTTAGCCGGTGAAGGACGATTTCTTACGGCTAGCCCCAATCAGTGAAATCCCAGGTCCTCAGACCTTGTGCGTTTAAAATGTTATATACGCGCCCTCCAATATCTGTATTCCATTGTGGAGATCTTCTCTTGAGTGTTTGTTGAAGATTCACCTTTACGCTGCAGGACTGTTCAGCGTAACAACTGGATTCATCGTGGGACGATCCCGACAACTTTTCCCCAGTGCGAATCCCCCAAGTGTGTTAATGGTGTGAGCGAAGTATTTATAGTGATATCTGAATTATAATCATATATATATAAAGGGCTATATTTCCCGAAAAGAGCAAAGCGTAATTTCAGCGGCAAAATTTATTAGTGTCCAGTGTTGTATTCATTTCTCTTCGTTATTTTTTTTTTCTTTTCCAAAATAGTGTTCTAATAAATAAGTATAGTGTCATTTAACCCAGTGTGTTTTCGTTGTTTGTATGAGTGATATTTGTGTGCGTTATGGTCTGGATGACCGTCTGATCGTCCGTGAGGTTTTCGAGACGAGACACCCGAACCTCTCGGCGCCTAATGCTTATATTATTGAGACCGACGAGCGATTTGGGAACAGTTTGTAACCTTTTCTTGGAGAGGTCCTTCATCGTCCTGTCCAGGTAAGTTAAAGTATCAGGAAGATACTTATTGGTAGTACCACGAGCCACGAACAGCGACTTGACACCCTGGCGGTTACAAATAAATGACAGCCCGAACATGGACCACGAACTCAGGACCGGTTACAAATAAATGGCCGCCCGAACAGAGACTTGAACTTCGGTTGGTTATAAATAAATGACGCCCGAACTACCGACCCGAATCGAGACCGTTGGTGCTCGAATACTTATAAGATTAATATTTTAATATACCATTTTTTTTTCAGCTCAGAACCAGTAATCTGAAAAAAAAAAAAATAGTAATAATTCTGTTTCAGGTGATTTTAAGCATGTTTTTGTGATAGCTTAGCTTATTTTGTTCAAGATGCCATATACGCAAGCAGAATTAGCTTTATTTAATGAGAAACTAGATTTACTTTTACAAAAAGCAGATAAAAACGAAGAAAAGTTTGCTAAATTATTAAAGCAAAGTCAAGACTACCGTGCTGAAATTAAAGAAACTTTTGCTGAGGTAAAGAGCGAATTAGGTCAAAAGATAGTTTCGTGAAAATAGTCAACAAACGGAAAATGCCGAAAGCAAAACACCGGAATGTGAACCCCAGTTACAGTCAGATGTTCCTACTGAATACGAAACACCGGAAATTGAACCTCAGTTAGTGACTGATATTCCTAGTGTAAATAAAACATTGGAATTGGAACCTGAGCTAGAGACTAACACTCCTAATGAAAAGGAAACGCAGGAATCTGAACTCCTACCAGAGACAGGTAGTCTAAACCAACCTCGTAAGAAATCTGACAATGATTTCATTCATTCAGAATCTAGTGACGCCGCTTGTAGTAGAAGTAGTGAAATCCACGAACATAGGATTGTAGACGACAGAGGCCGCAAGCGCACAACAACAGCTGTCACAAACCACAGAGAGAAAAGGAGCAAACGAGATTACAGTTATAGCAATAGACAAAGATACGCAGACCGGAGCGTAAACAACACGAAATTTAAAGGGAATCAGAACCAAGACCGCACTCGAAAAGGTAGTAACAGAAAGAGAAGGAGTCGTAAATCACGGCCACGTAATATGAGTTATCACAAACGAGATAGGAAACGCAACTTGTGCGAGAACATTAAGAGTATTTTTGTACATAGAGGTAACCATCGTAGAAATAGACGAACAAACCGTAATTATCAAAGTAGAAATAGTAATCATAAAAAAAAAAAAAAAAAAAAAAAAAAAGAGGGCAACCAAGACGTTGTGTGTTGATACAAATTTTTCTCCTAAGAGAGCGACGCATTTCTAAGCGATAAACATGTATTAATTTTTCTTCCTTTTTGCTTTTAGTTTTTGATAGAACACCTGGACACGAAAAGAAGAACTACGCATTTCTTTTAAACTCATTTTTGCTTCTAGCTTTTAACTGTTCGGCAAAGAGCAGATAACACGTTTTTCTTTCTTTATTTTGATAAGATAGTCGCTGCATTCTCGACCACCTGTGCTTATGGTTACGAATGACGAACGACACACAGCTGATTCATTTTTTTCTTTTTTCTGTCTTTGCTCCGTGTAGCACTTCATATCTCAGTCAGCTGTGCATTTGTGTTGCAAACCTTATCACTGACTTACTATTAGTTTAATGTTATTAATTTTTTCTTGTTTTCATTTCAGATGTTTGAATTTAGATTTTTTAGTAAATAATTAACGTATCATATACGTGGGGGAATTGTATTTTAAAAGCAATTTGAAATCTTGGCGCGATTTCCGTACCTCAGCTAGTGGGAAGATATTTTAGCGTTATAATATATTTCTATTGTGTTTTATTTTATTAAAAAAAAAAAAAAAATCTTTTTAGAATCCCTTCCCACTTTCCAAATCCTTAAACATGTTATCATACATATAACTCACAATTAGTTTGATTTCCTTTTAAGAAAAGGAGAATGTATAGATAAGAAAATTTTTAGTTGTTAGTTATGTAGTATATATTTCTGTATTTGTAAATGAAACTTAGTATGTAATCTCATGCGTAGAATATGGAATTTTACACTTATAATCAATGTTAAATTTATTTTTCAGTGTTAATCTTATATTTTCGTTTTCATTTTGAAGTGTTTACTGTAATTTTATTGAACCTCATTTACGTCATTTACCCGATTTTGACTTATTTGAATTTCCAGGATGTGACATGATATATTTTGTTCGAAGAGAAAAGTTTAGAACGGAAAGTAGGCTAAGCCTTAAACAAGTGATAACAGATATTTCCTTGTTGGTCAATAGAGTGTGCAGGAATGTCGTGTGAATAGTATAATTCTCCGAACGAAAGCAGTAATCTTTTTATTTTAGAAGGAACTATATGAACAGATATTCTGATGGTGAACGGTCGTTTTTCCCCTCATATTAATATATATGCGGAAATATGTTTAACTTCTATATTTTCTTGTAATTTCTAATTAACATTTTTTTTGTCTTCTCTAGACCACTGAACGACCGTAGGGGAACTTCTTCGGGCAGGATATTGTATGGGGATAAATATAAGTATTTTTTTTTTTTTTCAGGGAGGCAATATTTCCTGGAATTGCAGATCTGTTGCAAAAATGGATGTGGCTAATCCATTGGATATTCCATAGCTAACTGTATTTTCGCCATCAATCGCAAAATATAGTTTTTCATTTCTCTTCTTCTTTTATAGTAACCCGTAACTAACCATGTGTATTCTTAGGTTAGATTTTTTTTTTTTTTTTTTAGTGTATGTTATTGTCTAGTAACATTTCAGCGAATATTTTAACGTTTATGAATCGTAATTTTATTATGTGCATTTGTATGCTAATATGTTATAATGTTTAGTTTATACATGAATTTTCAGAAAGTTTTATTTTAGTCCAGTATGTCCCAAAACTATTTGGAATTTATTAGCTAAATTGTTTTTGTTATGGAGGATTTTTTAAATCAACATGGCCAAAGGTTTTGGAATATAAACCTTTAGGTTTCAGCCATAACAAACAGTATGGAGGATTTTAGGAATCAACATGGCCAAAGGTTTTGGAATACAAATCTTTAGGTTTCAGCCATACTGCCAATGACGGATGATTTTCTTCAAAAATCGACATGGCCCATTATTTATGAGGTTTCAGCCGTCTCTGAGATATTGATATAGATCCCGAAAAAATAAACTTATTTTCTTTCTTTCCAACAGCATGAAGCCATAATGTTTTATGAAAAATTACTTTGTCAATTATTTCGTATGCTCGATGACTGAATTTTAATGCATTAATAATACCAGTTTGAATATTTTGTAGCGAAGATGCCTAAGAAAGTTTAACTGTCGTGGAGCGACATAACTGTTTTGTAGGGAATTTAATTGGATGTTTCAGACCGACCAGAAAGTTGTAATGTCGTTGACTATATTCTTGTTTGTATCTCATGTTTTTCTTTTAATAGGTCTCATGTATTTTGTCTTGCGGAGACATATTTTACGATGCTACGAGAGCATTTGTATCTTGTGTGTTTACACATCTTTTTCCAGGTGCATGATGTACGTTATGTTCCAGGGAACATACGTGTATTTTACTGAATATTAGTGTTGATATTTCAGTTATGTATAGAAACATTTTGTAAGTGCCTATGGTTGCAGGCCTACGCTCGTTTCTAGTCTTGCCTCGCAGGTGTCGATGGCATATTTCGTGTGTAAGTACGTGTAGTATTACACATTTTTCCCACCTATGGTTTTGGTCAATTCATGGTGTAATGACCATTTATTTTCAGGAATGTTTGGACTAGTGAGTCAACTTCCTTGATTCAGACCTTCGAAAAACTTGGATCAATTTTGAATAGTTTTCAACGCTTTATTAACAAATTTTTTACAGATAATACCCACCTATTTTGGTAACCCTACAATGTTTACGTTTTTGGAAATGAACAACGACCATTATTCTAGGCCTAAGCTAATAATAACTTTGTTTCAGAACGAAACCATTTGTTGTATTGAGCATTATTGAAGTAAAGTCTCGATTTTCACGACGAGCAGATGGCATTTGATCTTATGGCGTGCCAAATTTTCTTCATACATGTCAACGAAATCACAATCTTTTTCTTTGATATGCAGAATCATGCTTATTTCTTGGAATTACTATAAACGTCAATTTTGACACTTAAGTTTATTTTTTTTATTTTTTGAAAAACGATTTTTCGTTCTTTTCTGCCAAACAACACGAGGCACAGTTAAAAAAAAAAAAAAAAAAAAAAGGACATACAGGTGAAAATCTTATTTTGTTTATATATTGTCAGTTTTTCATGTGTTTACATTTCCATTCGTTTTAATTTTTCAATGATTTTCATATTTTAATAATCTATATTATAAAAGAGAACGCACAAATCCTTTGTTCCCTCATCACGCTAATACGGCTGAACCAATTTCTTTCATTTTTGGGGGGTTATTAGGATTTGGACCCTAGATGGTTTTTATCATATCACTTTAATTTTTAATTACCAGTGTCTTGAGATAATTGACCATTCAAGTGTCCATACGTACAAATCCTTTGTTATTAGTTCATCATAGGTATAAAAATAAACGTATTTATATGCAACCCGCATGACCGTGTCACTCGGCGGGTTAACATAAATGACAGGCGCTATAATGTTAACATTTACTGCAATTTGAAAGCGAAAAAGTAAAAATTATCTAAGTAACAAAGTTTATTGCGTTCCGGGGTGACCGCAGCGAAGCGGGTCACTCGGCGGGTTAACATAAATGACAGGCGCTATAATGTTAACATTTACTGCAATTTGAAAGCGAAAAAGTAAAAATTATCTAAGTAACAAAGTTTATTGCGTTCCGGGGTGACCGCAGCGAAGCGGGGTGAACGCTGCTAGTATTTTAGTAAAATTATTTTAATAATTTTAATATTTTAGTACGTTTAACACGTTTGCTATTTGCATATTCATTCATATTCTAATATTTTGATACGTTTAAGATTTTTGCTCTTTGTCTATTTACATTTTGATATTTTAAATACAGATATCAGTATATTTAAAAAGAAGACATTTAAAAAGTTTTTATTGAGATGTTTGATAATTCTTTAAGTCGATGTTTTCATGAATAGTTATCGTGTGTATATTTATTTCATATTGCACAAAATAAAGTGATCGAAACGGAACACTTAAACATTTTACGAAAAGAATTTATTAGTGTTTAAAAAAAAAAAAAAGCATTTAAATAGCCCTATAACGTATTTACTTCATATTATATCAAATAAAGTGATCGAAACGGAACACTTAGACATTTTACAAAAAGTATTTGCGTGTTTAAAAAAAAAAAATAATAATAGCCCTACAAACGCTTTCTGCGAACTTTAAAAAAAAAAAAAGTTATCATACAGGTGTTTCAACCGTACCTCGTTTCTCACACCAGTGTTAAAAAAGAAAAAAAATCTCCCCTTCTCCCCTCATCAACTCATCGTTAGAGAACCATGGAGGATACTCACACAGGAAGACAGTATGGTTTCAACATGTGAAGAAACGGAAGATAAGGAAACCCAAACTGCACCAATTGTTCAGGAGGATTTTATTACTTTATGGAACATTTGGATTGGACATTGCTCATGCAGGAACCTCATCATGTTGTAGTGAGTGAACAAGTTCTTAAACTATTTTAAATAGCCCTTTTTCAGGTGAAAAACCATTCAACGTTCATACACGTAAGTCTCACACCATATCCCAGTGTTGCCAACTAACTTATTTTAAATTTTCAGGTGAAAAACCTAATTTTATTCATACTTCGTCAGACGGCCAAGGGTTCTCAACCTGTCTACGTGTGCACTTAACAGGTCGTTCCCTTCCGGACCCCAAATCTATAACCGCCACCAGGTTATAGAAGTATTTTTTGTGGACGCCCTGTATATTTCGTGAAGACAGTGATTATTACTTTCGATTTATACTTTATTCTGCAACGCATATAAGTTCTTTCTTTGGTGGGAATTGCTTCTTTCCCACACAATTGGACAAAGAAGTCTTTCATCGTTTTTTCATATATATATTTAAAACATTGCTTTTGCTGAGAACATTTCAGTTAGTGAGTAACCATTTCAGTGTTTCTCCCTGCCTTATTATATGCACAGTATATATTCTGCAGTTATTTGGAACTGAATTAAGTGCTTTCGTTAATCGCTTATGGAAACATTATAATAGATTAGAGAAATACGGGCTGACCAGATGTCCCAGTAGCCAAAGTGGCACCAGCCTCACAGTTTTCATAGTTCGTTATCTGTACTTTCTCACGCCAGTGTTATCGCCGTGTCTAGTGCATTATGGGCAGTTGACTAAAATTAACAGAAATTGTTTTCTATATTCTGTTTGTATGTGCATACAGGTGAGTAACTGAGTGATTTTTGAAATGAACTGCCAACACTTTTCTGTTGACCATTGCAATCCGTAGCTTGAGCTTGGATGCTCGAAGAGTTTTACTCCAGGTCTGGAAGCCGTAACCTCGCGTCGAGCTTCAAACATAAGTTGTGTTAAGGGGCACAAGCTATTTAGCCGGTGAAGGACGATTTCTTACGGCTAGCCCCAATCAGTGAAATCCCAGGTCCTCAGACCTTGTGCGTTTAAAATGTTATATACCGCCCTCCAATATCTGTATTCCATTGTGGAGATCTTCTCTTGAGTGTTTGTTGAAGATTCACCTTTACGCTGCAGGACTGTTCAGCGTAACAACTGGATTCATCGTGGGACGATCCCGACAACTTTTCCCCAGTGCGAATCTCCCAAGTGTGTTAATGGTGTGAGCGAAGTATTTATAGTGATATCTGAATTATAATCATATATATATAAAGGGCTATATTTCCCGAAAAGAGCAAAGCGTAATTTCAGCGGCAAAATTTATTAGTGTCCAGTGTTGTATTCATTTCTCTTCGTTATTTTTTTTTCTTTTCCAAAATAGTGTTCTAATAAATAAGTATAGTGTCATTTAACGCAGTGTGTTTTCGTTGTTTGTATGAGTGATATTTGTGTGCGTTATGGTCTGGATGACCGTCTGATCGTCCGTGAGGTTTTCGAGACGAGACACCCGAACCTCTCGGCGCCTAATGCTTATATTATTGAGACCGACGAGCGATTTGGGAACAGTTTGTAACCTTTTCTTGGAGAGGTCCTTCATCGTCCTGTCCAGGTAAGTTAAAGTATCAGGAAGATACTTATTGGTAGTACCACGAGCCACGAACAGCGACTTGACACCCTGGCGGTTACAAATAAATGACAGCCCGAACATGGACCACGAAGTCAGGACCGGTTACAAAGATTTTTACCTTCGGAATAATATTTTGGTTTGCGAAAGGCCATTGTACATAGTTTCTCTTTCTTTCGTCTGTGACTTGGGGACAGTGGTTAATCCTGTTGGTTTCTACCTCTGAGAAAATTAGTTTATAATGGCTTCTGATTTTTTACGATATATGTTGGTTACAAATATATATATATATATATATATATATATATAGGCAAAAGACAATTGAAGACTCGCTGTAGAAAACAATGTAAGTGCCAAAAACTAGTTACTATAACAGTAGACAAAAGATAGTAAATTGTGCCAAGCTGCACAAAATAGAAAATATTACTGCTTAGAAATACAACCTAGCATATAACGAAGTATGAAAATCTAAGGCATAAACATATTAAAAAAAAAAAAAAAAAAAAAAAAAGTGAAACAATTTCAAGGTGGCACTTACGTTGTTTTCTACAGCGAGTCTCCAATTACCCTATATTATTAGTATTAAACACGGATTGTGATTATGGAAGCATGATTAAGATGAAACGTATCAAATATTTTCTTCTGAAAACAAGAAAGCAGTTTGTTCTACAGTTAATCTATGAAAAACATTAAGGAAAGCTTAAAAAAAAAAGAAAGAAAAAAAACACCTAGTATATCGCAGGAACATTTTATAAGCAAATATTTTGATTACTACTACACTGTAACTGCCCTCAGAACTTAAACTAAGAAAGGAAGGGATTATTTTTTGTGTCAAATGTTTTTTTCTTCCTAGAACTCTTTCTCTACTTTATATCATAATTATTGTAAACTTTGACAATTACAGAATAATCGAAATGTACTCAAATATTTCTGGGAATGATAGCTAAGACTCATAGCTTGTAATAAATAGCATAGCGCCATATTACAAAATATGGTCAACGTTTCATTAATATGAAAAAAAAGGCATTTTCTTAGAAAAACAAAATCTTAACTGTGCAATATTAAAAATGTAATCAACTTGCTTTCTTCTAGAGTATACAAACGAATGGCAGTTCGAATATTTACAACTTAAAATATTTTACCAACATTTAATAACATTCCAGGATTTAAAAAAAAAAATCCTGCAGATTAATTTCAGAACAACACACAGATGTTACCATCATAAATAGTTTGCTTTGAAATTCGTTATATTTTTGTTCTTAGCTTAGTCGGCTTTATTATATTTATTCTATTTAATTTACTTATTCCTTTTATATTAATGGTATCTCTATTTTGGAAGCACATAAGTTTTACGCATTTTTTAAACTCCCAAACTATGCTGTGGATAAGTATGAAGTCTTAGAAAGATTCAGTCCATCCGCTCTCAACAGATATCAGACCAAAAACTGTAAGGTAAATTATATTATTAAAAATTATATTATTATATGCGTCAATTCCATTTTATTACTATAACACCAATTACACAATATACATACACTAATTCCCAGAACTGTACATTTATCACAGAAGAGTGTTTATCAGTATTCTTTTTGGGACAAGGAAAAAATCCCGTGTCGTACATGTTGTAGCAAAGACGCAGGAAGAAAATTCACTGTTAGATACAAACATCAAAACGAAACACTATTTCGGTAAAAATGGACATGGTAATAATAGAAATAATACGTAAACAAGAAAAGCACAAAATAACACTGATATACATAAATACAAGTTCACAGCCAGATCCATCAGATAAATTTAACTGAATCACAAAAAAAACTTTGATCATAATCAGTGGCAGACTAAATTTTGTAAATCACATTTTTATTTTTAGTTGTTATCTTCATTGGTTTCTTCTATAAGCATAAAATTACGTCCTCATGTTCTTCTATTTTGAGTGAAAGACCACATCGATGAAGTTTTCAAAATAGGCTGGAAAAAAGGGAAAAAAATAATATAATTTTTTTCCGAATCTTGAAAATGTTCTATCTTCTAAACTGTTTAGAATCTCATGTTTTAAAACCAAATAGAAGAGTACACTACGTGAGAGAATTTTGTTTGCGTGGTGTGAAATTAATATTGAAATCGGAAGTGATTTCGGTTTTAGTAGAGAGATTGAAGTCGATATGAGATATATTGTTAAGACGCTTAATTAATTAATTAATTTAAAAAAAAATCTTTTCGCTATTTATTATTGCTTTCACTTTATAGCGATGAAAGTTAAAACAGAAAGTGGTAAATTTCTGCCATTTCCAGTTTCAATAGAGGTTTAAGAGAGATGGTACTACTCTTAGTACGCTAATTCGATTTTTTTTTAATTTCCCTATCTCTTATCGTTTTTGCTCTATGTAGATCAATATTGAAACCGGAAGTTATAGTGAGTATCACTTCCGGTTTTAGTAGAAAGTTAAGGTTGGAGATAAAATGTACTGGAAATGTACTTATGATTTATATGCTTCATTAATATATTTTTTTAAACTTAGCTTTGATTTCCAGTACACGTCTTATAATCGAATAAATACGATATTTAAATTGTATTTCTTTCCCTAGACAAGAAATAGAATATTAAAGTACTTGTACCTACCCTTGGGTGAGGATTGCCTCCTATCATTTTCTCTCGTATACACCAGCGTAAGTTCTTATGCATGCCTTCACCAGGGACACCTTGCTTCTTCCAGTAGGACTGATATTGTTGATATAAGGAAACAGGATCTGTTCGAGGAATGGTCGCTGCACTCATATTCCATGGGCGAATAACTACAAGAATAAGAGCGCGTTCATTACTGACACTATGGTTATTTCTTAGCTTAAGTTTAAAATTCTGTACAGAAATAGTAGGTCATGGGTGTCACTTCATAACTGAGACAAGTTCTATATTTTTCTTTTAGTTTTACGTCTCATGATTATGATGTGCAGACTAAAGAAGATTAATGAATAATGAAAATGAATAACTACGAAAAACTGCTGGAATGAAAACGTGGAAGGAAATGGGAAAATGATTAGGAATTAGTTTTCAGGACTTTCGGCAGCTATGATCGCAATGCCTGGGAAATTTAAGAGGAGTAAAGGAATATGGAAGGGAGTAGCGGCATGGGACCATTATATTAGGTACTACCCACCAGGCAAATGGGAATGAGGAAACCTCAGGAAAACCTTACTCAGGATGCGTCCGAGTGTTCTCCCCGAGGAAATGGGAAAAGCCATAAGAAAATTCACTACTTCGTAAAAAGTAAAAGTTACTAGAAGTAAAGTCTAAAAACAAAACAATACTTTACGCTTTTGAACCAAGAAGCTACACACTATCATGCTAAATCACGGAAGAATGTTCTGTAATCCTGCTTATGGAAATACAGAGATTTATTAGATGTGAAAAATAATTTAATATGCACTATAACTAAGCGAAAAATTAAGCAAAAATATTCAAGTGTAAAATAAAAAGGTTGTTTGTTACGATTTCATCACGTTTAGCTTTCAATTCTAAAACCGATATTACTTTCAAGACGATTTGCGAAATAAAAACTCTTTTAGAAATTAACTTACATGTGATAAAGAAAAAAATCATTACTTAATTTTCATTGGGCAAATAATAATCTAATCACACACACATACATATTCTCGTTTGGTATTAAATGTAGCACCTATGAGAACGATTTCTCTGCAGTATAGATTGTGTGTTGTATCACTCTGATAAATCTAGTTTACCGAAAATCGAATCTAACACAAACAGGTACGACTCTATTCATCAGGGATCTCTTGTCTAAAATTCCACGAAAATTATTACATTTAGAAGCCCCATTTTCAAAAATGCTCTTTAGCATGTCTCTCAATTTGTAATTCGTCGCTTGAATATATTAACTGATAAATATTTCAAGATGATGCTGAAAAACATAACACGATTATCAAGATTTTACGGTTAAGTGGATCTGTATAGTTTCTAACCAAGTGAGTTTATATATATATATATATATATATATATATATATATATATATATATATATAATATATACTTTTCGCCATTAAAACTGCAACATACAGGAGTTATCAGAACAGCACAAAATTTGCACAATGTGTAGATGATTGTAAAACGAAATGATTAGTTGACCAAGGCCGTCACGTACACCTACCAGCCATCTGAGAAGAGGTATCTCGAGCAGGCCAGAGAGGCGCAGAAGAGCGGTGAATGTACGTAGTTATGACTGTAGTGTGTCAAAAGAGGTCAGCAATGCCTCGTCGTCGAATACGGCAGCTCTTCCAGCAGATTTCGCAGTTCGATTGGGATCGAATTGTTGCACACCGTGATTGCGGTTTATCCTACGAGAGATCGGTGCCAGAGTAGGACGGAATGCATTTACTGTAGCACGTGTGTGGAATCAGTGGGTACAGAGAAGACTCAGTAAAACGATGCAGAGGTTCCCAACGTCCACATCAGATGACGGACCGCGAGGACAGACGCTAGTACGCATGGCCCAGTTGGCTCTAATGGACCGTACAGTCACATCAAGATGGCTGTTGCAGGAACTAGGGACAATTTTACGACGTTCCAGTGTCCCCAGGAACCGTATTTCGTCGTTTGGCGGAGCATGAATTTTTTCTCACTGCCCATTGCTGCGGATTTCTCTGTGGGTACAACATAGGAATGCGCGCCAGATATGGTACGAATACCATCATGCATGGATTGAGGAATGGAACGCCGTACTCTTCTCCGATGAATCCCGCTTCTGTCTACAGCATCACGATGTACATACACGTGTCTGGTGGCACTAGGCTTCATGACATCTGAATCATGAATCATCACACAGGCCCTACACTGGGCATCACAGTATGGTGTATCGTCGCCTTAGGTGTTCGCGTCTCGTAAGAATTCAAGGGACATGGAACAGCCAACGGTACATCACAGAGGTGTTCACCCCTGTTGCTGCCTAATCCATGGACTGCATAACATCATTTTCCAACAGCATAACGCGCGACTCCATGTTGGAAGGAATGTCCTCGTATTCCTGGAAGCTAACCACGTGCCCCTGCTTCCGTGGCCCGCACGTTTGCCAGATCTCTCGCAGATTGAGCATGTCTGCTCCATATGGTCACCGACCGGCTCAACACAGGTTTCCTCCACCTAATGTTGGAGCTTTGGCGCCGAGTGGAAGCCGCTTGCACCGCCATACCTCACGTAGATATCGATGGGCTCATTCTCTCATATCTGGTCATGTTGCAGCAGTTCTGGCCGTCCGTGAAGGCTCTACACGCTACTAGCTCCTGGAAGTTCTACAATCCTGCTACGTATGTGACATGTCACATCACCGACCTGTAAGTGCATTCTCTTATGTTAGCCAAGTTTTGCATGTTTACCTCATTTCCTTCAGTATATGTATATAATGTATGTGTGTGTATGGAAAAATTAATAACTGCCTGTAATTTTATGCGTTTACAAGGTTTAATAAGAACTTTCTACATAAGTAAGCATATACATACGATGAAATATGTATCAATTTAAAGGAAATTTTTTGCAGAATGTAAAATTACAGAAGTTATCTATATCTGCAACAATGGGTGATACTTTACAAAAAGTGACGTAATTGGAACAGATCAGCCTTTCTGAATGTTCAATTCATTGCCGACCCAGTCTAGCTTACTATGAGGTCCGCGTTCAACTATTTAATTAACCTCTCAATCGTGAGGTACATTCTTCTCTTCATTCTAGTTTTGCAGGTATTCAGAATTATGCAGATGGAGTGTTAAAGTTGTCAAACGTGTAATGAAACGTGTCACTTCTGAAATTAAAAATTATACCGTAAAAATTATGTTCTTCTTTCATAAGTGTTTGTAATGAGTGCACTTTAGAAGAAAAGTCGTACAATCCATTTACATCGGAGGGAAAAGTGTGACATAGCACCGACAAAAGCCAGTGAAATTCAAACATGTAGCAAAACCAATTTTGAAATTGCTCAGATTACGAAAATGCACAAAAGCACAGTAGGTAGACAGTTGCTTAAGATTCGGGAAGCAAGGTGCTTAAAAAGTAGAAGAATTGGTAGATGTGGTCGAAAAGTGAAATCCCCTCCGAGACAGAACAGTGTATTGCGATGGTAGTGTGTTTCAACATATTTCAGTCATCACAAGATCTTGCAGTGAGTTGGAGGGAAACATCTGGTGTCAATGTTTATTCACGTACAATGAGAAACAATTTGAAATCCATGAGTTTGCGTTTACATAAGTCAGTCAAGAAGCCATGCCTTACACAAAAACATCGTACAACGCGTGTGCAGTAGCCCAAGCGGATTTCAAAAGGATGAGTAGTGAGTATCACACTGTTCACCCTTACCATAATTTTTGTCTTCAGACGAGGACCCTCTATAACTTTGCTAACTTGAAATTCCCTCTTTAGAGTCTTAGAGCTAGCCTAAGTGTAAAACGTGAATTGTTAGCTTGGTTTGACAGTGATATTTTGAACACCCGTTACATCGGCAATGTAACACCCGTTACGCATTTTTTGCCTATTAAATTGTAAATATAATGATACTCATTTTCTTGTTGTATTGCTCATGTGCTCATTTTTACTTTTGCAAAAGATAGACTACTTCTGACTTTTAATACAAGTTGTATAGAAAAAAAATATATCTTCTTTGTAATGGGCGTTACATAATTACTTTGGTACCAAAAGTAGTCAAATAGTAGACTACTTACTATACTAACAGCTTTAAAACTTCTGAGCTTCAGTTCCTAAGGTGTACGTGCTTGTCTACACCGCAGTGCAACTGAATCAAATGCTTATCATGTGTTGTTTAGGGGTGTCCAATATTGTTGGTAAATTCTCCCTTCGACTGGCTTCGTACAGCATAGAATTTCAATCGTTCAAAAAGACAAAAACTAAAACGTTTTAACAAGAAATCGATCTGCATAGTGAATTTTGAACCTTTCTGGTCATTTTTATATAAATAACGAGCAAAATATATTTAAAACAATTTTCTGTTCTTATGCTCATATTTACGTGGAATGGCTTTTAACAATTGCTAAGATATACGATCTTTGAAATGAGAGTTTTCTAAGTCTTACATTGTGCTTTTTGTGCAGCGAAGTGTTTGCGTTTATGAAATTGAAGTTTAGTGTACCAAGGGAGGACTTATGCACCACGTGCCAAATAATTCGCAAATGAGATGTAAATGAAATTCAGCTACTGACAGATAAGTTTCAGAGATAAATCCAATAAAAGCTAGAGTAAGGGAACTTGAAAGTTTTGAAAAACAACGCGCCTCAAAATGATCCAAAGATCGTCGCTATTTGCTTTGATATGAAACAGGTAATAACGTTACCCCGTACCAAGTATGGGGAATGGTATTGTAAACGAAAGCAACCTACAATTTCTCAATCTATGAGCCTGCTAGTAAGGACGGACTCTGTTATGTTTGGCACGAAGGAATAGCAAAAGGAGGTCCTAATGAAATCGACACTAACTTACGATGTTTTAGGTTAGTTTAGGAATTAGATTTCTGGCCTTTCAGCATTTATGCCCATGTTAGTCCATCACGTATGAACGATGATGTCCCTCGGTGAGCGCACTATCCGAGAAAATGGAAGAAAGAAAGGATTGGTAAAGGAACCAAGCGGCCTGGGACCTATATATGAGATAGCATTCCGGCATTTGCCTGTGTGAATGTGGAAAACATCCCTGAGGATGTCTGATCTGTAAATGCTTTTACATTTTTTCGACAGTTGACAAACTTAAGGATGCTGTGAATCATGGATCAAAGCATTGCTATTCGTGTTGAATGGCGGCCACCTTCCTGCCAGTTCCTCGATTCCAACTCTTTACCACGTCTTGTCCTAAGAAACAAAAAGAATCAGTTACTGCTGTAATTACTTCCTGGTACTTAGTTTAGCATCGTGATTTGACTAAGTGCGCCATGGACCGAACCGGGTGGGGCATCAGTAGTTCGTGCAAGACCAAGCCTATATGCTGCATGTGGCATCAGTTGGATACCATCAATTTTTAGTTCAAATTTTTAATTGTATTTTTCTAACAGTGTAGTTTTGCGTTATCCTGTTGCAGCAGGGTAAGTTCTCGGTTTGCCAACATAGGATATTTTTCAACGCCCGCTCTAACTGTTCGGAATAAAGGTAAACATTGATGGTACGACCTTCAGGAACGAACTCGAAGTGGAATATCTCCTCGTAGTTCCGCCAAATACAGAATATAACTTCATTCTCGAAACGACCCTATTGAATGACATGAAGGTGTAGATGTAGTTCTCTTACGGTTGTCCAAATAAATGGCTAAGGCAATTTTGTTCATATTTAATAAACAACTATCTCATTAAAAGGCATACAGTGTAAGACATTTCTCCTGAAAAATTCCAAAAGAATTACTTTATTCTTTTGAACGATTTTCTCAAAAACTTCTCTGAAGATTTTGTTTCTTATATATAGTCCACGTTTCATATAGCCTTGCTGCTGAAGGGGAAGCTAAATTCTGAAATTTACATCTAAATATTGTTTTCATACAATTTCCTCAATACCTCTTCCAGTGGTGCCCCCCCTTATGTCCATGACGCACCCCCCCGCAATTGTCTATCCATAGGTGTTCTTCCAGGTGTCCCGACAAAACGTACCAGCGACAAAACGTACCACTTGAATTTTCGCGACAAAACGTACCACTTTTGACGACCTGTCATAAATGACAACCTATCATGGATTAATTAAAGCATTTCTGATATTTATTCTACGACAAAACGTACCACTTATATAAATTACAACCTGTCATGGACTAATTGAAACATTTCGGATATTTAATCCGCGACAAAACGTACTACTTCATGTTAAGAAACTACTTACTCATGAGCAGGTAAAACAACGGCAGTATAAGGTTGAGAAGAACAGACAGGTAATGTATCGAGTTGTCAAAGTCAGAAACTCATTGGTAAAAGAGGGCTCATTTACAGAGGAAATGTAGCAGCCTATAAACTGAAAGATACAGCTATAGATCATGGAAACTTTTTGGATATTATTCCTTTCTTAAGCAAATTTGATCTTCCGCTTAAAAGTAATTTAGATAAGGTCACCGAGAAGAGTCATATACGAGGAAGTAAGCAGGATAGTGGTCGCATAACTTTTACTAAACACGGTGAATTATGTTTTGAATGTTATCAGCACACTTATCAGAGAGGATATTTCGAAAGAAGTCTCTCAAGCTTCAATATTTTCTGTTCTATTAGACACTACTCAAGATATAGTAGTTTCAGGCCAGTGCTCTGTTGTTTTACGGTATGTTGTTAAAATGGTTGTTAAACAAAGTATTGTTGTCATTGTAAAATGCATATCTACCACAGGCAAGTGTCTTTGCGGTTTACTGCTGGAAATTCTGCAGAAGTTGAACCTTGATATTAAGAAGTGCATTTGATATTCAACCGATGGCTCAAGTAACATGCAAGGACAATATTCGGATTTCTTCAATTCACCTATAATCAATTACATGTGTGATTCAGTTGATTTTGAGTTTAACGGCCCTTTTAGCAGCGAGGCTATATGAGATGGACATACTGATTTACGGGAAATCCGAAGCACAGGAGCTCCCGCCGGGAATCGAACCCAGCTCCCACGACAAAGGCGCATACGCTAACCGCTTAACTACTAAGAAACTCAGTTACACGTGTGGTGTTACGCTCATATATTCAATCATGTCATATGTGATCTGACAAAAAATTGTATTGATTCTGTGTCATTGTTCTGCTGAATGACTGTGTGATATTTATGCGTGAGTCGTATCAGCGAATGTACATTTGGAAGATCGAATGTTAACAAAGGCGTCTTACAGTTATTGCGGAAACAAGATGGTAGAAAACGCACTGTTTTCCAGAAAAAGTTTGGTCATTTTTCGAACCCAAAAAGTGCTTTGTATATAGAGTTGACATAACAATTAAGAAAATTGCTTCTACAGAAAATATCAAACCAAAAACTAGGTGTAAAGCGAAAGGATATATAAAAGATCTTCTCAGGTGCAAAACAGCACCAATGTTCCTTAAAATATTTCAAGTGACGATCTCTCTGAATAGAGGGTGCTGCTAGTGTAGTCCTATCGGATGGTGCAGACTACTCTGTTCCAACTGAAAGAGTAGACCAGCGTGTCCCAACCGGTATACCGCGAATGGACCGCTGGTGTGCCGCGAGGAAATCGAAACAAAATTATTAATTCTATAGCAATCAAATTGCAAGACATAGGGAAAAATGCATATTTGTGTTTAACATTAACATGAACCTCTACTATGAATCTACAATTTTGAGTTACACACTGTTACTTTTCTGTACATTTTTAAAGTTGAAAATAGTATTCGTTATCATTGTTATGACCATTATTCCTTCTTTATTGTTGCAGACTATTTCGTAACTTGAAATTTAAAAATACATTCAATCCTTTCGACAAAGCAAACATGCATGCAAATTACCTACATTTGTGTTTTAAAAGTAAGAGATTTGTTCGTATCCAACCTTTCACTAAGAAGGAAGATCACTAAATAACGAATGAACAGTTTTCAAGAAAAATTGTATTTTTAAAAGCCTTGGTCCCATATCTCATTGCAGTTTTCTATTTCTAATTAGAATGAAAAAAAAAAAGCATAATGATTTACCATGGGGGGAAATCAGTGATCGAGCTTTCTTCTCTATGAGAAGATGATCAGTAATCAAAGAAAATATTACCACTATATTTTATATTTACAAATAATAATAATAATATCTATGTGTGTGTGCCGCTAGAATTCGTTACACCTGTAGTGTGCCGCAAGTTGAAAAAGGTTGGGAAACGCTGCTTTAAAGGCTAGTTGTTTTAGTGTAACAGCAATCCACATGCCATTTCTACTTTGCCATGAATTACAGGCATGTCAATTTTGAGTATTCAACATTTCTGCCATCATAAGTTTATTTTACCCACTATTACAAAAAAAAAAAAAAAAAAAAAAAAACTAAACAAAGTATTCCTAACGTATGTTTGAAATGTTCTGCTCAAAATAAACGTTTACTTTATTGTGTACCTCATTTTTTAAAAAATTTAAAAAGTTGTTAGAATGTAGTAACTTGAACTAATACACAAAGTTGGGCAATATTTTACTTTGTGCAGAACAATAAGTGTAACGTTAAGAATTCTAGTATATTTTTAATTACAAGAGCAAAAGTGTTACTAAATACCATGCCTCGTATCATAAGTAACTTTAATATTTCCAAAGGCCACTGTTGTAGGTGATACTAATTTAATGTATTGAAGCATAAAACGATCCAACGTGAGTAGAAAATGAAATAAAAGGGTAATAAAAAGCTGGCCCCCAAACTGGAAACCAAATATAAAATGTACATGCGGAATAGCATGTTCAAGTGAATGTTGAAGAAAGTAAAAGGGAAACATAAGTATCTTTAGTGACGTTACAATGTAACTTTCGAAACAATCAGTATTTTAAGTGGCGGTTATAAGTTAACTAACGTTGCAAACCCTGTTTTATGGTGGTTTTAGGATGTCTAACATGGTATACAGGTGTTTTCAGAGCTCTTCTTTAATAGGGTACATAACTAAACGTAACCAAGCCTGAGTTAATTAACTTTAAATAATCTAACGTAGGCCAACCACGTGAAAATTTGGACAAAAGAAAAAAAAACTAGCAAGATTTGGTCGAAACTTTTGGTAAACAGTTTGAAGTAAGTTTAATTTACGTTAGGTTAAGTTAGCGTTTATTTACGTAATCATCGATTAGGCCACGACTAGCTTAGTATCGAGCATACTCGTGTAGTCTTGTCATGATTTATCTTGTGCGTCAAACTCTGAAAACACAAATCATGCTGTCAACGAATTTTCAACAAAGGTGGAAAGATGAATTTCCCAGGGTAAGAGAAGGGAAGACGAAGTTAACTGCGGAATGTGTGTGTGGTGTCATACCACATTTTCGTTTGGCACCATGGGACGTACTGCTCTTACCAGTCATTCAAAGAGCAAGAAACATCAAAACCTTGCAGCGACTCGACAGAAGACTTTCGCAGTGACATATCCTTTCCCAACAAAACCTAAAGAAATTTGAGATTTTCCTGCGTCTTCATTAAATGTAGATCGACCTGGCACCAGCACTGATCCTGTTCCATGCTCATCCAGCGAAACATGCTCTCCCACTCGTAGGTCTACTTCGACTCTGGATAAATATAAACTAAAAGATAGTCATACAGGCGGAGAGTTTGTGGTGTATAAACGAGGTGATGAATCACAACTGTTTACGCAGTGCTAAAAGTAGTGTTCTTCTTTTCACTAGGATGTTTCCAGACAGTGCAATTGCTAGCGAGATGAAATTGCACAAGGACAGTGTCATATAGCATCGTGTACGGATTGTGTCCATACTTTCAACGTGAACTTAAATCCGTATTACAAGAGTGCGAACATACGTCATTGGATTTAATGAAAGTTTAAATAGTGTTGCACAAAGAACTCAAATGGATGTAAATGTACGCTTCTGGGACGATAACACGAACAGAATCAGAACACGGTATTTGAATTCTGTTTTTATGGATCATAGTACAGCTACAGATCTACCACAAGGTT
Source organism: Thermobia domestica (assembly GCF_964235325.1). Classification (NCBI taxonomy): domain Eukaryota; kingdom Metazoa; phylum Arthropoda; class Insecta; order Zygentoma; family Lepismatidae; genus Thermobia; species Thermobia domestica. The sequence continues at coordinate 312,953,152 of NC_137459.1, forward strand.
TGCAGAATGTATTGCAATCGCTTGATCCATCTAAGCTTTTGCAAGATTCAATGGATGGGCCAAACGTAAATTGGGCGCTTTTAAGGCTAATGAAAGAGGAATGTTGTGCCTCCCTTGGTACAGACGCTCCACAGTTCCTTGAACTTGGCTCGTGTGCTCTTCACGTTGTTCAAGGTGGTTTTAAGACTAGCATACAAAAGCTGAATGGGATTTGATTTTTCTTGGAGCCTTGCATAACTTGTACGAAATGATACCAGCAAGGCGTGCCCAGCATTCTGAAATAACAGGTTCGTCATTGTTTCCACTTCCATTTTGCCATATTTGTTGGGTAGAAAATGCGAAGGTAGCCAAGCGACTCCAAGAAATATTACCGCATGTGAGAAAGTATGTTGAAACTGTTCAGGAAAAAAAGAACCCAATTGTAACAGTTTCAGAATAGTAGCTAGAAATTTGAACAAGTGCTCTATGCAAAATTAGCGTTTTTTCAACCTCTTGCTGAGAACTGTAAGCCTTTCCTGACTGAATATAAGTCAGACACTCCCATGACTCCATTTTAGTATGCATCAGTTATTGAAAGTATTCATGTCTCGCTTCGTTAAAAAAGAAATAATGGAAAGAAGAGTATCAATGCTATTGATGTTATGCAGAAAAGTGGGAACGTACATTAATTTAATTCGTATAAAGGAAATTGACCTTGGGTATGAAACTGGGTCAGCACTGAGGAGACATACAGAAGTTAGTGAAAAGGAAATGTGTTTCCGAAGGTAAGTACGTGAATGTTATCAACATTTAGTGTCCAAGCTGCAGGAGATGTCCCCGCTAAAATATTCCCTTACAAAAGCGCTGACGTTTCTTAATCCCTTAACCGTTGGTCATTCACAGGAAGAAGCTGTTAAACAAATGAGAGCAACGTTCGAAATTTTAGTGCAGAGTAATATCTCGGCGTTTGATGCAGGAAAGGCAGACAGAGAATACAATGCTCTAGTAGATCAGACACACGTGCGGGAGATAAATCTAGTCTGTGTTCATTTCTTTTGTACGACTTCAGACTTCTGTATGAGTGTGTTGTCACCAAATGATGTATATCTGTGCAAAACAGTAAAGATATGCGTAATTTTTTCCCACGGTAATGCAGCATTAGAAAGGGGTTTTTCAGTAAACACGGAAATAGTAGTTGAAAATTGACAGCATCATACACTACATGCTGCACCACTAAAGAATCCTCTGAGAAATGAGGCTGGTGGCATACAACTCCTTCCTATCCCAAAGCAGATGATTCTATCAATGAGAAACGCATACGCGAGATTCAAGGAAGCCGTAGAACACCGCAGAAAAGTGATGTCTGAAAAAGATCGCAGGGCCGCTGAAAAAAGAAGAGCAGAAGAGAGACGAAAGGAACTTGAAGCAGAGAAAAAGAAAATGGTAAGTCAGTTGTCAGAACAGGTTTCTACCATAGAGGAGAAGATCAAAAAATTGCATGATTAGATTGTTTCATTGCATATATAAAGGAGACATTCTATGATCAGGTAAGAACTTGTACACTTTTTCTTTTTCATTACATTCAATCTTTCCTAATTTTACGAAAACATTTTTTTAGGATGAGTCGGGAAAAATCTGTAAACAGTCGGGAAATAGCTGAGAAATTTGCTAGACACCCTGTAATAATATCGTACAGAACTTAAAAAGGAAAACAAGATGCAAAAGTTGAAATATGTAAAGAAGTGTTGTACTGGAAAATATTTGACACACAGTAGATAAGTATCTTGTCCACGCGTGAGATAGTTGTATCACCATGTCTTTTAATATTATTCAAATGACCTCAAATAATTTTGAGAATATCACAATATTCCGAGCGGTGACGTTATTCAATGAGAAAAGCAGAAAGGCTAATACTTATTGCAAAAAAAAAAAATATATATATATATGGTGCCTTCCATTTCAACTCAGGCAAAAAAATATAAAATTGTACCATCACCATCTCAGATATTGTTGAAACTTTTTTTATAGCAACTAGACATGTTTTTAGGAGACCCATATTTTTTTGTTTTGTCGAAAAAAATTTTCCCGCCAAGTAATGGACCATCAAAGACGGGGAGTGCAATTTATGAATTGTAGAAGACATGGAAAATGGTCAACTTCGGAGCCTCACCATTCGGCTATGGAGACAGCTAGAGTTATAATTCTTGTTGTGGTATGTACATAGGGATATAAATAAACTATATTTTATTATAGTTTGGTTTGCGCATGCGTATCTTTTTGTACATAAATTAACAAATGATCGTCAATTTATCTGAAAAGTCGAAGTTTGCGAATTTTTTTCGAGCACTTCCGGTTCGGATTTTAAAATTATGTTTTCACGGTTGGTAAGACCTGGTTACCCGCTTTCCAAAAAAAATTTTGTATCACTCCTTTGTGCAACCGTTTTGTCGCAAAAAATTCGAGAAATTGTAAAATTTTCAAAAATCGCCATTTTCTCGAAAACACCATCTTTTAAAATTCTGAAATTTTGTCAGATGGTTCAACTTTACATGAATAATAAACACACCAAATACCATTCTCGACCAATGCTTCATGAATTAACTGCAGCCTTTTAAAGTTAGCGAAATTTCGTTAACTTTGATGTTACAGTTAGCAACACTGGGAACAATAAAAGTGCAGTGATTTGATGATGTTTGTGGTTCACATTCATTAAATGAAGAATAAAAGGTTTTCCTGACTGTTTTTTTTTTATTATTATTTTGATCAAAAAGGCTCTCTGAAATAGTAAAATGAGCCTCCCCCTACTCCTCCGTTTTCAAAAAACCGAAATAATCTGAGGTGGAAATTACGATTACGAAACACACAAATTTCAAGTTTACTTACTTAAAATGGTCTTCGGAAACAAAATTTCACACTTTTTTTTTTTTTTTTTTTTTTTTTTTTTTTTTTTTTTTTTTGTCTTCTTCGCTAATAGCATGTAACCGTGCAGGTGCTCCAATAGGTGTTGGTTTACTCACAAGTAGTCCAGGAGTGGATCTAGGGGGACGATTCCCCCTCAGAAGACGAAACTTTCTTATTTTATAAATAAATAAAACCCATCCCAGAGTTTGGAGCTCTTAAAAGTAGCACTAAGTAGCAGTATTACAACCCCCCCCCCTTCCAGAAGTCCGTCCTGGATCCGCCCCTGCGTAGCACATTGTCGATAGTCACAAATGCTAAAGGTCCATGTGGAAGCATAAACAGCACTTAAACTTCACGTAATTCATGATTTATTCATAATATTTCTGCTACGCACCACTGGTTATCATACATATATGGATGTAACAAAAGTTCCTTTTTGAAGACTTCTACACTTTAAATTGCAGAAGTTCGATTTTGGGGGAAGCATGAAGTTAGTTCATGGTGACCCGTTACTGCCATAAAAACTTCACCATTTTCCGAAAGCCATAGATGACTTCGTTGAATACCAGTTACCGGTCGCATACTTTCCCTTTTTTTCTTCCGGAAGTCGTCGAATTCAGTTCCAGGCAACAAAACGAGAGTATTACCCGGAGTTTGTACTTGCACTATACTCACGAATTCTTCTGAGGTTTTAGTGGGGGCGCGGTGGCTCAGTTGTAGAGCGTTCACCTCCGATGCTTGGGGTCCCTGGTTCGATCTCAGCTTGTGCCGTGTGGGCTTTGTGGTGGACAAACACCGTGCTCGTGGGTTTTCTCGGGGTTATCCCGTTTCATCCCACTTTCTTCATTCCACCATTTCATTCATTTATCATAATCACCGTCTCCTTTAGCCTAACCGGCATAAGCGTGGGACGTAAAACTTAAAGATTTCATTTCAATTTTTCTTCTGCGGTTTTAATACTGTGTATCTGTTTTTGCCTAAGGTTATGCCGCGTTGCCACATTCTTTACACCCCCTCCCCCAATACTGTCGCAGAGATCCTTGCATGGCCGGTTTCACTGCAAAAACACTTCTTTATCGGACCAGTCTGCATCTCGAACATCTGAAAGCGATTTTTAAAGTGGGATGCAGCACCATCAGAAATCACTGACACGGTTTGGGAAATTGTAGACACATATTTTCACGTATTCAAACCTTTTTCTATAAAATATATTTTCGCTTTTCTTCGAGTATTTTTAAAATCTTGTCTACGGCTATAAGTACATGAGCCGAATCGTGTGTTTTATCGTCGTTTATTACAACAAAATTGTCATTTGTTTCATATTCCTGTGATAACTCTGAATTTCACTTTGCAGAATAACAGTCCAGTTTTCAATGAAGTCCACATGAAGTAAAATTGAATTTGTATCTTGAAATTTTATACGGTGCTTTTCGGTAGAAATTAATTCTCTTTGGATTTTCTTGATGTAGTCATGAATTGCAATTCTTACAGTTAAACCAGCAATGTACGATACGAAAACAGAAAGTGGCACAGTTTTTTAACGAGATCATTGTTTTTCCATATGGCATACGTAACACTTTCATTTTCATCAGGATCAATAATTAAAGACTCCACACTTATTCCTTTCATTCCAGGACATTCACCACATTCTTGAAGAAGACAGCTATCATTTTCTACGGATCATACTACTAAAGGAAATAGGTCACTCATGACAGCTTCAATACAGGCTGCACCTTTGATTTGTAGCAACGCAGTAGCAGCTAACTTAAAATTTGCACAATACACACACACACACATTTCCCTTCCAGGTTGCGGACTGACCCACTTAGTCGAATACTATAAAATTCCGAGTGACCTATTCTTATGGTGGGATTGTTCTGTTTAAAAAGTCAGTAAATTTCTTTGGAACGCGTAAGAACACGTTTCGATTTTTTTTTTTTTTTAACTGTTTGTCCTTTTTCGATCACTGTAATGACATCGCAATTAATTCAGACTTTGTCTGGTGCATTCCAAATCATCACTGAGGTAATAGTTCAGTTTTTTATAGATCATCAGAATTTATTGGATGGCCATTTCAAGTCAACTTAAAATTTGTGTTTCGTAATCGTAATTTCCACCTCAGATTATTTCGGTTTAAGAAAACGGAGGAGAAGGGGGAGGCTCATTTTACTATTTCAGAGAGCCTTTTTAATCAAAATAATAAAAAGAAAAAGTCAAGAAAACCTTTTATTCTTCATTTAATGAATGTAAACCACAAACATCATCAAATCACTGCACTTTTATTGTTCCCAGTGTTGCTAACTGTAACATCAAAGTTAACGAAACTTCGCTAACTTTAAAAGGCTGCAGTTAATTCATGAAGCATTGGTCGAGAATGGTATTTGGTGTGTTTATTATTCATGTAAAGTTGAACCATCTGACAAAATTTCAGAATTTTAAAAGATGGTGTTTTCGAGAAAATGGCGCCCAAAAATGGCGGTTTTTGAAAATTTTACAATTTCTCGATTTTTTTCCGACAAAACGGTTGCACAAAGGAGTGATACAAATTTTTTTTTGGAAAGCGGGTAACTAGTTCTTACCAACTGGGAAAAAAGAATTTTAAAATTCGAACCGGAAGTGCTCGGAAAAAATTCGCAAACTTCGACTTTTCAGATAAATTGACGTTCATTTGTTAATTTATGTACAAAAAGATACGCATGCACAAACCAAACTATAATAAAATATAGTTTATTTATATCCCTATATACATACCACAACAAGAATTATAACTCTAGCTGTCTCCATAGCCGAATGGTGAGGCTCCGAAGTTGACCATTTTCCGTGTCTTCTACAGTTCATAAATTGTACTCCCCGTCTTTGATGGCCCATTACTTGGCGGAAAAATTTTTTTCGACAAAACAAAAAAATATGGGTCTCTTAAAAACATGTCTAGTTGCTACAAAAAAAGTTTCAACAATATCTGAGATGGTGATGGTACATGCTCTGCCTGAATTGAAATGGAAGGCACCATATATAGCAGAATTTTCTTCAAGTAACAATACTGGTCTACAGTGGATTTTTTACAGAAACGAAAGTAGCCAGTCTTTATAGATTTCGAGGTGCTGAACACGAATATCACACTTAAAATTAACTGGTAGCTCAGGGTTGCCAGTAAATGTGGAATTTACCTAAAAAAATCATATTTTTCACATTTATTTTGTTAGGTTTTACTCAGGGACGTTTTATCGTTGCGGAATATATCTTTCTATTTGTCGATGACCGTACTTTCTGAAAATTTAACAATCGTTCCGGTAACCGGTACCGTTGGAAAATTATATATCCATATATTTGAAAATATCCATTTTTTTTTTTTTTTTTTTTTTGAGGAATATCAGATTTTTTTACTGGCAACCCTGCAATAGTAAAATTATAATTTATATTTGAAAAGTAACCACTTGTTTAAACACTTTTCTCTTTGCAACTACTTATTACACATATCTTAACATTGGATAAAAATACACTAGCTCTCACCGGGAATCAAATCCAGAACCAATACACTTGAACTATTTGCCCACAACAAGGCACATTTAAAAAGAAGTTTCGTTTTCATGAGGAAATTTGTGATTAGGTATAACATTTAAACACGCGTGTCAAGTTACACCAACCATCAACACCGAAACATACCTGAGAATTATGGGCTAATTAGTTGCTCTAATCCCAATTTTTGGGCTCTCACTGTTTAGCGGGAAATTGGAATCAAAATGGGCGAGTCTAGCTTGGCATCAAGTAAGAATCCCCCATACGGTTCCGGTTAGAATGGTTCGATTGGAAAATTTCAAACGCCAGGATTATGGGCTCTTTATGTGTTAATTAGATGTTGTTATTCTACTTTTTGGCTCCTAATGTTTAGCGGGAAATCGGAAACAAAACGGGCGAGTCTAGCTTGACTTCAAGATAGAACCCCCGATGCGGTAACAATGCTCCGATCAAAAAAAAAAAAAAAAAAAAAAAAACGTCGGAATTATGGGCTATTTTTCGGTTAATTGGTGCTCTAATTCCGAGTTTGGGGCTGCTACCGTTTAGCAGGAGTTCATCAAATTGTGGGATTTGGCTTAACTTGTAGCTATAAACCTAGTGCTATAATACTCCCATCAAATAATTAAAATGCCGGAATTATGGGTTATTTGTGTGCTAATTAGTCACTCTAATGTCGATTTTGGGTTCTTCTATCGTTCGCAAGAAATCTCATCCAAGATTGGTATTGATTTCTAGATAACGTGGGATTATAATTACAAAGTTGCAGTGAGAAAACGTCGATGTCTATTAACTGAAAATTGATTTATTTGCACGTTATGGAATAGCAGTGAAACCACAACGGACATTTACATCAATTCGACATAAGAGTTGATTTGACTTACATATACACTCCGTATAAATAAAGAAATTATCATAAATCACTGCTGTTCTTCTAAGCATTTACACATTACAGCATTAGTTGGTTGAGCGTTAAGCTATTTACTGATTTAGTCTAATGTTTACAACCACAAATTCGAACGCTACCAGTCAAATAAAGGAAAGTAGTAAAAGTATGCTATACGTCAAATTCATTCAAATTGCACTATACTATATTACTTACAATTCCACAACAAATTGAGACAAAATACACAAATAATCAACAAGAAGTGCGTAAAACAAAATGTGTACATTTATTCGTGAGTGACTACACTAATAATTATTTAATGTTAATTAACAACACACTTCTAGTGTATATGATATATTCATTGGGAATAAATATATAAAAATAAACACTTCTACAGTTTTTGAAACAAAATGTTTCATGTGGTATGTAAAAAGTGATTAGCGTTATTTTTATCATCTCAACTAAGAAATTAAATTCTTCATAATTTACAAAGCCAGTAATTCACATATTAAACATAGTTATGAGTCTTTACACACACCGTACTACGCTTAACCAGTGATTATTAGCTAAGGAGCAAAGAAAAATACACGACATTTCTAAATTTCATTGTCAACATGGGCGCGTATTCTCAATAAACTGACATCAAGATTTTAGAGCTTGAATAAAAGTAAGAGTATATATACGCATTTTAATAGAAAATCCTTTACATTTCTAACCTATCTTAAAAAAAAAAAAAAAAAAAAAAAAAAAAAAAAAAACGTAAGGAAGCTCTCAATCAGGATTCCAAAATATCCATTTATAATTTCCGGAGTTGTTCAGTCGAGATTTCTAAATTGGCGCAATTGTAGTTAGGTATTGTACAAGTGTATATGTAGGAAGCTTAGATCACTGACATTACATTATAATCCAAACACATTAAGTCGGAATGCGGAAAGGGGTAAGCACACGACGTGCGTGTTTTCATTATTAATATATAACACAGGAATGATAATTCAACTCAAGCTCAACAGTTCGCATTTCACCACGACAATCCAGTTCCTGCAGATCATACAACGGATATCAAAGAAATAGAGTCCGCACTATTGGAAAAACCTCAGGATACCTAAGAACATTATTGCAATGAGATAAGCCACCCAGCATAGTCTGCAATGCTCTTGAACTCGTCAAGCTACATACATTGAAATATCCGCTGCAAGTGAAAGACGCATTCGTAATTACGGAATCCCATCCCTATAAAGTGTAAGGATGGAATGCAGGTGCATGCATTAACCAAGAATTATGTAAACAGAGTCAAATTTTGCCAAATATTACTACCAAAGTTGGGGGGAAACAGATGCTATTCATAACAAGAGGCCGTTTTCACTTATCGATATACGTGAATAAGCAAAATATTCGGTACTGGTGCAAGATTAACCTGAGGAACTTTATCAAGGACCCTTATATAGTGAAAAAGTAAGAGTGTAATGTTCTACCTATTTCTTACTTAGGGATTATTGTCTGTAAGTCTTTGAAGATAACAACGAGAACTATACAGCGATGTTAAATACATTCTTGAAGTCACAGTAGGCAACTTTCTCTAAAATTAGCGGAGAAATATTGTTTCAACAAAACGAGGTTAAATATTCACAGACGGTGTCAGTAGTGTTTCCAATCACATCATCTCAAAATATGGTAACTTGTCTTGGCCTGCGCGATCCCTGGATATTTTCGCTCGTGACTATTTCCTTTTACATATGTTTATAAAGTTAAATGTTTAGCCCCCTACCATCAAGGGATGTTCCACTACCGAAACAAATAATCCAAAGACATATAGAGAAGATCCTCTTTAAATGTACAGTAATCGATAATTTGTAACCGAAGTTCTAGAAATGTGTAGAGATTGTTGCCAACTGCAGGACATTGTATTCAAGACTTGTTTTGTTCGTCACATGTAACATGAATATTAATTAATACCCTTACGCATTCCATACGCACAAGTTTTAAAATAATTTAAATTTATGAAATATAAACTTTAAACATTGCTTTCTCTTCTGGTGGACCCTGTACATGCAACTCAAATCGTACTTTAAGCTGTAGTTCTACAATCTCATAATAGCTGTAGCAGGAAAGGAACATTAAACTTCAAATACCATTACAGGTATATTCATCTATCACATAAATAAGGGATCTTCTAATTAGGAGAAATTTCTTTCACTCTGGAATTGCTCCTTTACATTGAAATCGCGTAAGTGGATGGTATAAATTCTCTGTGTACAAACATAGCCATGAATACCAAATACTTTTTCGTAATTTTCAGCATCCCTCATCCAGTGGAGACTCCAGTGTCTTACAAGTGAGAAATCACATCGGCAATGGCGAAATTGTCTTCAGTAATGTCTCGTTTAATTAATTGTAGCAGATACGGAATATCTAAGTAAATCACCATTTGTTCATGTAAATGTAAACGACATAACTTTCTCGTAATATTAAAAGGACAGACTTCAAGTTTCTAATAAACAAATACAAATCCAAACACCTTGCACACGTTTTTAAAAGTAATGAAAACTTAATTATTTATTAATGAATAAATAGTAAATATATAATTAAACTAACAAAAAAAAAATAAATAAAATCAGAGCTAGCGGCCTATCACACCATTCTCACCCAATATTATTAATAATAAATATATATATTGGAAACACATCAAATATAACAATAGTAACGAAACTAATAAGTAAGAGAATTTCGTTCTCACTGTGCCCCTTTGATAGACTACCAACCTATGGGGATTCAATACTCAAATTTGAAGTAGTACTTCTATAACTGATGGATGCATTAGAGTAATAAGATTTAAGATACAACCTGTTCCTCAGAACCGGAATCCATACCAAAAAGCCATTACTCGCTATACCTTACTGTTTTTGTTCAATGGCGACAAATGTTGAAATCGGAAATTATAAATCTGAAACACTTCCGCTTTGAACCGAAAGTTAACGGAAAAGATTGAACCTGTTCCTGGTAAGCTGAAACAATTGAAAAAAATCCACATATCGATCTCTTACCGTTTTTGCTCTGTGTAAATCAGTATTGAAACCGGACGTAATAGTAAATTTCAACTTCCGGTTTTAGTAGTGTTCCGGGTTGTGATGATACATTGTCTTGAGGCCCTGACTCAATTGCAGAACACCGTTTTTCACTTTCTACTATATTTTTTCTCTTGCGATGAATGTTGAAACCGGAAATGGTTAATTAGAACTACTTCCAGTCTAATAGTTGGTTAATGGAGGAGACAGACACTATTCGTGAGAAGCTGAATCTATTGTATAAAACAGCTTCTCCATATCTATCGGAAGTAATAGTAAATTTAAACCACTTCTGGTTTTGGTAGAGTATTGTTGATAATCATGTTATATTGAGATGCTGAATCGTTGGCATAAACCGCTTCTCGCTATCTTTTACAGTTTTCGATCTATGATTAATGTTGAAACCATCCTACCAATATATATCTTACCAATTTTTCTTTGATACCTGTCGATAGACGGACGAACGAACAAAGGCATTCTATAAGACTTGCGACACTTAAGCATAGCATAGTTTGGAAGACTAATAATATAGCAATAAATGTTAAATAACAAAAAAATTTACCAATAACATATCTATCGAAAATAAAATACAGTAATGAATACTATAGCAACAAATATAAATGGACAAATACATTTTACAAAATACCAAGTTGCTCTACATTTATGCATATCTTAGTATCAGCTCTGAGGGCTATGCTGTTGAGCTACAGTGCCCATCAGCATAACAAAATAATTTGTAATTTATATATCAATATGGAGGCAGTAAAGAAACATTATGAATAATAGATTTTAACTGAAGTTTCGTAAACTTTGCACTGGTAAATAAACATCTCTCTTTGTCGTTTCAAAAGTTCTTGCCTCAAAATCGATGACAATAACAAAGCACAGCAAAAAATCCTAGGAGATGGTGCATGTTTTATTAATAGCATCATCTGAAAGGATTTCCAACTGGCTTGGTGTTCTTCGAGAAGCAGTGGCGACAATCTCTCAACTTGTGCAAACCAGCACTCATCCTACCTTGCACAAAGGCCGAATCAAACTCTGTGTTCCATCACCATAACCTTCCAAGGAACTGCAGCAGCTTTCACATGATGAGCAATTCAATATTCCACTGAACATGATGCAGAATTTTGCATGCTTCAAATTCCCAAAACAACGGTTAACTGAAAGCACTCCAGTGTAGTGCCTTCAAACTTATTCCAATATTTTTTCTTGTTATTCGAATTTTAACAATCCTTTTTCCGTCGCCAAATTCATTGCCTTGAGACGGCTATAAAGTGGTTAGAAACAAGAATATGATGCTGTCTTTAAAACACGTATGAGATTTAGCGGGGAAAAAATAAATCGAAAAGTGTCAGCTCTGAAGCACACTAAAAGTTTGAATTCCCTTTACTAAATTGTAGGTCTACTTTAATAAACTTCTTTATGTAAAGTTGTGTTTTTTGGTTCCCTCTTTCTTCTATGACACTGATACAAGTTTTTTTCGTAAATGATTGGTTATCCGAACACCACTAGTCTCCAATTATTTCTGATAATCGATGCTTTATGTATATAATTAAATAAAAAACAGCTGTCTATCACATTATTCTCACCCAGTATTAATAATAATAAACATATAATTTGGATATACATCAAACATATCAACAGTAACGAAATTAACAATCAAATAATCACAAACTAAATACAACTTTCTTACAAGACTGTCTATAATGTTTATTATAAATGTTACTGTTTCGGAAGTATATCACTTCCTTCTTCAGACTACTAATCCAACTGAAATCTTAAATAATATTACATCAATTGTTATCTCTACCAATCAGGAATCACTTTTATTTAAAATTCAATATATATGTCCATTGTCGTAACATTTAAATTCTTAATGTGTGTTTAAGATGGACACAAGGCTTTTTTTTATCATAAAATCAAATAATATGTCAACAAATATTACATAACGAAAAATAAACATCAGAAGCAAAATAAAATATGGTTATAAATACTACAGCAGCAAATATAAATGGACCTATACATTTAAAAAATAGCAAGTCACTGTACATTTATATGTCTTAATACCACATGTGTGCGCTCTACCCCTAAGCATAAGAAAACAATGTGTAATCCATATAAAATTATTGAATCTTACAAAAAATAATAATAATAAATAAAAAAACATCTCGCTGTGATATCAAAGATCTCTGCCTCCAACGATGACGAAAACAACAAAGTACAGCAAGAAACCCTAAAAGATGGTGCATTTTCTAATAATAGCAGCATCAAAAAGGATTCCCAACTGACTTTGTTTTTTGAGAAGCAGCGACGACAATCATTACAGAACTTATCCAAAAATTAAATAGCACATATCCAAAGTCGGATCCTCACTCCGTTTTCCGTCACTACGATCTCCCAATGAAGTTGAAACAAAAACATGTTTTCCTCCTTAACGATGATAATGATAATAAATAACACAACAATCGATAAAAGATGAACAAAATAACTAGAAAATTCCAAGAAATTTATGAATGACAATAACACCAAACGTGAGCAAAAAGAAATTGAGATGATGCACTTATCTATATTAAAGTAATTACCAATTCTTACCAGTATTTAATTCATAATTTGGCGAACATCATTACGTTACAAATTGCAGCAGGTTTTGTATACAAAGTGATATAACATTCCATTGAACAGGATCCGAATGCCAAAGATGTTCCTGCATGATAGTAAGAATTAAGACATTTTGTTTTTGAAAAAATGAAATGAAATATCTGAGTTTTACGACCCTTGGTTATGCCGGTTAGGCTAAAGGAGACGGTGATGATGAGTGATGAATGAAATGGTGGAATGAAGAAAGTGGGAGGAAACGGGAGAACTCCGAGAAAACCCACGCACACGGTGTTTGTCCACCACAAAATTCACTTGGCGGGAACTGGGAACGAACCCGGGTCCCCAAGCACCAGAGGTGAACGCTCTACCACTAAGCCACCGCGGCCCCGACATTTTCTTCTTATTAAATCCTCATAAAAGATATACAGATTCTCTATCTATATCTAACACGTGTAAGGTTACACATATTCTGCCTTAAGAAGAGAACTCGTTATAGTGTTTTGTATTGAATCAGACGGGTCATTTTATATAAATATCTATGCAAATGAACTAAAAACAAATTTCATATGAATAAATCCTCGAAAGCAAACTATAATATTGTTATTATTTCAATTTTACCTCAAGACGCTCACGTAAGCAGTAAAGTAATCACTTTCTTTCCTTCCTCTCTGTCTTTCTCTCTCTTCGCAAACGACGAGCAATTTGTTTCTTTAACAGCTCGGCCAGAAATTCGATCCTAGGAAAAATAAAAAAAAAAAGTAGCGTTTACACTTAAGTAAAAGTTTTCTGAAGTATCTATCCTATTCTAACAAATGAAATTATAGTAAAGACATTATCAACTAAACAGAAAACAGAAAAATCCCGGTAGGAGCTCATGTGGTTCGGATTCCGCGTTAATCAGTAGGTCCCGTCTCATAAAGCCTCGCTGCAGAAAGGGACGTTAAATGCAAAATCAAGTCAACTCAAGAAAACAAAGAAATAAATCCCTTCATATCAACATCTACCTTCTATCTCTACGTATACAGTTAATTTTAAACTTCACAGGATAGTAAAATTATCATTCCTACCTATGATTGTATTTTGTGTATTACTCAGGTACAGTTTTGCAGAAAATACTTATCAAGTAAAACTTACTGCAATATAAAAACTTAAATAGAATTCTATACCTATATATATTGGCCTTCCTGTCCTGTTTTCCTTCTCGAATTTGCATATGTATCTTCCGAGAACGAAACTCACTCATTTCATAAAAATCTTCCTTCCTACAGGATTCACGAAACTACTCGAATGAAATACCTATTTAGCAACAACTTTTAATTGTCTTTTCGACTAACATCACACGAATTGTTTAAAACATCTCTACTTCTCAATCAAAAATAGTAATTTGCGGATGTTGTCTTTAACGCACTTCTTATTAATGCCAAGTAATTGGTACTATTACAAATTAAATTTAATGAAGCTATCTTGATTTAACGTTTTTAATTTCTGTAAAAGTGTATTATGTTGTATGCTAGCACAGGTATAATAAAATGTAAACCATGACATAGTACCAACCCGTCCAATTTTATTACCTAAGATTTCAAATAATATTTAAATAAAATTAATATTTATAGATTAACTACTGTCTTCGTTATCAGGTAATTAGATGATAATTTTAATAAAAATAAAACGAATAGTACATCTCATTCTGGCGTGTGAAACTACACAAACAAGAAATAATAGGCACAAGTGTACAAAATAGAACTTTTTTCGTTATGCTTCTGCACTGTAAAATGTGACAACTGGATAACCAATGTCCGAAAAAAAAAAAAAAGTGGTACTCCCTCCTTTTAACCTTGTGCTTACATGTGCTAACCATGTTTCTAATGCCGGTATGGAATTTTTTAGTTATTGACATACTGGGTACCAGTATCATACTAGGGTGGGTCGTTTTGCCACTTTTTCTTCGGAACGAAATGTAATACCTGGCAAAAGTGGCCAATCAACATGGACATTTCAAATATAGAATTTTTTTCAAATCAGATAATATCTTCTGTGAGAACTATTGCCTCAAAGTTTCAAAATTTACCTGAAAATTGCAAAAAATACCAAAATTGTTCATTTTTTTGTTATATTAAAGTAAACATATTTTTGGGTTTATACATGTCAGTTGCTATGAAAACTGACATTCAAGTATAAAAATGCCAGTTATATGCCCTTGGAGGGTATAGGGGTGCCTCCTCTGGGGCCGGAAAAGAGGGTAAATTCAGTACAATTAAGCGTTTCTACATCTTTTTTCGTCCTTTCCTTTTCCTTCGGGACCTGCTGGACCAATATGAAGATGAACGTGACAATTTTTTGGATAGCATCGTCACTGGAGTAACACAGTATATACACAGCACTCGAAATATATGTTGAAACGTTATAATTTCAGAAAATTTCTTGGGTTAACTTTACAATTCCCGCTTCAGCTGGTATACTCACTCAGAATTAAGAAATTACACTTAATTTTATGAAAATGGATCCAAACTCCACTAACCTTAAGCTAACCCGTTCATTCCCCCTACTCTACTTATCAATATCTTAGTCTATTCTACCCTACCCTACTCCACCATACCTTTTTAAAGTGGCCCTACTAATCGATGCGCATCTTGTGTGTGTATTGTCCTAAGATTTGCGCTAGCTGACATGACAATACCCCACTCATTATTTTAGATGAACTTCAAGTGAGCCGCCAAATGTAATTGCTAAAAATTACAATTCTTTCACAATTTGCGTATAAATACAGTGTCCGGTCATAAGCCATAAAACTACAGAAAAAAAAAATACAACCAGCCCGTGCTGAGTGGCGTATAAAAAACTGGAATAGTATTGAATCGATTCAAGGCAGAGCGATTATGCTGCACTCCCGTGAAAGCACTGGAGTGCTTCGTACGGGCCACACGTGTCAGCGATGGTGAGTATGCGCGCAAGCGTAGATAGTGAAAACACGAGGGTTTTCTCAGTGACAGTTCCTATGACGCTTCTAGTTGTTTGACACTAAGTAACGCTCACCTGTAAAATAAAAATACAGCTTTTGTATATTGTGCAAAAGTACTACATTATCAGAAAATAATGCCTAATACAGTCCTTTTAGGTTCCCTCGAGAAGATGTTTTTACCAAATTGATGTTTTAAAATACAACGTGAAACTTTTTTTTTTGTGAAGGAATGGAGCTGTGAATATAAGTAAATACTGTTCGTGCACAGTGTACTGAAATTAATTATGAGTGCTAGTGAAAGTGTCATTTCCACCATCCTCGTTTATGCGTATCCCCCCATCGCTGACGTGCCTCCTCCCTATGGGCCCACCACCTCGCTAACGCGTGGACCCCCTGCTGCGCTCCTGCTCTGACTCGGTTAGATAGTATTCGTGGTTGGTAAGAGTGCACTTTGTGCAGAGCAAGTGATTTTGAACATCTAGTTTCTCCCCCAATCTTCCAAAAATATAAGATCAAAAGTACTGCATATTTCAGAAAGATAGCTGAGCGAAAGCCGCGCATGGCTCGTTTAACTGGTAAGTAGACGCACCCTATTTTTGTGACAGCAGTACTGTCGCGGGGGTTCAATAGACCCCCCAATTGATATATTTTTTTATGTAATTAAGACAATGTAGCATAACTCTAGACACGCTTTTAAAAGTATTTGCTGCAATTGGATTTTTTGTACTTGTTTTCAGACATTTTGTTCAATTCTTCGTCAGGGGAAAGCCGCGGTGGCTCAGTGGTAGAGCATTCACCCTGGTGCATGGGGTAACTGGCTCGATCCCAGCTCCCGCCAAGTGAACTTTGTGGTGGACAAACACCGTGTGCGTGAGTTTCCTTGGGGTTCTCCCATTTCCTTCCACTTTCTTCTTTTCTCACCATCACCGTCTCCTTTAGCTTAAGCGTCATAACGTGGGACGTAAAACTAATCATTTTTCATAAGAACTTCTGGCTAGCAACACAAAATTTATTTGTTTGGGGGTTTGTGTACATCCCGCGCGAGTACTTAAGTGTTAAGTATTGGTTCTTATGGATGTTCTACACAAAGTGCACTCTTACCTCGTGGATTTTAGTGGTCACCTACCACAAGTTGGTTCGTTTTATGCACTAGTTCTTGTCATACGTCCACACTTTCTGAGCCTTCCTGAAAACAATCTCCAAGTAGTAATGGAGTTTATCATATACCTCATGCTTGGCTAAAAGAAATACAAAAGTTCGAACCTAACGTCAAAATGTACGAAATATGTCAAAATTAGGTAGAACCGTCTGCTCGAGTAATGGCGTCCTTTTTATATGCACTTACTTATTTAAACCGTACTATAGCACTTTACGCGCAGTTTCACTATACGGATCCATACCGTAGTAATAGGAGTAGGAGTAGGAACGGATTCGAAGCCCCGCAGCGGTTCTTTGGGTTCTGTTCTCGTCATAAGATGGGCAAGTTAAAGACTTCCCCAAATTTTTTCGTACATTTCACAATCTGTGGGTCCGTATAGTAAAACTGCAGGTAACTCTTTACTTTGGGCAAGGCAGTAATATACTGTCAGTACATATTATTGCCAAGCGAGCGCCAGCGAGTGAAGGCGGGTTAGAGCCCCGCAGGGCACGTTGTTTTATGTCTTTCCTACTTGGGAACTGTAACTATAATTGCGGGAAACGGTTCATGGGTGGGTTCATGTTCATTGCTTATTGTCACTGCCGTGCCCAAAGTAAAGACTTGCCAAACTGCACCGCACTTTAATTTTACACTAGTAATGCTACACTTCCGAACTTAAAATCAATTGTATTATTTACATCAGTCATTTGCAGAAATTGTTCCTCAGAAATATGTCTATCCGTTCAGTGTTCAACATTAGCTGTAAATTTGGAAAATGTGGTGTACCTAAGCCAAAGTTTTGCAAGATGTGATGTGCCTAAAATTGACCAGCACCTTCTAGAATACGTTACCACTATCATTACAAATAGCTAACATCTGGTAGACTATGTCACAACAAACGGGCAAATTGTTCTAACTCGTTTGTGTTTACAATTTTAGTGGTTTGTTTGATGGAAACCTATATACACACACACAACATTTTGCCACCAGCCCAACTGAACATTTTCCAACATTTTTATTAATTCTTGAAGCACTTGATCATAAAAATCAAAACAATCTTGTATAGTTGTTGTTCTTGAGCTCTTGCTGTTTACACCACCACAACCTCTCTCTCTCTCTCTCTCAATGTTTTGATGCTCCAGGAACTCGTCCGCTGAGCAATACAGACGGTTAAATGGGTATCTATACTTGTAGAGATGAATGGTCAAGGATCAATTTGGGAACAAAATAAACAAACACAATAGAAACAATCACTTCATGTGGAACACTAATTCTGTCGAAGAAACTATATATTACAAACTGCGATGAATAATATAAGCACTGCACTGTTGATCACTTTGACACCATTACAAGTCGTAGTTGTTCACTATGTAATATTGAAGCAGATGATAAAGAACAAGGTGGTTTTTGTTAGCTAGTAAGAAAGACACTGTTACGGGGCTAGTGAAATAAACAGAATGAATGACTGTGTTGAGTATCGGACGGTAGCCAGGCGTTAGAGAGCACTGAAAGGTCAGGTGGTCAATAGAACCTTCAGTTAGTCCACAATAACACAAGCGTGAGGGGCGCTGCTGCTGTTTATATTGCTGGATGGGAGTCTGAGCAGTATGTAGACGAAGGCGAGAATATAAACAATGATGTTTTCTTGTCCAATTATGAGGGGCCTCCCATTTTCTCGTGGTGGGAGTCGGTTCTAGTTGCCAATAATAAATTCCTGGTCCTGATCGTTGTTGTTGTTGGTAGGTTCGCCATTCGGTTTTCCGTTTCTGGAGCAGCATCTCGGCGAAAGATGATGCTGGGAGCCGGAGATGTATCGGTGTGCCATGTTGTGTTGCATATCTGCTCAGGATATCGCTAACTTCGTTCCCAGGGATGTCGCAGTGTGCGGGCGTATGAATTAACGTAACTACTTGATGATTATTATGTAATATTCGAAGCTGTTGGCGAATATTGATGTATAACCATGTATTGGCAGATGCCCATGGGGTTCTACATATACCTTGTAACGCACTAAGGCTATCACTACAAATTCCCACGTTAGGTAGTTTTCGTTGTAGAGCGGCTTTCAATGCCGTTCGAATTGCCCAGCTTTCTGCTAAATAGATGGATGTATTCGGTGGAAGTCGGTGAGTCTCTGCGTAATTAAGCGCTGGTATATAAATTCCTGCTCCAACGACAGATCCATGTTCGGTATGCTGTTTAGAAGCATCCGTGTAAATTAAAATGGTATTTGAGTGATGAGATTGAATGTGGTGTTCCCAGAGATGGCGCACTATCTGAGGCTGATTGGATCGAAGACGTTTGAAAGAGACCACCGGTTGCTCAAGTGTAGGAGAAAGTAAAAGAGTATTGTATTGTGCAGTATAACATGGTAATTTCGGTCCTCGATGCAATTGATTGAGCCAGTTATGTATACTAACGAATGCTCGATATATCCAAGGTAGCTGTTTATAATATGGAAGTCTGGTATGAAGGTTGCTATTGTATAGGAATTGTAATTTTGGTAATAATAGGGAGGAGGTGCAGCATATGCGTTGCAGGAGGAATTTTTTAGCCATAAAATATGTTTTCACTGGGAAAGGAATTATTCCAGCTTCTTCTAAAAGTGCAGAGGAAGGTGCCGTCTTTGGTTGTCGGAATATAATTCGCTGTGTTGTGGCTTGAAGACGGATGTGATGTTCGCTGATCCGTTTAGGTAATGGAGAAAGTAATATTCCGCCATATTGAAGTTTTGCATCCACACATTGAGTACTGACTTGTTGCAGGGATGATATATCTGTTCCCCAACCCTTGTGGCTGATGCAAGACAGCAACTTAAAATAAGGTTGGGCTTTAAGTGCTATTGTTTTGAGATGATGCTTCCAATTTAGTTTAGAATCGAGATGAAAACCAAGATATTGTAAAGTAGGTGTAACTGGTAAAAGTGTGTTATTTACCGTGAGATGGATGGGAGGTTGAAAACGTTTGCGGGTGAAGAGAGTGCAAGAAGACTTCGCCCAGTTGACTGACATGCCGTTTTCAGAGGTCCAGGAGTGAAGTTCGAGGAGAGCGTCGTGCAAAATGCGTATCCCATCCACTATGTTGGAAGTTTTTACATATAACAACATGTCGTCGCAGTATTGTTGAATACGAACCAGTTTTCTAAGGCGTTGATGGAGAGAGAGTGTGTATATATTAAATAAAGTGGGACAGAGACTAGAGCCTTGAGGAATACCCAATGATGTTGAACGATAAGAAGAATATCTGTTATGATATTTGATGCAGATGCGACGTTGTACCAACCAATTATGAGTATATCGGAGAAAAGGTGTAGGAAGTTGGAGTTGTGCCATGTGAGTGATGAGGCGATCGAGAATGATAGAGTCATATGCATGTTCCAGATCAAGTTTAACGGCAATCAAATACTGTCGATGTTGGAATGTGTTCCAAATATCGAGAAGAAGAGCAGCAACCGAGTCCAAAGATGACATGCCTTTCCGGTAACCAGTTAATGTGGGTGGGAAGACTGAATAATATTCCAAGTGCCAGTTCAATTTAGAGAGGATGATCTTCTCAAAAACTTTCACGACGCATGAAATAAGAGTAATCGGACGATAACTCTGAGCCAACCCGATAGGTTTGTGTGGTTTAAGTATAGGGACTACCGCTAAATCTTTCCATGAAGAAGGAATATGTCCTGTCCTCCATATCTGAGAGTAGATTTGAAGAAGTACAGATCGACCATATGGAGATAGGTCGTACAAGTGTTGGTATCTAATCTGATCTCTCCCAGGAGCAGTGGATCGCCGAGCAGTTAACACCAGATTCAATTCTTGGATGGTGATATTCTTGTAGATTGGTGAATCACACTCCGGATCAAGAAGAGGTTGTATAGTTCGTCTGTCATTCAGTGGTTCTGGAGGCGTGAGAAGGCGATGAAATTCATCAATCCAAGGCGGTAGACTGTCAGTAGGAACTGCGCGTGGAGGAGATCCTGAAATTTGGTTCCGTATAAACGTCCAAATAGAAGACGAAGTAGCCTGTGGGTGGAGCGTGGCACAAAATTGTTGCCAGTGTTGTTTGCGACATTGCTGGATGTATCGTTTATACATCGCTTGGGATTGGCGATAGAGTACATATGTTTGTTGACTCTTTTCGTTAAAAAATGCCTTTTGCTTCTGTTTACTATCATTTAGGAGTTGTTGGCAACGTCTGTTCCACCAAGGAAAATGGGAACGGGATGCTTGGGTTCGAGTCTGGCCAGGAATTTGAGAAGTAGATGGGGATGCTTCTGATGCTGCTGCTTCTATAATATGTATGAAAGAAGAGGTGTTGATAGGAGTGACTTGTACTGAAAAATACCGGAAAAGTTCGTCGGTCGCATTCTGGTATGTTGTACGATTGTATGATTGAGGAATGCGAGAAACGGTTGGAGCATATGGCGAAAGGTGAGCCTTGGGCGTTCTCGGAAAAGTAACTCCTTCAAGTGTAGTTATAATAGGAAAATGATCGCTGCCACCTGTATATCCATAGACACTCCAACTATGGTTTGCATACAGAGCAGAACTGAGGATGGTGATGTCAGGCGCACTTGGATAACCATTAAGGTTCGGGAGGCGAGTAGCAGTCCCATCATTTGCAATGAGGTGAGTTGTATGGTCCATAGCAGCGAGAAGGTTCCGAGCAGCTACGTTGGTGTAACGATTGCCCCATTTTACACTTTTACAGTTCGGATCACCCCCAATAACACAGGGACCTTGGATTGAAGTAAATAATTGTTGCCAGTAATGAGTTGTAGGAGGGCTGTCTGGTGGGGCGTAGATGTTAATAAAAGTGAGTCCAGCACACAGCACTCCGAGCACTTGTATTTTGGTTGAGCCGGTTGGTGGAAGTGTTGATATAACACGAGCCGGTAAGGAGGTGTGGATACCCAAGGCGATACCTCCGTAGTGGTCATCCCGAGGACGGTGATAAACTCGGTATCCAGGAATTCTTAAGTTGTCTTCAAGGCGGGTCCAGGTTTCTTGTAACATGATGATAGCCGGAGTAAAAAAGCGGCATAGTTGCGATAAAAACACCTCCTTGCCACGAAATTGTTGGAGATTCCATTGTAGTATTCTTAACTGCTGCAACGGAGTCATTCTTGGATATGTTCCAGAAAGCGAATAATTCGTAGTAGTAGCGCCTGTAAATCTAATGCAGTAAGTGGCTGGGTGTCGGACTGAAGTTTGGGAGTTAACTGATGCAATTCCTGTAATAGTTCTTGTTTCTTGGCATGACTAGTATCACGTTCTGGGTTCCAAACTGGCTTCGAAGAGCCGGTGTACAAGGTATCTCCTCTGAACGTGCGAGTTCGTCTAACCGGAGAGGATCCTGTAGAGTCTAGTAAGGCACGTTCTTCTGTGGAAGAGTAATTGGTTGGGGTTGGAATAAACGATTGTTTCTGTGAAGCCGATTGGATAGAATCATGTCCAGTAGGTCGTCGTCGTTTTGGAGAAAGAACGTGGCGATGTTCAGCGGGGAGTTCTATTTCTTTACGAGGAGGTCGTTGGGGTTTGGGAGAATAGTGGTAAGAAAGGTTGTTAACTTTCGTGGAAGAGGAAGGAATTGGCTGGCGCTCGGGTGTGAGCTGCTGAGGTAATGCAAGGAGTGGGGAGTAGAAATTAGAGGTAGGTACACCCGAGGAAGGGTTAGGAGATGAGCGCTGCAATGGAGGCACTCGTTTTTGCGCTTCGTTATAAGATAA
Source organism: Thermobia domestica (assembly GCF_964235325.1). Classification (NCBI taxonomy): domain Eukaryota; kingdom Metazoa; phylum Arthropoda; class Insecta; order Zygentoma; family Lepismatidae; genus Thermobia; species Thermobia domestica. The sequence continues at coordinate 312,975,916 of NC_137459.1, forward strand.
TTTTTCCAATACCATGAGTTGATTAATTCGCTCATGTCGTTTCCGGGCCGGGCAGGTACGTTCAGTGGCTGCATGCGGTCCGTGACAATTGATGCAGCAAAGTGGCTTAGTACAATTGTTAGTATCATGTGAATCTCCACATTTAACGCATATTGTTTGTTTGGAGCGGCACCCAACTTTTCGGTGTCCCAGGCGGAAACATCCCCCCCAGCACTGTTTGACTGAGGGGATATACGTTGCTACTCGGAATTTCGAATAGTAGAGCGAGCATTCCTCTGGCAGATTTTGAGAGGCAAAAGTAAGTACCACTGTGGTGGTGGGGACGAACTCATTATCGTGCCGGCGATGAATGCGGCGGATATGCGTTATTTCAGCCCTACTTTTTATATCTGATTTGAGTTCGGCATCCGTTATGTCAGTGTCCACCCCTGTGATCACTCCAACGGAATGTGTGGCGTAGGTTGGTATGTATGCTTTCCATCCGTTTTCTCGTAGAATCGGGTTAGTAAGAAAGTCATTAGCTTGCTGTCCGGTATAAAAAAGCACTTTAATTAGATTTCGTCCCGTAGGTTGAAAAGATTTTATTCCTGGAACCTTATTATGAAATAGTAGTCTACCAAGACTTAAGGGGTGTTTGCGCCCAATATTTGTATCGGTATTAGAAGAAGGATCAGATGTCACGTGCACTACGAAATCAGGAAAGTGATGGTTTTGGTACAGATTCACCGGTGGTATAGTTTCAACGGTGACTTCTGACGCTATAGGGATTGCAGAATCAGCAAATGTAGTGTCTGTGGGAGGGTCCGTGACCATGGAATGTGCAGGAGGAGGGTCTCCTCCCGATTGTTCAGCCATGATTAACACTTCCCTATATTAGATAATGCGTAATATGAATTATATGAATCACTGTCACAATGAGAACAAATTAAGGAAACACTTCAAGTAATAACACTCAGCACTTCACTCGCGATTATGTAATCACTCGACTACACAGTACCACGCGCGAAACCGAACTCACCACAACCTCATACGCCATTTTGAGAACAATGGGTGGTATTCAGAGACAATTCGTTAATCGATCGTTAGTCACCTTCTAGTTAGTGGCATACTAGCTCTCTACTAAGGTTGGTGAACTATTTGGTATTCAGAGTCCATTTGGAGTTAAACTGGGGGGTTTATTTGGGTTTGATTTACTAGTTAGACCCGTATACGTAGATGGACAAAAATAAATGTGTCAACGGTGGACAAATTACTTTGCGCGTGCGCAGTTTGTGTAATGGAAAAACATATGAACCGCGAAATTCGATGTGGTTGTTATTCCCGTTGTGTGTTTATATGTTAATCATGAACGAAAAATTAAATTCATATAAGAGTAATTTCGAAAAATGCAAGAAAGGAAAAAACGCGATCGGTCCGATAACTGGTCAATTCAAGAGAAGGAATTACTTTTGGATTTGATTCGCTGCAACGTCAGCGGAATTGAAAGCAAATCCGGAGACCAAATTTCATTACAGAAAAAACATAATTTATGGAAGCAAATACATGAAGCCTTTTCAGCAGTTTATGGAACACAGCGCAGCCTCCTTCGCATTAAGGAACAATGGAGACGAATGAAAGTGTCAGCAAAAAAGTCCATCAGCCTTTACAAGAGATCTAAAAATGCTACAGGTGGCGGTCCAGCTCCCAAGTCCCCACCCGATTTAGATTGGAAAATATTTGAACTGATTCCAGAAGAGTTTGAGAAGGACAGCAATGAATTTGATTGTGATAGTTGTGAGCGGTAAGTGCCTTTAGTTTTCATATTGCCAGTTGTAGTCAGTTTAGTTTAAATATAATTGCCAACACATTTTATGCAACCATAGATTTGTAATTTGTATTTGTCAAAAGAAATATAGGATATAGTATACGACAGTGGCTCATCATTTAGCGAGGACTCACGAAGTGCAGTCTTATAAGGATTATTCATTGAGGATATAGGAACTTGAAAATGAGGTAACAAGGCGACTTTCATTTAATTACTGAGTAATATAAAATAAAATGTACGTCGGTTTGCGTTGCGTTTCGTTGTGTTTTATGGTATGCGAAGAATAATAATGTGCCCTTGTAGGGTGTGTCTAATTTACTGACCAACACATTTCTCTGGCCACCGGCAAAACTACAACAGCTATCGACACCAAAATCCACACAAATATAAACCTCCAGGACCCCGACATATTTACAAAAAATCATCAAAATATCGTGATATTTAATATATCTTTATCACGAAAAACCATTAAAAATATGATAAAAACTTGGCCACCACGGAAACTATAATGGCCACCGACACCAAACAATGCACAAATATAAACCGTCAGAACCCCGACATATTTACAAAAAATCATTAAAATATCGTGATATTTAATATATCTTTATCACGAAAAACTATTCAAAATATGATAAAAACTTGGCCACCACGGAAACTATAATGGCCACCGACACCAAACAATGCACAAATATCAACCTTCAGAACCTGGACACATTTACAAAAAATCATTAAAATATCGTGATATTTAATATATCTTTATCACGAAAAACTATTAAAAATATGATAAAAACTTGGCCACCACGGAAACTATAATGGCCACCGACACCAAACAATGCACAAATATCAACCTTCAGGACCCCGACATATTTACAAAAAATCATTAAAATATCGTGATATTTAATATATCTTTATCACGAAAAACTATTAAAAATATTATAAAAACTTGGCCACCACGGAAACTATAATGGCCACCGACACCAAACAATGCACAAATATCAAACTTCAAAATACCGACATATTTACAAAAAATCATTAACATATCGTGATATTTAATATATCTTTATCACGAAAAACTATTAAAAATATGATAAAAACTTGGCCACCACGGAAACTATAATGGCCACCGACACCAAACAATGCACAAATATCAACCGTCAGGACCCCGACACATTTACATAAAATCAATAAAATATCGTGATATTTAATATATCTTTATCACGAAAAACTATTAAATATATGATAAAAACTTGGCCACCACGGAAACTATAATGGCCACCGACACCAAACAATGCACAAATATCAACCTAGAGAACCCCGACATATTTACGAAAAAAAATTAAAATATCGTGATATTTAATATATCCTTATCACGAAAAACTATTAAAAATATGATAAAAACTTGGCCACCACGGAAACTATAATGGCCACCGACACCAAACAATGCACAAATATCAACCTTCAGAACCCCGACATATTTACAAAAAATCATTAAAATATCGTGATATTTAATATATCTTTATCACGAAAAACTGTTAAAAATATGATAAAAACTTGGCCACCACGAAAACTATAATGGCCACCGACACCAAACAATGCACAAATATCAACCTTCAGGACCCCGACATATTTACAAAAAATCATTAAAATATCGTGATATTTAATATATCTTTATCACGAAAAACTATTAAAAATATGATAAAAACTTGGCCACCACGGAAACTATAACGGCCACCGACACCAAACAATACACAAATATCAACCTTCAGGACCCCGACATATTTACAAAAAATCATTAAAATATCGTTATATTTAATATATCTTTATCACGAAAAACCATTAAAAATATGATAAAAACTTGGCCACCACGGAAACTATAATGGCCACCGACACCAAAGAATGCACAAATATAAACCTTCAGAACCCCGACATGTTTACAAAAAATCATTAAAATATCGTGATATTTAATATATCTTTATCACGAAAAACTATTAAAAATGTTGAGACGTACTTTCAAAATGCTCACACTCGCTTTCACGATGCTCATAGTTGCCGACTTTTCATTCATAATATCTAACATACTGCTGATAGTGTAAGTTAAATGGTTCATGGTTGTTGTCAAAAGGCTCACAGTTGCCGTCAGATTCGTAACACAAGCCGTCAGAATGCAAGATTTAAAGAGAAAGTGCTCATAGTTGCCGACCATTCCTTCATAACTGCCGACGAAGGCCTCACAGTAGCCGTCAAAACGCTCATAGTTGCCGACTTTTCGTTCATAATTGCGGACATAGGGCTCATAGTTGAAAACAGCATTTTTCATATTTATCTTCAAAATACTCGCAGTTGGCTTCAGAATGTTAACACGTGCTTTCAATGTGCTCACGCTTGCATTCACGATGCTCATAGTTGCTGACTTTTTTGTTCATAATTGCCGACCCAGAGCTCACAGTAGCCGTCAAAACGCTCACAGTTGCCGACTTTTCGTTCATAATTGCCGACCAAGGTCTCACAGGTGCCGTCAAAACGCTCGTAATTGCCGACTTTTCGTTCATAATTGCGGACAAAGAGCTCATAATTGCCTACATAATTGTTCGTGCTCATCTTCAAAATACTCACAGTTGCCTTCAGAATGTTCACACGTACTTTCAAAATGCTCATGCTCGACTCCACGATGCTCATAGTTGCCGACTTTTCATTCATAATATCTCACTTACTACTCACAGTGTAAGTTAAATGGTTCATGTTTGCTGTCAAAAGGGTTACAGTTACCTTCAGATTCGTAACACAAGCCGTCAGAATGCAAGATTTAAAGAGAAAGTGCTCATAGTTGCCGACCATTCGTTCATAATTGCCGACCAAGGCCTCACAGGTGCCGTCAAAACGCTCATAGATGCTAACTTTTTCTTCATAATTCCGAACAAAGGGCTCATACTTGCCTACATAATGGTTCGTGCACTTCTTCAAAATACTCACAGTTGCCTTCAGATTGTTCACGCGTACTTTCAATATGATCACACTCGCTTCCATGGTGCTCATTGTTTACCGACTTTTCATTCATAATATCTAACTTACTACTCACAGTGTAAGTTAAATGGTTCATGGTTGCTGTCAAAAGGCTCACAGTTGCGTCAGATTTCTCACACAAGCCGTCAGAATGCTCCGATTTAAAGAAAAAGTGCTCATAGATGGCGACCATTCGTTCATAATTGCCGACCAAGGCCTCACAGGTGCCGTCAAAACGCTCATAGTTGCCGCCTTTTCGTTCATAATATCTAACATACTGCTGATACTGTAAGTTAAGTGGTTCATGGTTGCTGTCAAAACACTCATATTTGCCGTCAGATTCCTCACACAAGCCGTCACAATGCTGACATTTAAAGAAAAAGTGCTCATAGTTGCCGACCATTCGTTCATAATTGCCGACCAAGGCCTCACAGGTGCCGCGAAAACGCTCATAATTGTCGAATTTTTCTTCATAATTCCGAACAAAGGGCTCATACTTGCCAACATAATGGTTCGTGCTCATCTTCAAAATACTCACAGTTGCCTTCAGAATGTTCATACGTACTTTCAAAATGCTCACACTCGCTTCCACGATGCACATAGTTGCCGACTTTTCATTCATAATATCTAACATACTGCTGATAGTGTAAGTAAAATGCTTCACAGTTGCTGTCAAAAGGCTCAGAGTTGCCATCAGATTCCTCACACAAGCCGTCAGAATGCTCACATTTAAAGAAAAAGTGCTCATAGTTGCGGAATATTCGTTCATAATTGCCGACTAAGGCCTCACAAGTGCCGTCAAGACGCTCATAGCTGCCTACTTTTCGTTCATAATTGCGGACAAAGAGCTCATAGTTGCCTCCATAATGGTTCGTGCTCAACTTCAAAATACTCACAGTTGCCTTCAGAATGTTCACACGTACTTTCAAAATGCTCACACTCGTTTCCACGATGCTCATAGTTGCCGACTTTTCATACATAATATCTAACATACTGCTGATAGTGTAAGTAAAATGGTTCATCGTTGCTGTCAAAAGCGTCACAGTTGCCGTCAGATTCCTCACATAAGCTGTCAGAATGCTCACATTAAAAAAAGTGCTCATAGTTGCCGACTTTTCGTTCGTAATTGCGGACAAAGGGCTCATAATTGCCTACATAATGGTTCGTGCTCATCTTGAAAATACTCACAGTTGCCTTCAGAATGTTCACACGTACTTTCAAAATGCTCACGCTCGACTCCACGATGCTCATAGTTACCGACTTTTCATTCATAATATCTCACTTACTACTCACAGTGTAAGTTAAATGGTTCATGTTTGCTGTCAAAAGGGTTACAGTTACCGTCAGATTCGTAACACAAGCCGTCAGAATGCTGACATTTAAAGAAAAAGTGCTCATAGTTGCCGACCATTCGTTCATAATTGCCGACCAAGGCCTCACAGGTGCCGTGAAAACACTCATAGTTGTCGAATTTTTCTTCATAATTCCGAACAAAGGGCTCATACTTGCCAACATAATGGTTCGTGCTCATCTTCAAAATACTCCCAGTTGCCTTCAGAATGTTCATACGTACTTTCAAAATGCTCACACTCGCTTCCACGATGCTCATAGTTGCCGACTTTTCATTCATATTATCTAACATACTGCTGATAGTGTAAGTTAAATGGTTCATGGTTGCTGTCAAAAGGCTCACAGTTGCCGTCAGATTCCTCACACAAGCCGTCACAATGCTGACATCTAAAGGAAAAGTGCTCATAGTTGCCGACCATTCGTTCATAATTTCCGACCAAGGCCTCACAGGTGCCGTGAAAACGCTCAAAGTTGTCGAATTTTTCTTCATAATTCCGAACAAAGGGCTCATACTTGCCAACATAATGGTTCGTGCTCATCTTCAAAATACTCACATTTGCCTTCAGAATGTTCATACGTACTTTCAAAATGCTCACACTCGACTCCACGATGCTCATAGTTGCCGACTTTTCATTCATATTATCTAACATACTGCTGATAGTGTAAGTTAAATGGTTCATGGTTGCTGTCAAAAGGCTCACAGTTGCCGTCAGATTCTTCTCACAAGCCGTCAGAATGCTCAGATTTAAAGAAAAAGTGCTCATAGTTGCCGACCATTCGTTCATAATTGCCGACCAAGGCCTCACAGGTGCCGTCAAAACGCTCATAGTTGCCGACTTTTCGTTCCTAATTGCGGAAAAAGGGCTCAAAGTTGCCTACATAATGGTTCGTGCTCATCCTCAAAATACTCACAGTTGCCTTCAGAATGTTTACACGTACTTTCAAAATGCTCACACTCGCTTCCACGATGCTCATAGCTGCCGACTTTTCATTCATAATATCTAACATACTGCTGATAGTGTAAGTTACGTGGTTCATGGTTGCTGTCAAAACGCTCATATTTGCCGTCAGATTCCTCACACAAGCCGTCACAATGCTGAAATTTAAAGAAAAAGTGCTCATAGTTGCCGACCATTCGTCCATAATTGCCGACCAAGGCCTCACAGGTGCCGTGAAAACGCTCATAGTTGTCGAATTTTTCTTCATAATTCGGAACAAAGGGCTCATACTTGCCAACATAATGGTTCGTGCTCATCTTCAAAATACTCACAGTTGCCTTCAGAATGTTCATACGTACTTTCAAAATGCTCACACTCGTTTCCACGATGCTCATAGTTGCCGACTTTTCATTCATATTATCTAAGATACTGCTGATAGTGTAAGTTAAATGGTTCATGTTTGCTGTCAAAAGGGTTACAGTTGCAGTCAGATTCCTCACACAAGCCGTCAGAATGCTCAGATTTAAAGAAAAAGTGCTCATAGTTGCCGACCATTCGTTCATAATTGCCGACCAAGGCCCCACAGGTGCCGTCAAAACGCTCATAGATGCCGACTTTTTCTTCATAATTCCGAACAAAGGGCTCATAATTGCCTACATAATGGTTCGTGCTCATCTTCAAAATACTCACAGTTGCCTTCAGAATGTTCACACGTACTTTCAAAATGCTCACACTCGCTTCCACGTTGCTCTTAGTTGCCGACTTTTCATTCATAATATTTAACTTACTACTCACAGTGTAAGTTAAATGGTTCATGTTTGCTGTCAAAAGGCTCACAGTTGCCGTCAGATTCCTCACACAGGCCGTCAGAATGCTCAGATTTAAAGAAAATGTGCTCATAGTTTCCGACCAATCGTTCATAATTCCGGCCTCACAGGTGCCGTCAAAACGCTCATAGTTGCCGACTTTTTCTACATAATTCCGAACAAAGTTCTCATAATTGCCTACATAATGGTTCGTGCTCATCTTTGAATACTCACAGTTGCCTTCAGAATGTTCAGACGTAGTTTCAAAATGCTCACAGTCGCTTCCACGATGCTCATAGTTGCCGACTTTTCATTCATAATATCTAACTTACTACTGATAGTGTAAGTTAAATGCTTCATAGTTGCTGTCAAAAGGCTCAGAGTTGCCATCAGATTCCTCACACAAGCCGTTAGAATGCTCACATCTAAAGAAAAAGTGCCTATAGTTGCAGACCGTTCGTTCATAATTGTCGACCAAGGCCTGACAGGTGCCGTCAAAACGCTCATAGTTGCTGACTTTTCGTTCATAATTGCCGACGAAGGCCTCAAAAATGCCGTTAAAACGCTCATAGTTGCCTACTTTTCGTTCATAATTGCGGACGAATTGCTCATAGTTGCCTACATAATGGTTCGCACTCATCTTCAAAATACTCACAGTTGCCTTCAGAATGTTCATACGTACTTTCAAAATGCTCACACTCGCTTATACGATGCTCATAGTTGCCGACTTTTCATTCATAATATCTAACATACTGCTGATAGTAAAGTTAAATGGTTCATGGTTTCTGTCAAAAGACTCACAGTTGCCGTCAGATTCCTCACACAAGCCGTCAGAATGCTCAGATTTAAAGAAAAAGTGCTCATAGTTGCCGAACATTCGTTCATAAATGCCGACGAAGGCGTCACAGTAGCCGTCAAAACGCTCATAGTTGCCGACTATTCGTTCATAATTGCGGACATAGGGCTCATAGTTGAAAACAGTATTTTTCATGTTTATCTTCAAAATACTCGCAGTTGGCTTCAGAATGTTCACACGTGCTTTCAATGTGCTCACGCTTGCATTCACGATGCTCATAGTTGCTGACTTTTTTGTTCATAAGTGCCGACCCAGTGCTCACAGTTGCCGTCAAAACGCTCATAGATGCCGACTTTTTCTTCATAATTCCGAACAAAGGGCTCATACTTGCCTACATAATGGTTCGTGCTCATCTTCAAAATATTCACAGTTGCCTTCAGAATGTTCAGACGTACTTTCAATATGCTCACACTCGCTTCCATGGTGCTCATAGTTTACCGACTTTTCATTCATAATATCTAACTTACTACTCACAGTGTAAGTTAAATGGTTCATGGTTGCTATCAAAAGGCTCACAGTTGCCATCAGATTCCTCACACAAGCCGTCAGAATGCTCAGATATAAAGAAAAAGTGCTCATAGATGGCGACCATTCGTTCATAATTGCCGACCAAGGCCTCACAGGTGCCGTCAAAACGCTCATAGTTGCCGACTTTTCGTTCATAATTGCGGACAAAGGGTTCATAGTTGCCTACATAATGGTTCGTACTCATCTTCAAAATTCTCACAGTTGCCTTCAGAATGTTCACACGTAGTTTCAAAATGCTCACACTCGCTTCCACGATGCTCATAGTTGCCGACATTTCATTCATAATATCTAACATACTGCTAATAGTGTAAGTTAAATGGTTCATGGTTGCTGTCAAAAGACTCACATTTGCCGTCACATTCGTCACACAAGCCGTCAGAATGCAAGATTTAAAGAAAAAGTGCTCATAGTTGCCGACCATTCGTTCACAATTGCCGACCAAGGCCTCACAGGTGCCGACAAAACGCTCATAGATGCTGACTGTTTCTTCATAATTCCGAACAAATGGCTCATACTTGCCTACATAATGGTTCGTGCTCATCTTCAAAATACTCACAGTTGCCTTCAGAATGTTCAGACGTACTTTCAAAATGCTCACACTCGCTTCCACGATGCTCATAGCTGCCGACTTTTCATTCATAATATCTAACATACTGCTGATAGTGTAAGTTAAGTGGTTCATGTTTGCTGTCAAAAGGCTCACAGTTGCCATCAGATTCCTCACACAAGCCGTAAGAATGCTCAGATTTAAAGAAAAAGTGCTCATAGATGGCGACCATTCGTTCATAACTGCCGACCAAGGCCTCACAGGTGCCGTCAAAACGCTAATAGTGGCCGACTTTTCGTTCATAATTGCAGACAAAGGGGTCATAATTGCCTACATAATGGTTCGTGCTCATCTTCAAAATACTCACAGTTGCCTTCAGAATGTTCACACGTACTTTGAAAATGCTCAAACTCGCTTCCACGATGCTCATAGTTTCCGACTTTTCATTAATAATATCTAACTTACTACTCACAGTGTAAGTTAAATGGTTCATGTTTGCTGTCAAAAGGGTTACAGTTACCATCAGATTCCTCACACAAGCCGTCAGAATGCTCAGATTTAAAGAAAAAGTGCTCATAGTTGCCGACCATTCGTTCATAATTGCCGACCAAGGCCCCACAGTTGCCGTCAAAACGCTCATAGATGCCGAATTTTTCTTCATAATTCCGAACAAATGGCTCATACTTGCCAACATAATGGTTCGTGCTGATCGTCAAAATACTCACAGTTGCCTTCAGAATGTTCAGACGTACTTTCAATATACTCACACTCGCTTCCACGTTGCTCATAGTTGCCGACTTTTCATTCATAATATCTAACTTACTACTGATAGTGTAAGTAAAATGCTTCACAGTTGCTGTCAAAAGGCTCAGAGTTGCCATCAGATTCCTCACACAAGCCGTCAGAATGCTCACATTTAAAGAAAAAGTGCTCATAGTTGCGGAATATTCGTTCATAATTGCCGACTAAGGCCTCACAGGTTCCGTCAAGACGCTCATAGCTGCCTACTTTTCGTTCATAATTGCAGACAAAGAGCTCATAGTTGCCTCCATAATGATTCGTGCTCAACTTCAAAATACTCACAGTTGCCTTCAGAATGTTCACACGTACTTTCAAAATGCTCACACTCGTTTCCACGATGCTCATAGTTGCCGACTTTTCATACATAATATCTAACATACTGCTGATAGTGTAAGTTAAGTGGTTCATGGTTGCTGTCAAAACGCTCATATTTGCCGTCAGATTCCTCACACAAGCGGTCACAATGCTGAAATTTAAAGAAAAAGTGCTCATAGTTGCCGACCATTCGTCCATAATTGCCGACCAAGGCCTCACAGGTGCCGTGAAAACGCTCATAGTTGTCGAATTTTTCTTCATAATTCGGAACAAAGGGCTCATACTTGCCAACATAATGGTTCGTGCTCATCTTCAAAATAGTCACAGTTGCCTTCAGAATGTTCATACGTACTTTCAAAATGCTCACACTCGTTTCCACGATGCTCATAGTTGCCGACTTTTCATTCATATTATCTAAGATACTGCTGATAGTGTAAGTTAAATGGTTCATGGTTGCTGTCAAAAGGCCCACAGTTGCCGTCAGATTCTTCTCACAAGCCGTCAGAATGCTCAGATTTAAAGAAAAAGTGCTCATAGTTGCCGACCATTCGTTCATAATTGCCGCCCAAGGCCTTACAGGTGCCGTCAAAACGCTAATAGTGGCCGACTTTTCGTTCATAATTGCGGACAAAGGGGTCATAATTGCCTACATAATCGTTCGTGCTCATCTTCAAAATACTCACAGTTGCCTTCAGAATGTTCAGACGTACTTTCAAAATGCTCACACTCGCTTCCACGATGCTCATAGTTGCCGACTTTTCATTCTTAATATCTAACTTACTACTCACAGTGTAAGTTAAATGGTTCATGTTTGCTGTCAAAAGGGTTACAGTTGCAGTCAGATTCCTCACACAAGCCGTCAGAATGCTCAGATTTAAAGAAAAAGTGCTCATAGTTGCCGACCATTCGTTCATAATTGCCGACCAAGGCCCCACAGGTGCCGTCAAAACGCTCATAGATGCCGACTTTTTCTTCATAATTCCGAACAAAGGGCTCATAATTGCCTACATAATGGTTCGTGCTCATCTTCAAAATACTCACAGTTGCCTTCAGAATGTTCACACGTACTTTCAAAATGCTCACACTCGCTTCCACGATGCTCATAGTTGCCGACTTTTCATTCATAATATCTAACTTACTACTCACAGTGTAAGTTAAATGGTTCATGTTTGCTGTCAAAAGTTTTACAGTTACCGTCAGATTCCTCACACAAGCCGTCAGAATGCTCAGATTTAAATTAAAAGTGCTCATAGTTGCCGACCATTCGTTAATAATTGCCGACCAAGGCCCCACAGGTGCCGTCAAAACGCTCATAGATGCCGACTTTTTCTTCATAATTCCGAACAAACGGTTCATAATTGCCTACATAATGGTTCGTGCTCATCTTCAAAATACTCACAGTTGACTTCAGAATGTTCACACGTACTTTCGAAATGCTCACACTCGTTTCCACGGTGCTCGTAGTTTCCGACTTTTCATTCATAATATCTAACTTACTACTCACAGTGTAAGTTAAATGGTTCATGGTTGCTGTCAAAAGGCTCACATTTGCCGTCAGATTCCTCACACAAGCCGTCAGAATGCTCACATTTAAAGAAAAAGTGCTCATAGTTGCCGACCATTCGTTCATAATTGCCGACCAAGGCCTCACAGGTGCCGTCAAAACGCTCATAGTTGCCGAATTTTTCTTCATAATTCCGAACAAAGGGCTCATACTTGCCAACATAATGGTTCGTGCTCATCTTCAAAATACTCACAGTTGCTTTCAGAATGTTCAGACGTACTTTCAGTATGCTCATACTCGCTTCCACGTTGCTCTTAGTTGCCGACTTTTCATTCATAATATTTAACTTACTACTCACAGTGTAAGTTAAATGGTTCATTTTTGCTGTCAAAAGGCTCACAGTTGCCGTCAGATTCCTCACACAGGCCGTCAGAATGCTCAGATTTAAAGAAAATGTGCTCATAGTTTCCGACCAATCGTTCATAATTCCGGCCTCACAGGTGCCGTCAAAACGCTCATAGTTGTCGAATTTTTCTTCATAATTCGGAACAAAGGGCTCATACTTGCCAACATAATGGTTCGTGCTCATCTTCAAAATAGTCACAGTTGCCTTCAGAATGTTCATACGTACTTTCAAAATGCTCACACTCGTTTCCACGATGCTCATAGTTGCCGACTTTTCATTCATATTATCTAAGATACTGCTGATAGTGTAAGTTAAATGGTTCATGGTTGCTGTCAAAAGGCCCACAGTTGCCGTCAGATTCTTCTCACAAGCCGTCAGAATGCTCAGATTTAAAGAAAAAGTGCTCATAGTTGCCGACCATTCGTTCATAATTGCCGCCCAAGGCCTTACAGGTGCCGTCAAAACGCTAATAGTGGCCGACTTTTCGTTCATAATTGCGGACAAAGGGGTCATAATTGCCTACATAATCGTTCGTGCTCATCTTCAAAATACTCACAGTTGCCTTCAGAATGTTCAGACGTACTTTCAAAATGCTCACACTCGCTTCCACGATGCTCATAGTTGCCGACTTTTCATTCTTAATATCTAACTTACTACTCACAGTGTAAGTTAAATGGTTCATGTTTGCTGTCAAAAGGGTTACAGTTGCAGTCAGATTCCTCACACAAGCCGTCAGAATGCTCAGATTTAAAGAAAAAGTGCTCATAGTTGCCGACCATTCGTTCATAATTGCCGACCAAGGCCCCACACGTGCCGTCAAAACGCTCATAGATGCCGACTTTTTCTTCATAATTCCGAACAAAGGGCTCATAATTGCCTACATAATGGTTCGTGCTCATCTTCAAAATACTCACAGTTGCCTTCAGAATGTTCACACGTACTTTCAAAATGCTCACACTCGCTTCCACGATGCTCATAGTTGCCGACTTTTCATTCATAATATCTAACTTACTACTCACAGTGTAAGTTAAATGGTTCATGTTTGCTGTCAAAAGTTTTACAGTTACCGTCAGATTCCTCACACAAGCCGTCAGAATGCTCAGATTTAAATTAAAAGTGCTCATAGTTGCCGACCATTCGTTAATAATTGCCGACCAAGGCCCCACAGGTGCCGTCAAAACGCTCATAGATGCCGACTTTTTCTTCATAATTCCGAACAAACGGTTCATAATTGCCTACATAATGGTTCGTGCTCATCTTCAAAATACTCACAGTTGACTTCAGAATGTTCACACGTACTTTCGAAATGCTCACACTCGTTTCCACGGTGCTCGTAGTTTCCGACTTTTCATTCATAATATCTAACTTACTACTCACAGTGTAAGTTAAATGGTTCATGGTTGCTGTCAAAAGGCTCACATTTGCCGTCAGATTCCTCACACAAGCCGTCAGAATGCTCACATTTAAAGAAAAAGTGCTCATAGTTGCCGACCATTCGTTCATAATTGCCGACCAAGGCCTCACAGGTGCCGTCAAAACGCTCATAGTTGCCGAATTTTTCTTCATAATTCCGAACAAAGGGCTCATACTTGCCAACATAATGGTTCGTGCTCATCTTCAAAATACTCACAGTTGCTTTCAGAATGTTCAGACGTACTTTCAGTATGCTCATACTCGCTTCCACGTTGCTCTTAGTTGCCGACTTTTCATTCATAATATTTAACTTACTACTCACAGTGTAAGTTAAATGGTTCATTTTTGCTGTCAAAAGGCTCACAGTTGCCGTCAGATTCCTCACACAGGCCGTCAGAATGCTCAGATTTAAAGAAAATGTGCTCATAGTTTCCGACCAATCGTTCATAATTCCGGCCTCACAGGTGCCGTCAAAACGCTCATAGTTGCCGACTTTTTCTACATAATTCCGAACAAAGTGCTCATAATTGCCTACATAATGGTTCGTGCTCATCTTTGAATACTCACAGTTGCCTTCAGAATGTTCAGACGTAGTTTCAAAATGCTCACAGTCGCTTCCACGATGCTCATAGTTGCCGACTTTTCATTCATAATATCTAACTTACTACTGATAGTGTAAGTTAAATGCTTCATAGTTGCTGTCAAAAGGCTCAGAGTTGCCATCAGATTCCTCACACAAGCCGTCAGAATGCTCACATCTAAAGAAAAAGTGCCTATAGTTGCAGACCGTTCGTTCATAATTGTCGACCAAGGCCTGACAGGTGCCGTCAAAACGCTCATAGTTGCTGACTTTTCGTTCATAGTTGCCGACGAAGGCCTCAAAAATGCCGTTAAAACGCTCATAGTTGCCTACTTTTCGTTCATAATTGCGGACGAAGGGCTCATAGTTGCCTACATAATGGTTCGCACTCATCTTCAAAATACTCACAGTTGCCTTCAGAATGTTCATACGTACTTTCAAAATGCTCACACTCGCTTATACGATGCTCATAGTTGCCGACTTTTCATTCATAATATCTAACATACTGCTGATAGTAAAGTTAAATGGTTCATGGTTTCTGTCAAAAGACTCACAGTTGCCGTCAGATTCCTCACACAAGCCGTCAGAATGCTCAGATTTAAAGAAAAAGTGCTCATAGTTGCCGAACATTCGTTCATAAATGCCGACGAAGGCGTCACAGTAGCCGTCAAAACGCTCATAGTTGCCGACTATTCGTTCATAATTGCGGACATAGGGCTCATAGTTGAAAACAGTATTTTTCATGTTTATCTTCAAAATACTCGCAGTTGGCTTCAGAATGTTCACACGTGCTTTCAATGTGCTCACGCTTGCATTCACGATGCTCATAGTTGCTGACTTTTTTGTTCATAAGTGCCGACCCAGTGCTCACAGTTGCCGTCAAAACGCTCATAGATGCCGACTTTTTCTTCATAATTCCGAACAAAGGGCTCATACTTGCCTACATAATGGTTCGTGCTCATCTTCAAAATATTCACAGTTGCCTTCAGAATGTTCAGACGTACTTTCAATATGCTCACACTCGCTTCCATGGTGCTCATAGTTTACCGACTTTTCATTCATAATATCTAACTTACTACTCACAGTGTAAGTTAAATGGTTCATGGTTGCTATCAAAAGGCTCACAGTTGCCATCAGATTCCTCACACAAGCCGTCAGAATGCTCAGATATAAAGAAAAAGTGCTCATAGATGGCGACCATTCGTTCATAATTGCCGACCAAGGCCTCACAGGTGCCGTCAAAACGCTCATAGTTGCCGACTTTTCGTTCATAATTGCGGACAAAGGGTTCATAGTTGCCTACATAATGGTTCGTACTCATCTTCAAAATACTCACAGTTGCCTTCAGAATGTTCACACGTAGTTTCAAAATGCTCACACTCGCTTCCACGATGCTCATAGTTGCCGACTTTTCATTCATAATATCTAACATACTGCTGATAGTGTAAGTTAAGTGGTTCATGGTTGCTGTCAAAAGGCTCACAGTTGCCATCAGATTCCTCACACAAGCCGTAAGAATGCTCAGATTTAAAGAAAAAGTGCTCATAGATGGCGACCATTCGTTCATAACTGCCGACCAAGGCCTCACAGGTGCCGTCAAAACGCTCGTAGTTGCCGACTTTTCGTTCCTAATTGCGGACATAGGGCTCATAGTTGAAAACAGCATTTTTCATGTTTATCTTCAAAATACTCGCAGTTGCGTTCAGAATTTTCACACGTGCTTTCAATGTGCTCACGCTTGCATTTACGATGCTCATAGTTGCTGACTTTTTTGCTCATAATTGCCGACTCAGTGCTCACAGTTGCAGTCAAAACGCTCATAGTTGCCGACATTTCGTTCATAATTGCCGACGAAGGCATTACAGTAGCCGTCAAAACGCTCATAGTTGCCGACTTTTCTTTCATAATTGCCGACCAAGGCCTCACAGGTGCCGTCAAAACGCTCATAGTTGCCAAATTTCGTTACTAATTGCGGACAAAGGGCTCATAGTTGCCTACATATTGGTTCGTGCTCATCTTCAAAATACTCACAGTTGCCTTCAGAATGTTCAAACGTACTTTGAAAATGCTCACACTCGCTTCCACGTTGCTCTTAGTTGCCGACTTTCCATTCATAATATCTAACATACTGCTGATAGTGTAAGTTAAATGGTTCATGGTTGCTGTCAAAAGACTCACAGTTGCCGTCAGATTCCTCACACAAGCCGTCAGAATGCCCATATTTAAAGAAAAAAGTGCTCATAGTTGCCGACTATTCGTTCATATTTGCCGACCAAGGCCTCACAAGTGCCGTCAAAACGCTTATAGTTGCGGGATTTTCGTTCATATTTGCGGACAAAGGGCTCATATTTGCCTACATGATGGTGCGTGCTCATCCTCAAAATACTCACAGTTGCCTTCAGAATGTTCACACGTACTTTCAAAATGGTCACTCGCTTCCACGATGCTCATAGTTGCCGACTTTTCATTCATAGTATCTAACATTCTGCTGATAGTGTAAGTTAAATGGTTCATGGTTGCAGTCAAAAAGCTCACAGTTGCCGTCAGATTCCTCACACAAGCCGTCGGAATGCTCAGATTTAAAGAAAAAGTGCTCATTGTTACCGATCATTCGTTCATAATTGCAGACCTAGGCGTCACAGTAGCCGTCAGAACGCTCATAGTTGCCGACTTTTCATTCATAATTGCCGACCAAGGCTTATCAGGTGCCGTAAAACGCTCATAGTTACCGACTTTTCGTTCCTAATTGCGGACAAAATGCTCATACTTGCCTACATAATGGTTCGTCCTCATCTTCAAAATATTCACAGTTGCCTTCAGAATGTTCAGACGTACTTTCAAAATGCTCACACTCGCTTCCACGTTGCTCGTAGTTGCCGACTTTTCATTCATAATATCTAACTTAGTGCTGATAGTGTAAGTTCAATGGTTCATGGTTGCTGTCAAAAGACTCACAGTTGCCGTCAGATTCCTCACACAAGCCGTCAGAATGCTCAGATTTAAAGAAAATGTGCTCATAGTTGCCGACTTTTAGTTCATAATTGCCAGCCAAGGCCTAAATAGCCGTCAAAACGTTCATATTTGCCGACTTTCCATTCATAATTGCCGACCAAGGCCTCACAGGTGCCGTAAAACGCTCATAATTGCCGACTTTTCGTTCATATTTGCGGACAAAGGGCTCATAGTTGCCCACATAATGGTTCTTGCTCATCTTCAAAATACTCACAGTTGCCCTCACAATGTTCAGACATACTTTCAAAATGCTCACACTCGATTCCACGGTGCTCATAGTTGACGACTTTTCATTCATAATATCTAACTTAGTGCTGATAGTGTAAGTTCAATGGTTCATGGTTGCTGCCAAAAGGCTCACAGTGGCGTCAGATTCCTCACACAAGCCGTCAGAATGCTCACATTTAAAGAAAAGGTCCTCATAGTTGCCGACCATTCGTTCATAATTGCCGACCAAGGCCTCACAGGTGCCGTAAAACGCTCATAGTTGCCGACTTTTCGTTTCTAATTGCGGACAAAGGGCTCATAGTTGCCTACATAATGATTCGTGCTCATCTTCAAAATACTCACAGTTGCCCTCACAATGTTCAGACATACTTTCAAAATGCTTACACTCGTTTCCACGTTGCTCATAGTTGCCGACTTTTCATTCATAATATCTAAGATACTGCTGATAGTGTAAGTTCAATGGTTCATGGTTGCTGTCAAAAGACTCACAGTTGCCGTCAGAATCCTCACACAAGCCGTCAGAATGCTCACATTTAAAGAAAAAGTGCTCATAGTTGCCGACCATACGTTCATAATTGCCGACCAAGGCCTCACAGGTGCCGTTAAAACGCTCATAGTTGCCGGATTTTCGTTCATAATTGCCGACCAAGGCCTCAAGGGTGCCGTCAAAACGCTCATAATTGCAGACTTTTCGTTCATAATTGCGAACAAAGGGCTCATAGTTGCCTACATAATGGTTCGTTCTCATCTTCAAAATACTCACAGTTGCCTTCAGAATGTTCAGACGTACTTTTAAAATGCTCACACACGCTTCCACGGTCCTCATAGTTGCCGACTTTTCATTCATAATATCTAACTTACTGCTGATATTGTAAGTTAAATCGTTCATGGTTGCTGTCAAAAGGCTCACAGTTGGTTAGAGATTCCTCACACAAGCCGTCAGAATGCTCACATTTAAAGAAAAAGTGCTCATAGTTGCCGACCATACGTTCTTAATTGCCGACCAAGGCCTCACAGGTGCCGTTAAAACGCTCATAGTTGCCGGATTTTCGTTCATAATTGCCGACCAAGGCCTCAAGGGTGCCGTCAAAACGCTCATAATTGCAGACTTTTCGTTCATAATTGCGAACAAAGGGCTCATAGTTGCCTACATAATGGTTCGTTCTCATCTTCAAAATACTCACAGTTGCCTTCAGAATGTTCAGACGTACTTTCAAAATGCTCACACTCGCTTCCACGATGCACATAGTTGCCGACTTTCATTCATAATATCTAACATACTGCTGATAGTGTAAGTTAAATGGTTCATGGTTGCTGTCAAAAGACACAGTTGCCGTCAGATTCCTCACACAAGCCGTCAGAATGCTCAAATTTAAAGAAAAAGTGCTCATAGTTGCCGACTTTTCGCTCATAATTGCCGGCCAAGGCCTCAATAGCCGTCAAAACCTTCATATTTGCGACTTTTCCTTCATAATGGCGGACCAATGCCTCACAGGTGCCGTCAAAACGGTCATAATTGCCGCCTTTTCGTTGATATTTGCGGACAAAGGGCTCATAGTTGCCTACATAATGGTTCTTGGTCATCTTCAAAATAATCACAGTTGCCTTCAGAATGTTCAAACGTAGTTTCAAAATGCTCACACTCGATTCCACGGTGCTCATAGTTGACGACTTTTCATTCATAATATCTAACTTAGTGCTGATAGTGTAAGTTCAATGGTTCATGGTTGCTGCCAAAAGGCTCACAGTGGCGTCAGATTCCTCACACAAGCCGTCAGAATACTCACATTTAAAGAAAAAGTGCTCGTAGTTGCCGACCATTCGTTCATAATTGCCGACCAAGGCCTCACAGGTGCCGTTAAAACGCTCATAGTTGCCGGATTTTCGTTCATAATTGCCGACCAAGGCCTCCAGGGTGCCGTCAAAACGCTCATAATTGCAGACTTTTCGTTCATAATTGCGAACAAAGGGCTCATAGTTGCTTACATAATGTTTCGTTCTCATCTTCAAAATACTCACAGTTGCCTTCAGAATGTTCAGACGTATTTTTAAAATGCTCACACACGCTTCCACGGTCCTCATAGTTGCCGACTTTTCATTCATAATATCTAACTTACTGCTGCTATTGTAAGTTAAATCGTTCATGGTTGCTGTCAAAAGGCACACAGTTGGTTACAGATTCCTCACACAAGCCGTCAGAATGCTCAGATTTAAAGAAAAAGTGCTCATAGTTGCCGACCATTCGTTCATAATTGCCGACCAAGCCCTCACAGGTGCCGTTAAAGCGCTCATAGTTGCCGGATTTTCGTTCATATTTGCAGACAAAGGTCTCATAGTTGCCTACATAATGGTTCGTGCTCATCTTCAAAATACTAACAGTTGCGTTCAGAATGTTCTTACGTACTTTCAAAATGCTCACACTCGCTTCCACGTTGCTTATAGTTGCCGACTTTTCATTAATAATTCTAACTTACTGCTTATAGTGTAAGTTAAATGGTTCATGGTTGCTGTCAAAAGACTCACAGTTGCCGTCAGATTCCTCACACAAGCCGTCAGAATGCTCAGATTTAAAGAAAAATTGCTCATAGATGCCGACCATTCGTTCATAATTGCCGACGAAGGCATTACAGTAGCCGTCAAAACGCTCATAGTTGCCGACTTTTCTTTCATAATTGCCGACCAAGGCCTCACAGGTGCCGTCAAAACGCTCATAGTTGCCAAATTTCGTTACTAATTGCGGACAAAGGGCTCATAGTTGCCTACATAATGGTTCGTGCTCATCTTCAAATACTCACAGTTGCCTTCAGAATGTTCAAACGTACTTTGAAAATGCTCACACTCGCTTCCACGTTGCTCTTAGTTGCCGACTTTCCATTCATAATATCTAACATACTGCTGATAGTGTAAGTTAAATGGTTCATGGTTGCTGTCAAAAGACTCACAGTTGCCGTCAGATTCCTCACACAAGCCGTCAGAATGCCCATATTTAAAGAGAAAAGTGCTCATAGTTTCCGACTATTCGTTCATAATTGCCGACCAAGGCCTCACAAGTGCCGTCAAAACGCTTATAGTTGCCGGATTTTCGTTCATATTTGCGGACAAAGGGCTCATATTTGCCTACATGATGGGGCGTGCTCATCCTCAAAATACTCACAGTTGCCTTCAGAATGTTCACACGTACTTTCAAAATGCTCACTCGCTTCCACGATGCTCATAGTTGCCGACTTTTCATTCATAGTATCTAACATTCTGCTGATAGTGTAAGTTAAATGGTTCATGGTTGCAGTCAAAAGGCTCACAGTTGCCGTCAGATTCCTCACACAGGCCGTCGGAATGCTCAGATTTAAAGAAAAAGTGCTCATTGTTACCGATCATTCGTTGATAATTGCCGACCTAGGCGTCACAGTAGCCGTCAGAACGCTCATAGTGGCCGACTTTTCATTCATAATTGCCGACGAAGGCTTCACAGGTGCCGTAAAACGCTCATAGTTACCGACTTTTCGTTCATATTTGCGGACAAAGGTCTCATAGTTGCCTATATAATGGTTCTTGCTCATCTTCAAAATAATCACAGTTGCCTTCAGAATGTTCAGACGTACTTTCAAAATGCTCACACTCGCTTCCACGTTGCTCGTAGTTGCCGACTTTTCATTCATAATATCTAACTTAGTGCTGATAGTGTAAGTTCAATGGTTCATGGTTGCTGTCAAAAGACTCACAGTTGCCGTCAGATTCCTCACACAAGCCGTCAGAATGCTCAGATTTAAAGAAAATGTGCTCATAGTTGCCGACTTTTAGTTCATAATTGCCGGCCAAGGCCTAAATAGCCGTCAAAACGTTCATATTTGCCGACCTTCCATTCATAATTGCCGACCAAGGCCTCACAGGTGCCGTAAAACGCTCATAATTGCCGACTTTTCGTTCATATTTGCGGACAAAGGGCTCATAGTGGCCTACATATTGGTTCTTGCTCATCTTCAAAATAATCACAGTTGCCTTCAGAATGTTCAGACGTAGTTTCAAAATGCTCACACTCGATTCCACGGTGCTCATAGTTGACGACTTTTCATTCATAATATCTAACTTAGTGCTGATAGTGTAAGTTCAATGGTTCATGGTTGCTGCCAAAAGGCTCACAGTGGCGTCAGATTCCTCACACAAGCCGTCAGAATGCTCACATTTAAAGAAAAAGTGCTCATAGTTGCCGACAATTCGTTCATAATTGCCGACCAAGGCCTCACAGGTGCCGTAAAACGCTCATAGTTGCCGACTTTTCGTTTCTAATTGCGGACAAAGGGCTCATAGTTGCCTACATAATGATTCGTGCTCATCTTCAAAATACTCACAGTTGCCCTCACAAGGTTCAGACATACTTTCAAAATGCTTACACTCGTTTCCACGTTGCTCATAGTTGCCGACTTTTCATTCATAATATCTAAGATACTGCTGATAGTGTAAGTTAAATGGTTCATGGTTGCTGTCAAAACGCTCGTAATTGCCGACTTTTCGTTCATAATTGCGGACAAAGGGCTCATAATTGCCTACATAATGGTTCGTGCTCATCTGCAAAATACTCACAGTTGACTTCAGAATGTTCAGACGTACTTTCAAATTGCTCACAGTCGATTCCACGGTGCTCATAGTTGCCGAATTTTCATCCATAATATCTAAGTTACTGGGGATAGTGTAAGTTAAATGGTTCGTGGTTGCTGCCAAAAGGATCACAGTGGCGTCAGATTCCTCACAGAAGCCGTCAGAATGCTCACATTTAAAGAGAATGTGTTCATAGTTGCCGACCATTCGTTCATAATTGCCGACCAAGGCCTCACAGGTGCCGTTAAAACGCTCATAGTTGCCGGATTTTCGTTCATAATTGCCGACCAAGGCCTCAAGGGTGCCGTCAAAACGCTCATAATTGCAGACTTTTCGTTCATAATTGCGAACAAAGGGCTCATAGTTGCCTACATAATGGTTCGTTCTCATCTTCAAAATACTCACAGTTGCCTTCAGAATGTTCAGACGTACTTTTAAAATGCTCACACACGCTTCCACGGTCCTCATAGTTGCCGACTTTTCATTCATAATATCTAACTTACTGCTTATATTGTAAGTTAAATCGTTCATGGTTGCTGTCAAAAGGCTCACAGTTGGTTACAGATTCCTCACACAAGCCGTCAGAATGCTCAGATTTAAAGAAAAAGTGCTCATAGTTGCCGACCATTCGTTCATAATTGCCGACCAAGGCCTCACAGGTGCCGTTAAAGCGCTCATAGTTGCCGGATTTTCGTTCATATTTGCAGACAAAGGTCTCATAGTTGCCTACATAATGGTTCGTGCTCATCTTCAAAATACTAACAGTTGCGTTCAGAATGTTCACACGTACTTTCAAAATGCTCACACTCGCTTCCACGATGCACATAGTTGCCGACTTTCATTCATAATATCTAACATACTGCTGATAGTGTAAGTTAAATGGTTCATGGTTGCTGTCAAAAGACACAGTTGCCGTCAGATTCCTCACACAAGCCGTCAGAATGCTCAAATTTAAAGAAAAAGTGCTCATAGTTTCCGACTTTTCGTTCATAATTGCCGGCCAAGGCCTCAATAGCCGTCAAAACGTTCATATTTGCGACTTTTCCTTCATAATGGCGGACCAAGGCCTCACAGGTGCCGTCAAAACGGTCATAATTGCCGACATTTTGTTCATAATTGCGGACAAAGGGCTCATAATTACCTACATAATGGTTCGTGCTCATCTTCAAAATACTCACAGTTGCCCTCAGAATGTTCAGACATACTTTCAAAATGCTCACACTCGTTTCCACGTTGCTCATAGTTGCCGAATTTTCATCCATAATATCAAACTTACTGCTGATAGTGTAAGTTAAATGTTTCGTGGTTGCTGCCAAAAGGCTCACAGTGGCGTCAGATTCCTCACACAAGCCGTCAGAATGCTCACATTTAAACAAAAAGTGCTCAATGTTGCTGACTTTTCGTTCATAATTACCGACCAATGCCTCACAGGTGCCGTCAAAACGCTCATAATTGCCGACTTTTCGTTCATAATTGCGGACAAAGGGCTCATAGTTGCCTACATAATGGTTTGTGCTCATCTTCAAAATACTCACACTTGCCTTCAGAATTTTCAGACGTACTTTCGAAATGCTCACACTCGCTTCCACGTTGCTCATAGTTGCCGACTTTTCATTAATAATTTCTAACAAACTGCTGATAGTGTAAGTTAAATGGTTCATGGTTGCTGTCAAAAGACTCACAGTTGCCGTCAGATTCCTCACACAAGCCGTCAGAATGCTCAGATTTAAAGAAAAAATGCTCATAGTTGCCGACCATTCGTTCATAATTGCCGACCAAGTCATCACAGTAGCCGTCAAAACGCTCATAGTTGCCGACTTTTCATTCATAATTGCCGACCAAGGCCTCACAGGTGCCGTCAGAACGCTCATAGTTGCCGACTTTCGTTACTAATTGCGGACAAAGGGCTCATAGGTGCCTACATAATGGTTCGTGCTCATCTTCAAGATACTCACAGTTGCGTTCAGATTGTTCAAACGTACTTTGAAAATACTCACACTCGCTTCCACGTTGCTCTTAGTTGCAAACTTTCCATTCATAATATCTAGCATACTGCTGATAGTGTAAGTTAAATGGTTCAGGGTTGCTGTCAAAAGGCTCACAGTTGCCGTCAGATTTTTCACACAAGCCGTCGGAATGCTCAGATTTAAAGAAAAAGTGCTCATTGTTGCCGTTCATTCGTTCATAATTGCCGACCATGGCGTCACAGTAGCCGTCAATATGTTCATAGTTGCCGTCTTTCATTCGTAATTGCCGACCAAGGCCTCACAGGTGCCGTCAGAACGCTCATAGTTGCCGACTTTCGTTACTAATTGCGGACAAAGGGCTCATTGTTGCCTACATAATGATTCGTTCTCATCTTCAAAATACTCACAGTTACCCTCAGAGTGTTCAGACATACTTTGAAAATACTCACACTCGTTTCCACGTTGCTCATAGTTGCCGACTTTTCATTCGTAGTATCTAACATACTGCTGATATTGTAAGTTAAATGGTTCATGGTTGCTGTCAAAACGCTCATAATTGCCGAATTTTCGTTCATAATTGCGGACGAAGGGCTCATAATTGCCTACATAATGGTTCGTGCTCATCTGCAAAATACTCACAGTTGCTTTCAGAATGTTCAGACGTACTTTCAAATTGCTCACACTCGATTCCACGGTGCTCATAGTTGCCGAATTTTCATCCATAATATCTAACTTACTGGGGATAGTGTAAGTTAAATGGTTCGTGGTTGCTGCCAAAAGGTTCACAGTGGCGTCAGATTCCTCACACAAGCCGTCGGAATGTTCACATTTAAAGAAAAAGTGCTCATAGTTGCTGACTTTTCGTTCATAATTGCCGACCAAGGCCACAAAGGTGCAGTCAAAACGCTCATAATTGCCGACTTTTCGTTCATATTGGCGGACAAAGGGCTCATAGTTGCCTACATAATGGTTCGTTCTCATCTTCAGAATACTCACAGTTGCCTTCAGCATGTTCAGACGTACTTTCAAAATGCTCACACTCGCTTCCACGGTGCTAATCGTTGCCGAGTTTTCATTCATAATATCTAACTTACTGCTGATATTGTAAGTTAAATAGTTCATTGTGTGTGTCAAAAGGCTCACAGTTGCCGTCAGATTCCTCACACAAGCCGTCAGAATGCTCAGTTTTAAAGAAAAAGTGCTCATAGGTCCGACCATTCGTTCGTAATATCCGACCAAGGACTCACAGGTGCCGTCAAAACGCTCATAGTAGCCGGAATTTTGTTCATATTTGCGGACAAAGGGCTCATAATTGCCTACATAATGGTTCGTGCTCATCTTCAAAATACTCACAGTTGCCTTCAGAATGTTCAGTCGTACTTTCAAATTGCTCACACTCGATTCCACGGTGCTCATAGTTGCCGAATTTTCATCCATAATATCTAACTTACTGGGGATAGTGTAAGTTAAATGGTTCGTGGTTGCTGCCAAAAGGTTCACAGTGGCGTCAGATTCCTCACACAAGCCGTCGGAATGTTCACATTTAAAGAAAAAGTGCTCATAGTTGCTGACTTTTCGTTCATAATTGCCGACCAAGGCCTCACAGTAGCCGTCAAAACGTTCATAGTTGCCGTCTTTCATTCGTAATTGCCGACCAAGGCCTCACAGGTCCCGTAAAACGCTCATAATTGCCGAATTTTCGTTCATAATTGCGGACGAAGGGCTCATAATTGCCTACATAATGGTTCGTGCTCATCTGCAAAATACTCACAGTTGCCTTCAGAATGTTCAGACGTACTTTCAAATTGCTCACACTCGTTTCCACGCTGCTCATAGTTACCGACTTTTCATTCATAATATCTAACATACTGCTGATAGTGTAAGTTAAATGGTTCATAGTTGCTGTCAAAACACTCATCGTTGCCGACTTTTCCTTTCTAATTGCGGACAAAGGGCTCATTGTTGCCTACATAATGATTCGTTCTCATCTTCAAAATACTCACAGTTACCCTCAGAATGTTCAGACATACTTTCAAAATGCTCACACTCGTTTCCACGTTGCTCATAGTTGCCGACTTTTCATTCGTAATATCTAACATACTGCTGATATTGTAAGTTAAATGGTTCATGGTTGCTGTCAAAACGCTCATAATTGCCGAATTTTCGTTCATAATTGCGGACGAAGGGCTCATAATTGCCTACATAATGGTTCGTTCTCATCTGCAAAATACTCACAGTTGCCTTCAGAATGTTCAGACGTACTTTCAAATTGCTCACACTCGATTCCACGGTGCACATAGTTGCCGAATTTTCATCCATAGTATGTAACTTACTGCTGATAATATAAGTTAAATGGTTCGTTTTTGCTGCCAAAACGTACACAGTTACCTTCAGATTCGTAACACAAGCCGTCAGAATGCAAGATTTAAAGAAAAAGTGCTCATAGTTGCAGACTTTTCGTTCATAATTGCCGACCAAGGCCTCACAGGTGCCGTCAAAACCCTCATAATTGCCGACTTTTCGTTCATCATTGCGGACAAAGGTCTCATAGTTGCCTACATAATGGTTCGTGCTCATCTTCAAAATAGTCACGGTTGTCTTCAGAATGTTCAGACGTACTTTCAAATTACTCACACTCGATTACACAGTGCTCATAGTTGCCGAATTTTCATCCGTAAAATCTAACTTACTGCTGATAGTGTAAGTTAAATGGTTCATGGTTGCTGTCAAAAGACTCACAGTTGCCGTCAGATTCCTCACACAAGCCGTTAGAATGCTCAGATTTAAAGAAAAAGTGCTCATAGTTGCCGACTATTCGTTCATAATTGCCGACTAAGGCCTCACAATTGCCGTAAAACAATCATAGTTGCCGGATTTCCGTTCATTCTTGCGGACAAAGGGCTCATAGTTGCCTACATAATGGTTCGTGCTCATCCTCAAAATGCTCATAGTTGCCTTCAGAATGTTCACACGTACTTTCAAATTGCTCACATTCGCTTCCACGTTGCTCATAATAGCCGACTTTTCATTCATAATATCTAACATTCTGCTGATAGTGTAAGTTAAATGGTTCATGGTTGCTGTCAAAAGACTCACAGTTGCCGTCAGATTCCTCACACAAGCTGTCAGAATGCTCAGATTTAAAGAAAAAGTGCTCATAGTTGCCGACCATTCGTTCATAATTGCCGACCAAGGCATCACAGTAGGCGTCAAAACGCTCATAGTTGCCGACTTTTCATTCTTAATTGCCGACCAAGGCCTCACAGGTGCCGTCAAAACGCTCATATTTGCCGAATTTTCTTTCATAATTCCGAACAAAGTGCTAATAGTTGCCTATATAATGGTTCGTGCTCATCTTCAAAATACTCACAGTTGCCTTCAGAATGTTCAGTCGTACTTTCAAAATGCTCACACTCGCTTTCACGTTGCTCATAGTTGCCGACTTTTCATTCATAATATCTAACATACTGCTGATAGTGTAAGTTAAATGGTTCATGGTTGCTGTCAAAAGACTCACAGTTGCCGTCAGATTCCTCACACAAGCCGTCAGAATGCTCAGATCTAAAGAAAAAGTGCTCATAGTTGCCGACCATTCGTTCATAATTGCCGACCAAGGCATCACAGTAGCCGTCAAAACGCTAATAGTTGCCAACTTTTCATTCATAATTTCCGACCAAGGCCTCACAGGTGCCGTCAAAACGCTCATAGTTGCCGACTTTTCGTTACTAATTGCGGACAAAGGGCTCATAGTTGCCTACATAATGTTTCGTGCTCATCTTCAAAATACTCATAGTTGCCTTCAGAATGTTCACACGTACTTTCAAAATGCTCACACTCGACTCCACGGTGCTCATTGTTGCCGAATTTTCATCCATAATATCTAAGTTACTGCTGATAGTATAAGTTAAATGGTTCATGTTTGCTGTCAAAAGACTCACAGTTGCCGTCAGATTCCTCACACAAGCCGTCAGAATGCTCAGATCTAAAGAAAAAGTGCTCATAGTTGCCGACCATTCGTTCATAATTGCCGACCAAGGCATCACAGTAGCCGTCAAAACGCTAATAGTTGCCAACTTTTCATTCATAATTGCCGACCAAGGCCTCACAGGTGCCGTCAAAACGCTCATAGTTGCCGACTTTTCGTTACTAATTGCGGACAAAGGGCTCATAGTTGCCTACATAATGTTTCGTGCTCATCTTCAAAATACTCATAGTTGCCTTCAGAATGTTCACTCGTACTTTCAAAATGCTCACACTCGCTTCCACGTTGCTCATAGTAGCCGACTTTTCACTCATAATATCTAACATTCAGCTGATAGTGTAAGTTAAATGGTTCATGGTTGCTGTCAAAAGACTCACAGTTGCCGTCAGATTCCTCACAAAAGCCGTCAGAATGCTCAGATTTAAAGACAAAGTGCTCATAGTTGCCGGCCATTCGTTTATAATTCCCGACTTTTCATTCATAATTGCCGACCAAGGCCTCACAGGTGCCGTCAAAACGCTCATAATTGCCGACTTTTTTTTCATAATTGCGGACAAAGGGTTCATAATTGCCTACATAATGGTTCGTGCTCATCTTCAAAACACTCACAGTTGCCTTCAGAATGTTCAGACGTACTATCAAAGTGCTCACACTCGACTCCACGGTGCTCATTGTTGCCGAATTTTCATCCATAATATCTAAGTTACTGCTGATAGTATAAGTTAAATGGTTCGTGGTGTATTCCAAAAGGCTCACAGTGGCGTCAGATTCCTCACCCAGGCCGTCAGATTGCTCACATTTAAGGAAAAAGTGCTCATAGTTGCTGACTTTTCGTTCATAATTGCCGGCCAAGGCCTCACAGGTGCCGTCAAAACGCTCATAATTGCCGACTTTTGGTTCATAATTGCGGACAAAAGGCTCATAGTTGCATACATAATGGTTCGTGCTCATCTTCAAAATACTCACAGTTGCGTTCAGAATGTTCAGACGTACTTTCAAATTGCTCACACTCGATTACACGGTGCTCATAGTTGCCGAATTTTCATCCATAATATCTAACTTACTGCTGATAGTGTAAGTTAAATGGTTCATGGTTGCTGCCAAAAGGCTCACAGTTGCCGTCAGTATCCTCACACAAGCCGTCAGAATGCTCAGATTTAAAGAAAAACTGCTCATAGTTGCCGACCATTCGTTCATAATTGCCGACCAAGGCATCACAGTAGCCGTCAAAACGCTCATAGTTGCCGACTTTTCATTCATAATTGCCGACCAAGGCCTCACAGGTGCCGTCAAAACGCTCATAGTTGCCGACTTTTCGTTACTAATTTCGGACAAAGGGCTCATAGTTGCCTACATAATGGTTCGTGCTCATCTTCAAAATACTCACAGTTTCCTTCAGAATGTTCAAAAGTACTTTCAAAATCCTCACACTTGCTTCCACGTTGCTCTTAGTTGCCGATTTTTCATTCATAATATCTAACATACTGCTGATAGTGTAAGTTAAATGGTTCATGGTTGCTGTCAAAAGACTCACAGTTGCCGTCAGATTCCTCACAAAAGCCGTCAGAATGCTCAGATTTGAAGAAAAAGTGCTCATAGTTGCCGGCCATTCGTTCATAATTCCCGACTTTTCATTCATAATTGCCGACCAAGGCCTCACAGGTGCCGTCAAAACGCTCATAATTGCCGACTTCTTTTTCATAATTGCGGACAAAGGGCTCATAATTGCCTACATAATTGTTCTTGCTCATCTTCAAAATACTCACAGTTGCCTTCAGAATGTTCAGACGTACTATCAAATTGCTCACACTCGATTCCACGTTGCTCATTGTTGCCGAATTTTCATCCATAATATCTAATTTACTGCTGATAGTGTAAGTTAAATGGTTCGTGGTGTCTTCCAAAAGGCTCACAGTGGCGTCAGATTCCTCACTCAGGCCGTCAGAATGCTTACATTTAAAGAAAAAGTGCTCATAGTTGCTGACTTTTCGTTCATAATTGCCGACCAAGGGCACACAGGTGCCGCAAAACGCTCATAATTGCCGACTTTTCGTTCATAATTGCGGATAAAAGGCTCATAGTGGCCTACATAATGGTTCGTGCTCATCTTCAAAATACTCACAGTTGCGTTCAGAATGTTCAGACGTACTTTCAAATTGCTCACACTCGATTACACGGTGTTCGTATCTGCCGACTTTTCATTCATAATATCTAACTTACTGCTGATAGTGTAAGTTAAATGGTTCATGGTTGCTGTCAAAAGGCTCACAGTTGCCGTCAGATGCCTCACACAAGCTTTCAGAATGCTCAGATTTAATGAAAAAGTGCTCATAGTGTCCGACCATTCGTTCATAATTGCCGACCAAGGCATCACAGTAGCCGTCAAAACGCTCATAGTTGCCGACTTTTCATTCATAATTGCCGACCAAGGCCTCACAGGTGCCGTCAAAACGCCCATAATAGCCGCCTTTTGTTCATAATTGCGCACAAAGGGCTCATAATTGCCTTCATAATGGTTCGTGCTCATCTTCAAAATACTCACAGTTGCCTTCAGAATGCTCAGACGTACTATCAAATTGCTCACACTCGATTCCACGGTGCTCATTGTTGCCGAATTTTCATCCATAATATCTAACTTACTGCTGATAGTGTAAGTTAAATGGTTCGTGGTGTCTTCCAAAAGGCTCACAGTGGCGTCAGATTCCTCACTCAGGCCGTCAGAATGCTCTCATTTAAAGAAAAAGTGCTCATAGTTTCCGACCATTCGTTCATAATTGCCAACCAAGGCCTCACAGGTGCCGTCAAAACGCTCATATTTGCCGAATTTTCCTTCATAATTCCGAACGAAGTGCTAATATTTGCCTATATAATGGTTCGTGCTCATCTTCAAAATACTCACAGTTGCCTTCAGAATGTTCAGTCGTACTTTCAAAATGCTCACACTCGCTTTCACGTTGCTCATAGTTGCCGACTTTTCATTCATAATATCTAACATACTGCTGATAGTGTAAGTTCAATGGTTCATGGTTGCTGTCAAGAGACTCACAGTTGCCGTCAGATTCCTCACACAAGCCGTCAGAATGCTCAGATTTAAAGAAAAAGTGCTCATAGTTGCCGACTATTCGTTCATAATTGCCGACTAAGGCCTCACAAGTGCCGTGAAAACGCTCATAGTTGCCGGATTTCCGTTCATTTTTGCGGACAAAGGGCTCATAGTTTCCTACATAATGGTTCGTACTCATCCTCAAAATACTCATAGTTGCCTTCAGAATGTTCACACCTACTTTCAAAATGCTCACACTCGCTTGCACATTGCTCATAGTAGCCGACTTTTCATTCATAATCTAACATTCAGCTGATAGTGTAAGTTAAATATTTCATGGTTGCTGTCAAAAGACTCACAGTTGCCGTCAGATTCCTCACACAATCCGTCAGAATTCTCAGATTTAAAGAAAAAGTGCTCATAGTTGCCGACCATTGCTTCATAATTGCCGACCAAGGCATCACAGTAGCCGTCAAAACGCTCATAGTTGCCGACTTTTCATTCATAATTGCCGACCAAGGCCTCACAGGTTCCGTCAAAACGCTCATAATTGCCGACTTTTCGTTCATAATTGCGGACAAATGGCTCATAGTTGCTTACATAATGGTTCGTGCTCATCTTCAAAATACTCACAGTTGCGTTCAGAATGTTCAGCCGTACTTTCAAAATGCTCACTCTCGCTTTCACGTTGCTCATTGTTGCCGAAATTTCATCCATAATATCTAACTTACTGCTGATAGTGTAAGTTAAATGGTTCGTGGTGTCTTCCAAAAGGCTCACAGTGGCGTCAGATTCCTCACTCAGGCCGTCAGAATGCTCACATTTAAAGAAAAAGTGCTCATAGTTGCTGACTTTTCGTTCATAATTGCCAACCAAGGCCACACAGGTGCCGCAAAACGCTCGTAATTGCCGACTTTTCGTTCATAATTGCGGACAAAAGGCTCATAGTTGCCTACATAATGGTTCGTGCTCATCTTCAAAATACTCACAGTTGCGTTCAGAATGTTCAGACGTACTTTCAAATTGCTCACACTCGATTACACGGTGCTCATAGTTGCCGAATTTTCATGCATAATAACTAACTTACTGCTGATAGTGTAAGTTAAATGGTTCATGGTTGCTGCCAATGGGCTCACAGTTGCCGTGAGTATCCTCACACAAGCCGTCAGAATGCTCAGATTTAAAAAAGTGCTCATAGTTTCCGACCATTCGTTCATAATTGCCAACGAAGGCCTCACAGGTGCCGTCAAAACGCTCATAGTTGCCGAATTTTCCTTCATAATTCCGAACAAAGTGCTAATAGTTGCCTATATAATGGTTCGTGCTCATTTTAAAAATACTCAGAGTTGCCTTCAGAATGTTCACTCGTACTTTCAAAATGCTCACACTCGCTTTCACGTTGCTCATAGTTGCCGACTTTTCATTCATAATATCTAACATATTGCTGATAGTGTAAGTTAAATGGTTCATGGTTGCTGTCAAAAGACACACAGTTGCCGTCAGATTCCTCACACAAGCCGTCAGAATGCTCAGATTTAAGGAAAAAGTGCTCATAGTTGCCGACCATTCGTTCATAATTGCCGACCAAGGCATCAAAGTAGACGTCAAAACGCTCATAGTTGCCGACTTTTCATTCATAATTGCCGACAACGGCCTCACAGGTGCCGTCAAAACGCTCATAGTTGCCGACTTTTCGTTACTTATTGCGGACAAAGGGCTCATAGTTGCCTACATAATGGTTCGTGCTCATCTTCAAAATACTCACAGTTGCCTTCAGAATGTTCAAACGTACTTTCAAAATGCTAACACTCGCTTCCACGTTGCTCTTAGTTGTCGACTTTTCATTCATAATATCTAACATACTGCTGATAGTGTAAGTTAAATGGTTCATGGTTGCTGTAAAAAGACACAGTTGCCCTCAGATTCCTCACACAAGCCGTCAGAGTGCTCAGATTTAATAGAATAAGTGCTCATAGTGGCCGACTATTTGTTCATAATTGCTGACCAAGGCCACACAAGTGCCGTGAAAACGCTCATAGTTGCCGGATTTCCGTTCATTTTTGCGGACAAAGGGCTCATAGTTGCCTACATAATGGTTCGTGCTTAATTCAAAATACTCACGTTTGCCTTCAGAATGTTCAGACGTACTTTCAAAATGGTCACACTCGCTTCCATGGTGCTCATAGCTGCCGACTTTTCATTCATAATATCTAACTTACTGCTGATATTGTAAGTAAAATGGTTCATGGTTGCTGTCAAACGGTTCACAGTTGCCGTCGGATTCCTCTCACAAGCCGTCAGAATTTTCAGA
Organism: Thermobia domestica; assembly: GCF_964235325.1. Taxonomy (NCBI): domain Eukaryota; kingdom Metazoa; phylum Arthropoda; class Insecta; order Zygentoma; family Lepismatidae; genus Thermobia; species Thermobia domestica. Next base: position 313,009,900 of record NC_137459.1, read on the forward strand.
TTTAAAGAAAAATTGCTCAAAGTTGCCGACCATTCGTTCATAATTGCCGAACAAGGCCTCAGAGTAGCCGTCAAAACGCTCATAGTTTCCGACTTTTCATTCATAATTGCCGACCAAGGCCTCACAGTGCCGTAAAACGCTCAGAGTTGCCGACTTTTCGCTCCTAATTGCGGACAAAGGGCTCATAGTTGCCTACATAATGATTCGGGCTCATCTTCAAAATACTCACAGTTGCCTTCAGAATGTTCACACGTACTTTCAAAATGGTCACACTCGCTTCCACGTTGCTCTTAGTTGCCGACTTTTCATTCATAATATCTAACATACTGCTGATAGTGTAAGTTAAATGGTTCATGGTTGCTGTCAAAAGACTCACAGTTGCCGTCAGATTGCTCACACAAGCCGTCAGAGTGCTCAGATTTAAAGAAAAAGTGCTCATAGTTGCCGACTATTCGTTCATAATTGCCGACCAAGGCCTCACAATAGCCGTGAAAACGCTCATAGTTGCATGGTTTCCGTTCATTTTTGCGGACAAAGGGCTCATAGTTGCCTACATAATGGTTCGTGCTCATCCTCAAAATACTCATAGTTGCCTTCAGAATGTTCACACGTACTTTCAAAATGCTCACACTCGCTTGCACATTGCTCATAGTAGCCGACTTTTCATTCATAATATCTAACATTCAGCTGATAGTGTAAGTTAAATGTTTCATGGTTGCTGTCAAAAGACTCACAGTTGCCGTCAGATTCCTCACACAAGCCGTCAGAATTCTCAGATTTAAAGAAAAAGTGCTCATAGTTGCCGACCATTCCTTCATAATTGCCGACCAAGGCATCACAGTAGCCGTCAAAACGCTCATAGTTGCCGACTTTTCATTCATAATTGCCGACCAAGGCCTCATAGGTGCCGTCAAAACGCTCATAATTGCCGACTTTTCGTTCATAATTGCGGACAAAAGGCTCATAGTTGCCTACATAATGGTTCGTGCTCATCTTCAAAATACTCACAGTTGCGTTCAGAATGTTCAGTCGTACTTTCAAAATGCTCACTCTCGCTTTCACGTTGCTCATTGTTGCCGAATTTTCATCCATAATATCTAACTTACTGCTGATAGTGTAAGTTAAATGGTTCGTGGTGTCTTCCAAAAGGCTCACAGTGGCGTCAGATTCCTCACTCAGGCCGTCAGAATGCTCACATTTAAAGAAAAAGTGCTCATAGTTGCTGACTTTTCGTTCATAATTGCCGACCAAGGCCACACAGGTGCCGCAAAACGCTCATAATTGCCGACTTTTCGTTCATAATTGCGGACAAAAGGCTCATAGTTGCCTACATAATGGTTCGTGCTCATCTTCAAAATACTCACAGTTGCGTTCAGAATGTTCAGACGTACTTTCAAATTGCTCACACTCGATTACACGGTGCTCATAGTTGCCGAATTTTCATGCATAATATCTAACTTACTGCTGATAGTGTAAGTTAAATGGTTCACGGTTGCTGCCAATGGGCTCACAGTTGCCGTGAGTATCCTCACACAAGCCGTCAGAATGCTCAGATTTAAAAAAGTGCTCATAGTTTCCGACCATTCGTTCATAATTGCCAACGAAGGCCTCACAGGTGCCGTCAAAACGCTCATAGTTGCCGAATTTTCCTTCATAATTCCGAACAAAGTGCGAATAGTTGCCTATATAATGGTTCGTGCTCATTTTAAAAATACTCAGAGTTGCCTTCAGAATGTTCAGTCGTACTTTCAAAATGCTCACACTCGCTTTCACGTTGCTCATAGTTGCCGACTTTTCATTTATAATATCTAACATATTGCTGATAGTGTAAGTTAAATGGTTCATGGTTGCTCTCAAAAGACACACAGTTACCGTCAGATTCCTCACACAAGCCGTCAGAATGCTCAGATTTAAAGAAAAAGTGCTCATAGTTGCCGACCATTCGTTCATAATTGCCGACCAAGGCATCAAAGTAGACGTCAAAACGCTCATAGTTGCCGACTTTTCATTCATAATTGCCGACCACGGCCTCACAGGTGCGGTCAAAACGCTCATAGTTGCCGACTTTTCGTTACTTATTGCGGACAAAGGGCTCATAGTTGCCTACATAATGGTTCGTGCTCATCTTCAAAATACACACACTTGCCTTCAGAATGTTCAAACGTACTTTCAAAATGCTAACACTCGCTTCCACGTTGCTCTTAGTTGTCTTCTTTTCATTCATAATATCTAACATACTGCTGATAGTGTAAGTTAAATGGTTCATGGTTGCTGTCAAAAGACTCACAGTTGCCCTCAGATTCCTCACACAAGCCGTCAGAGTGCTCAGATTTAAAGAAAAAGTGCTCATAGTTGCCGACTATTTGTTCATAATTGCTGACCAAGGCCTCACAAGTGCCGTGAAAACGCTCATAGTTGCCGGATTTCCGTTCATTTTTGCGGACAAAGGGCTCATAGTTGCCTACATAATGGTTCGTGCTCATCTTCAAAATACTCACAGTTGCCTTCAGAATGTTCAAACGTACTTTCAAATTCTCACACTCGCTTCCTCGTTGCTCTTAGTTGCCGACTTTTCATTCATAATATCTAACATACTGCTGATAGTGTAAGTTAAATGGTTCATGGTTGCTGTCAAAAGACTCAGAGTTGCCGTCAGATTCCTCACACAAGCCGTCAGAATGATCAGATTTAAAGAAAATGTGCTCATAGTTGCCGACTATTCGTTGATAATTGCCGACTAAGGCCTCTCAAGTGCCGTGAAAATGCTCATAGTTGCCGGATTTCCGTTCATTTTTGCGGACAAAGGGCTCATAGTTGCCTACATAATGGTTCGTGCTCATCCTCAAAATACTCATAGTTGCCTTCAGAATGTTCACACGTACTTTGAAAATGCTCACACTCGCTTGCACGTTGCTCATAGTAGCCGCCTTTCATAATAATATTTAACATTCAGCTGATAGTGTAAGTTAAATGGTTCATGGTTGCTGTCAAAAGACTCACAGTTGCCGTCAGATTCCTCACACAAGCCGTCAGAATTCTCAGATTTAAATTAAAAGTGCTCATAGTTGCCGACCATTCCTTCATAATTGCCGACCAAGGCATCACAGTAGCCGTCAAAACGCTCATAGTTGCCGACTTTTCATTCATAATTGCCGACCAAGGCCTCATAGGTGCCGTCAAAACGCTCATAATTGCCGACTTTTCGTTCATAATTGCGGACAAAAGGCTCATAGTTGCCTACATAATGGTTCGTGCTCATCTTCAAAATACTCACAGTTGCGTTCAGAATGTTCAGTCGTACTTTCAAAATGCTCACTCTCGCTTTCACGTTGCTCATTGTTGCCGAATTTTCATACATAATATCTAACTTACTGCTGATAGTGTAAGTTAAATGGTTCGTGGTGTCTTCCAAAAGGCTCACAGTGGCGTCAGATTCCTCACTCAGGCCGTCAGAATGCTCACATTTAAAGAAAAAGTGCTCATAGTTGCTGACTTTTCGTTCATAATTGCCGACCAAGGCCACACAGGTGCCGCAAAACGCTCATAATTGCCGACTTTTCGTTCATAATTGCGGACAAAGGGTTCATAGTTGCCTACATAATGGTTCGTACTCATCTTCAAAATACTCACAGTTGCCTTCAGAATGTTCACACGTAGTTTCAAAATGCTCACACTCGCTTCCACGTTGCTCGTAGTTGCCGACTTTTCATTCATAATATCTAACTTAGTGCTGATAGTGTAAGTTCAATGGTTCATGGTTGCTGTCAAAAGACTCACAGTTGCCGTCAGATTCCTCACACAAGCCGTCAGAATGCTCAGATTTAAAGAAAATGTGCTCATAGTTGCCGACTTTTAGTTCATAATTGCCGGCCAAGGCCTAAATAGCCGTCAAAACGTTCATATTTGCCGACTTTCCATTCATAATTGCCGACCAAGGCCTCACAGGTACCGTAAAACGCTCATAATTGCCGACTTTTCGTTCATATTTGCGGACAAAGGGCTCATAGTTGCCCACATAATGGTTCTTGCTCATCTTCAAAATACTCACAGTTCCCCTCACAATGTTCAGACATACTTTCAAAATGCTCACACTCGATTCCACGGTGCTCATAGTTGACGACTTTTCATTCATAATATCTAACTTAGTGCTGATAGTGTAAGTTCAATGGTTCATGGTTGCTGCCAAAAGGCTCACAGTGGCGTCAGATTCCTCACACAAGCCGTCAGAATGCTCACATTTAAAGAAAAGGTGCTCATAGTTGCCGACCATTCGTTCATAATTGCCGACCAAGGCCTCACAGGTGCCGTAAAACGCTCATAGTTGCCGACTTTTCGTTTCTAATTGCGGACAAAGGGCTCATAGTTGCCTACATAATGATTCGTGCTCATCTTCAAAATACTCACAGTTGCCCTCACAATGTTCAGACATACTTTCAAAATGCTTACACTCGTTTCCACGTTGCTCATAGTTGCCGACTTTTCATTCATAATATCTAAGATACTGCTGATAGTGTAAGTTCAATGGTTCATGGTTGCTGTCAAAAGACTCACAGTTGCCGTCAGAATCCTCACACAAGCCGTCAGAATGCTCACATTTAAAGAAAAAGTGCTCATAGTTGCCGACCATACGTTCATAATTGCCGACCAAGGCCTCACAGGTGCCGTTAAAACGCTCATAGTTGCCGGATTTTCGTTCATAATTGCCGACCAAGGCCTCAAGGGTGCCGTCAAAACGCTCATAATTGCAGACTTTTCGTTCATAATTGCGAACAAAGGGCTCATAGTTGCCTACATAATGGTTCGTTCTCATCTTCAAAATACTCACAGTTGCCTTCAGAATGTTCAGACGTACTTTTAAAATGCTCACACACGCTTCCACGGTCCTCATAGTTGCCGACTTTTCATTCATAATATCTAACTTACTGCTGATATTGTAAGTTAAATCGTTCATGGTTGCTGTCAAAAGGCTCACAGTTGGTTACAGATTCCTCACACAAGCCGTCAGAATGCTCAGATTTAAAGAAAAAGTGCTCATAGTTGCCGACCATTCGTTCATAATTGCCGACCAAGGCCTCACAGGTGCCGTTAAAGCGCTCATAGTTGCCGGATTTTCGTTCATATTTGCAGACAAAATTCTCATAGTTGCCTACATAATGGTTCGTGCTCATCTTCAAAATACTAACAGTTGCGTTCAGAATGTTCACACGTACTTTCAAAATGCTCACACTCGCTTCCACGATGCACATAGTTGCCGACTTTCATTCATAATATCTAACATACTGCTGATAGTGTAAGTTAAATGGTTCATGGTTGCTGTCAAAAGACACAGTTGCCGTCAGATTCCTCACACAAGCCGTCAGAATGCTCAAATTTAAAGAAAAAGTGCTCATAGTTGCCGACTTTTCGTTCATAATTGCCGGCCAAGGCCTCAATAGCCGTCAAAACCTTCATATTTGCGACTTTTCCTTCATAATGGCGGACCAATGCCTCACAGGTGCCGTCAAAACGGTCATAATTGCCGACTTTTCGTTGATATTTGCGGACAAAGGGCTCATAGTTGCCTACATAATGGTTCTTGCTCATCTTCAAAATAATCACAGTTGCCTTCAGAATGTTCAAACGTAGTTTCAAAATGCTCACACTCGATTCCACGGTGCTCATAGTTGACGACTTTTCATTCATAATATCTAACTTAGTGCTAATAGTGTAAGTTCAATGGTTCATGGTTGCTGCCAAAAGGCTCACAGTGGCGTCAGATTCCTCACACAAGCCGTCAGAATACTCACATTTAAAGAAAAAGTGCTCGTAGTTGCCGACCATTCGTTCATAATTGCCGACCAAGGCCTCACAGGTGCCGTTAAAACGCTCATAGTTGCCGGATTTTCGTTCATAATTGCCGACCAAGGCTTCCAGGGTGCCGTCAAAACGCTCATAATTGCAGACTTTTCGTTCATAATTGCGAACAAAGGGCTCATAGTTGCCTACATAATGTTTCGTTCTCATCTTCAAAATACTCACAGTTGCCTTCAGAATGTTCAGACGTATTTTTAAAATGCTCACACACGCTTCCACGGTCCTCATAGTTGCCGACTTTTCATTCATAATATCTAACTTACTGCTGCTATTGTAAGTTAAATCGTTCATGGTTGCTGTCAAAAGGCTCACAGTTGGTTACAGATTCCTCACACAAGCCGTCAGAATGCTCAGATTTAAAGAAAAAGTGCTCATAGTTGCCGACCATTCGTTCATAATTGCCGACCAAGCCCTCACAGGTGCCGTTAAAGCGCTCATAGTTGCCGGATTTTCGTTCATATTTGCAGACAAAGGTCTCATAGTTGCCTACATAATGGTTCGTGCTCATCTTCAAAATACTAACAGTTGCGTTCAGAATGTTCTTACGTACTTTCAAAATGCTCACACTCGCTTCCACGTTGCTTATAGTTGCCGACTTTTCATTAATAATTCTAACTTACTGCTGATAGTGTAAGTTAAATGGTTCATGGTTGCTGTCAAAAGACTCACAGTTGCCGTCAGATTCCTCACACAAGCCGTCAGAATGCTCAGATTTAAAGAAAAATTGCTCATAGATGCCGACCATTCGTTCATAATTGCCGACGAAGGCATTACAGTAGCCGTCAAAACGCTAATAGTTGCCGACTTTTCTTTCATAATTGCCGACCAAGGCCTCACAGGTGCCGTCAAAACGCTCATAGTTGCCAAATTTCGTTACTAATTGCGGACAAAGGGCTCATAGTTGTCTACATAATGGTTCGTGCTCATCTTCAAATACTCACAGTTGCCTTCAGAATGTTCAAACGTACTTTGAAAATGCTCACACTCGCTTCCACGTTGCTCTTAGTTGCCGACTTTCCATTCATAATATCTAACATACTGCTGATAGTGTAAGTTAAATGGTTCATGGTTGCTGTCAAAAGACTCACAGTTGCCGTCAGATTCCTCACACAAGCCGTCAGAATGCCCATATTTAAAGAGAAAAGTGCTCATAGTTGCCGACTATTCGTTCATAATTGCCGACCAAGGCCTCAGAAGTGCCGTCAAAACGCTTATAGTTGCCGGATTTTCGTTCATATTTGAGGACAAAGGGCTCATATTTGCCTACATGATGGTGCGTGCTCATCCTCAAAATACTCACAGTTGCCTTCAGAATGTTCACACGTACTTTCAAAATGCTCACTCGCTTCCACGATGCTCATAGTTGCCGACTTTTCATTCATAGTATCTAACATTCTGCTGATAGTGTAAGTTAAATGGTTCATGGTTGCAGTCAAAAGGCTCACAGTTGCCGTCAGATTCCTCACACAAGCGGTCGGAATGCTCAGATTTAAAGAAAAAGTGCTCATTGTTACCGGTCATTCGTTCATAATTGCCGACCTAGGCGTCACAGTAGCCGTCAGAACGCTCATAGTGGCCGACTTTTCATTCATAATTGCCGACCAAGGCTTCACAGGTGCCGTAAAACGCTCATAGTTACCGACTTTTCGTTCGTATTTGCGGACAAAGGGCTCATAGTTGCCTATATAATGGTTCTTGCTCATCTTCAAAATAATCACAGTTGCCTTCAGAATGTTCAGACGTACTTTCAAAATGCTCACACTCGCTTCCACGTTGCTCGTAGTTGCCGACTTTTCATTCATAATATCTAACTTAGTGCTGATAGTGTAAGTTCAATGGTTCATGGTTGCTGTCAAAAGACTCACAGTTGCCGTCAGATTCCTCACACAAGCCGTCAGAATGCTCAGATTTAAAGAAAATGTGCTCATAGTTGCCGACTTTGTGTTCATAATTGCCGGCCAATCCTAAATAGCCGTCAAAACGTTCATATTTGCCGACCTTCCATTCATAATTGCCGACCAAGGCCTCACAGGTGCCGTAAAACGCTCATAATTGCCGACTTTTCGTTCATATTTGCGGACAAAGGGCTCATAGTGGCCTACATATTGGTTCTTGCTCATCTTCAAAATAATCACAGTTGCCTTCAGAATGTTCAGACGTAGTTTCAAAATGCTCACACTCGATTCCACGGTGCTCATAGTTGACGACTTTTCATTCATAATATCTAACTTAGTGCTGATAGTGTAAGTTCAGTGGTTCATGGTTGCTGCCAAAAGGCTCACAGTGGCGTCAGATTCCTCACACAAGCCGTCAGAATGCTCACATTTAAAGAAAAAGTGCTCATAGTTGCCGACCATTCGTTCATAATTGCCGACCAAGGCCTCACAGGTGCCGTAAAACGCTCATAGTTGCCGACTTTTTGTTTCTAATTGCGGACAAAAGGCTCATAGTTGCCTACATAATGATTCGTGCTCATCTTCAAAATACTCACAGTTGCCCTCACAATGTTCAGACATACTTTCAAAATGCTTACACTCGTTTCCACGTTGCTCATAGTTGCCGACTTTTCATTCATAATATCTAAGATACTGCTGATAGTGTAAGTTAAATGGTTCATGGTTGCTGTCAAAACGCTCGTAATTGCCGACTTTTCGTTCATAATTGCGGACAAAGGGCTCATAATTGCCTACATAATGGTTCGTGCTCATCTGCAAAATACTCACAGTTGACTTCAGAATGTTCAGACGTACTTTCAAATTGCTCACAGTCGATTCCACGGTGCTCATAGTTGCCGAATTTTCATCCATAATATCTAAGTTACTGGGGATAGTGTAAGTTAAATGGTTCGTGGTTGCTGCCAAAAGGATCACAGTGGCGTCAGATTCCTCACAGAAGCCGTCAGAATGCTCACATTTAAAGAGAATGTGTTCATAATTGCCGACCATTCGTTCATAATTGCCGACCAAGGCCTCACAGGTGCCGTTAAAACGCTCATAGTTGCCGGATTTTCGTTCATAATTGCCGACCAAGGCCTCAAGTGTGCCGTCAAAACGCTCATAATTGCAGACTTTTCGTTCATAATTGCGAACAAAGGGCTCATAATTGCCTACATAATGGTTCGTTCTCATCTTCAAAATACTCACAGTTGCCTTCAGAATGTTCAGACGTACTTTTAAAATGCTCACACTCGCTTCCACGATGCACATAGTTGCCGACTTTCATTCATAATATCTAACTTACTGCTGATATTGTAAGTTAAATCGTTCATGGTTGCTGTCAAAAGGCTCACAGTTGGTTACAGATTCCTCACACAAGCCGTCAGAATGCTCAGATTTAAAGAAAAAGTGCTCATAGTTGCCGACCATTCGTTCATAATTGCCGACCAAGGCCTCACAGGTGCCGTTAAAGCGCTCATAGTTGCCGGATTTTCGTTCATATTTGCAGACAAAGGTCTCATAGTTGCC
>NC_137459.1:313019416-313031916 GCF_964235325.1 Thermobia domestica
AACATAGCAACTAAAGGCTTGTCGAAACTTGCCTCCCAATTCCAGGAAATGATATCGATTTCTAGGAAAACAAGATAATTTTTTGCTGACTCGGCCGTCTATCGGCACCCACTTCTACTCCCGCCCCCCTCCCGCAAAGACTCTTGAACGTCTACCGGATCTTCATCAGAGTCCTTTCAGTTACCACGATTGAAACCTACCAATTGATTGTGTTTTCAGCTTAAACTGTAGTGAGTGTTTTGTGCTTTAAGTTCTTAGGATTAAATCCTATCAATTGATTGTGTTTTCAACCTAAAACTGAAGTGTATGTGTGTTTTGTGATACCGCTCGTTCTTATTAAAATAGGTAAGTAAAATATATATGTTCTTTCTTCATTTAGTTATAAAGGCAGTTGAAAGAACAAGTGTATTTATTCAAAGTTCCGTTCATGTTCTAACATTTTAAAAAAAAAACACACAGACACATATGTGAATGTCTGTTTTGTTAGTCTCTTTCTTCCTCTGTTTTGCTAGTACATTGAACTACATCTTAAAATGGTTTAGTTTCAAAAGCAACAGATAAGATGCCATTGTCAAATGTTTTGATGATACGTACTACAGCGAGATAACAAGACTGCCCTAGTTAAAAACACATAAGCGAACTTCTATGATGCTTCTAAGAAAAATGATAAGATGGAATTCTTGAATGTTTTCTGGTTCGCATTGCAATTGTCGCAAGAAGTGTCTGTAGACTTGGTATTTTAATTTTGATAATATACCCTGCCCTCTGGAACGAAAAAATGAAATGAAATCTTTGAGTTTAACGTCCCACGTTTATGCCGGTTAGGCTGAGTGTACTATACTAATAGACGGCGATGGGACAAGTGAAAAGTGAGTTTTACGTCCTGCGGTTACGTCTACTAGGCTAATGAAGGTGAGGTGATAATGAAAAAATGAATGAAATGATGTAATGAAGAAAGTGGAAGGAAACTGATGAACTCCGAAGGGAAATCCACGCATATGATGTTTGCCCACCACAAAGTTCATAGGGCACGAACTGGGATCGAATCATGGACCCAAGCACTTGAGGTGAACGCTCTACCATTGAGCCACCGTGCCCTCTGGAACGTAAAATGAAATGATAAGGACGGTTTTCCGGGGACAGTCAATAGCATCTTTTCGTTAATTTGTAAAGGAAGCAGGGAATTTGTGGTCGCTAAAATTAATGACAAGTATATAGAAAAAAAAGACGTGATTTGAACACGGGACCTCATGCACCAGAGGTGAACACTCTACCACTGAGGCACTGAAGTTAATTTCATAATTTTCTAATGTTAATAAGAGTGAAATCTAACGTTAAATACACATACACAAGTCAACGAACTGAGAGAGAGTTTCTGTATCTGCAATGTCTACTTGCAAAGAGCAGAAAAATAAGATAACAGAACATGTTTTGTATTTCAATGTTGTTCTCCAGCTGTCGCGTCAACATTATCTTAGGTCATGGTTTCAGACAACACGAAGCGAAGATATGTATGTGTGTGTGTGTTTTAGGTAATATTAAAACAGTGTTTGAGATCTAAAACTTGACAAAACTAGTGTTGCTTATTCATCTCGGATGTCGTTACTCATGTACACATGATGTTGATTGATTTTTGAGTTTAACGTTCCGTTCAGCAGCGAAGCTATATGCACCACAAAGTTCACACGACGAAAGTTAGGATCGAACCAGGGGCCCCCAATCACCGGAGGTGAACGCTTTACCACTGATCCACAGTACCCCCATGATTTCAACATAAACACAAATCTTCAAGTTAAAACAATTGTCTATTCTCAAATAAGAGAACATTTCTCCATTTCTTTAAGTTGATCTAGGAAGTTGAACTTTGTACAGTTTTCTCCATATTATAGTCTAAGCTGTGTGTGATATTACTTTAAAAGGACGAAAGTAGTTAAAATATTCCCTATTATTATCATCAATTTCTTTTAAAATGCTCAGAATCCCGTCATAGAATTCGTATACTAGCTATGTACACAGGCGTGCATCAAGATTTTTTTTTGTTGGGGAGATGTCCAAGCTTTGGGCGGCGGGGCTCAAACACTACAAGCCTCTGTGTAGTATTGAACGCGTATTATTCTGCACTCGAAAAGACAATAAGTACTATCTAAGTGTATATCTTTCTGTCTGTCTATCTGTATGATGAGCGTAATCGTGGTACGTTAAACTGAAATATTTTCTTACGTTTCGAACGTAAGAAATATGTGAAAGTTTGTGTATGTGGTTCAGTGATAAAGCAACGACGTATTCTTTCAGATGAATACTTAGTATAGTAGAGTATTGTTCCGTAACCCCAGTGCATGCGGTCCCTAGTTCGATCTCCGATCAAGTAAGCTTATAATTTTTTATTACTAATTGCCGCCCACTGTGGTCGACTTCCGAACATAGTGTCCGAGAGTTTTCATGGTCTACTTATATATTTTTATTTTACTAAGTATTCATTCATTCATTCATTTGTCTTAATCATTCGTCTTCCTCAACATAATGAGCATAATCGTAGTACGTTAAACTGAAATATCTTCTTACGTTTCGAACGTAAGAAATATGTGAAAGTTTGTGTGTGGTTCAGTGATAAAGCAATGACTTATTCTTTCAGATGAATACTTAGTATAGTAGAACATTGTTCCGTAACCCAGTGCATGCGGTCCCTAGTTCGATCACCGATCAAGTAAGCTTATAATTTCTTATTACTAATTGTCGTGCACTGTGACAAAGTGCATGCAGCCCCCTAGTTTCATCTCCGAACATCGTGTCCATGTGTTTCATGATCTACTCATACATTCTCATTCTACTAAGTATTCATTCATTCATTTGTCTTAATCACCCATCTCCCTCAGCATAATGGGCATAGTCGTGGTACGTTAAACTGATTTGAACGTACCTCTAAATTGAGTTTTCGTATTTGCTACGGAATAAGAACATCATATTGTGTTAAGTAATAGTTTTCGCAATCATTGAGACATCATGCCCTTTGTAAGAGAGAGAAAGAGAGATAGAGAGAAAGAGAGAGATGAAATATTTTTAATTTAACGTTCCGCCTAACAGAATTTCTTCGTATTTCCACTCTTCAGTGAAAATCAACGTTGCCATTTTCTTTTAACATAACATGTTTTTTTGAAGGTACATTAGTGACAATACTACGAGTCTTGGATGTTTCTGTTTCATTTCGAATTTGAAAAAATATACTTGTCGATTTGCGACTTATGTCTTTTCGTATCGAAAAGTTTCTCCATTCGTTGGCAAATAAATCTAAAAGTAATATTTTTTTCTTCACGAACTATGAGAATTGTCTGAAACAAAAAGAGATGTGTTTATGCCCTTATTATTATTATATTGAACACCTATCATTAACATCATCATCATCATCATCAGCCTTGGAGAAACATGAATCTAGCAAATTCCGAACTCGTTATCTTTCTTTTTTTAGAGTAATTAACTGAAGATGTGATGATTGCAAAATCTGAGGCACTGATCGCCATTAAGTTCCAGCACTTGCTTTGTACAGGATGCATACCAAGAAGCTTCAGCATTTGAAAAACGAAGTACTGATTTTAAATCCTTTACCACTGAACCACCATACTCCTCAAACCTAAAATGTAATAGGTTTGTACATCATGTAAAGACCCCTCGGAGAAATAAAGATACGTCCCCATAAATATACCCTTTCTCGGTAAAAGGACATATGATTAAGACGAAAAAATATTAGTTGATAGAATGACAATGTGAATAAACGTTATATCACTGAGACATCATGCATCCTGAAATCCATTGAATTTATGAGTAGAAGAACAATACACGTACTAGAAAGAAAAGATACATGTTCTTCTAACCTGACATAATTGCTTTAGAAAAATAACAAAGTAGAAGTAAATAGGAGAACTAATGCTCACAGTTTTTTTTGTTTACCACAATTACCTATTAACATGAACTCGGATTGAGACAGGAACCACAAGCACCAGAAGTATTCACTGTACCCATGCCCTTATCCACAGGGATGACGAACGGAGCGACGATTATCATGGTAGGCTTGCAAATGAACTAAAATATGGTTGAATTGGGTCTTTCCTAACTTCTACTGCCCATCTCCCTACATTTGGGACTGACTGTTGCCAATCTACCAATGGGACTCAACCATTGATCCATCATGGCCATTAAAAAATTAAATTGTGATTACTCATCACTCTTTTACAAAAAGTTACGAATACCGTCAGCGAACTTTCCATTGTGATAATACCAAGGAGACAGGAGGCTAATGAGGTAATGCTTAAAATTACTAATATTTGGCGAACATGTGAGCCATGATTAGCAACCAAAAATTGGCATGTCCATGCTCCCTTTTAGAAAATTTTGTTCCAACTGAACCTGATTCAAAACGTTAGTGGTTACATTAGATAGTATTTGCAAAGATGTGATGTGCACAAGAGTAACATGTAATCGTTTCTTAGAAAATTAATTACTTTTCAAAACGAAAGTCTAACATTAAAAATGAATCGAATGACTTCATTAAAAGATTGAAATCTATTGTACACGTTCACCATCATCATCTTTAAACATCGTAAGTTTACTTAAAAAAAAAAAGAATGAACTACATACGTGTGAAGATAAATATTAAACCAAGACATTCGTCAACAAAAATGAGAAGTGTTAACGTGATGTTCTGACGTAATGCTGAACAGCAAAAGATAGCATATATCTAAAGAAAGAAACACTGACCTATCCTATATACAGAAGGAGTAGCAATGTAATATTCTGCGAAATAATACATGATGCATTTTTATATAACTCTGCACATGTCGACATCAGATCCGCAATTTGAATTACTAACGAAAAAAGGTTGCATCACGTAATGGCCAATAAGTTTTGATCTATATTTGTTGGAGATACAGTAGCATCATTATTACGTATAACCATATAATCTTCCTGTACACACGAAAAAGAAAGTATTCTTCAGTTGACAAATTTTCTTTTTCGCATTAATTCGTGAACAAATGAATTAATCTGTTTTCACGTTATCTTTGGAATAGTTATAATTTGATAACTTGTCAAGTCAGTACTGTAATAGGAAAAGAAATTTTCTCAACTGGCTGTATGGGCGCTAAATGATTATCCGCGAAGATGTATTGCTTTTTAAGACAAATAAGAAAAGGTAATTCAAATAACAAATTACAATAGTCTTGTGTTACGTTTTTTGAACAAATCTGAGAAAGTGGTTGGATCTAGTAATGTAGTATTCTGTGATATAATACATGATGCATTTTTACATAGCTCTGCACATGTTGACATCAGGTCCACAATTTGAATTACACTATTAAAGATGTACCTAGACTTATATTCGGTTAATCGAATCTGTAACTGTAACTGAACACTTACACTTCGAAAAATTGCACAAATCTGAAATTTTCAGATGAACCCTTATTGCGAAAAAAAGTTGCATCACGTAATGGTCAACAAGTTTTGATAAGTGATGACACTACGGATAAAAAAATATCTATATCCTCCTAACTCTAGCAATTCCCCCAAAGTCACTGCTAACAGGTGTAATATAAATCAAAAATCATCGTTGATAATGGGCTTGCGTGTACAAATTTCTAATTTCGATATCGTTTTTTCTAAAATATATTGGATCTTGGATTAAGTTATCACAAACTTTTTTGAACGTACCTATGTTTTTGTATCATCTCGAATTTGAAAATGTACTTATTGAATTGCGACTTGCCTCTTTTTGTATCGAGAAGTTTCTCTCGTTTTGTTGGCATTACTCGTTACCCTAGTAATAGTATTTTGAGGTTTCAGCTTTAGATCTTCATAATAAATCTTTCAATCCACCCCTTCATTTGTACATTTTGTTTCTACTTTTATATCTCTGTAGTTATTAGATAAAACATAAAATGTGAACGTGATTTAAAAACAAAGATAGAGTAGGAATGATGAAAGAAGCATTTAAATAAGAAATAACCTATCTTGTGAATCTTTGAATAAGAAGTTAGAAACATAAACGTTACTCACGCACACACGATGTTTGTACATCACAAAGTTTACTTCATGGGAACTGTGATTAAACCGAACCTGTACACATCATTTGAGGTACAATTCATGCTCATTCCTGTTCTTTGTTTACTGTAATGAAAAGGTATGTTCTAGGTCAGATCACCAACATTCCTTAATATTCCGAATTTTCTGTAAATTTTGTCTAATGTGGACATCTTCCTCATCACAAAAGCTTGGGCGAACTAGTATTGCTCATAAGTCTCGGATGTGTGTGAATTAGTAATGCTCATAAATCTCGGATGTTTCTGTATTGTCTTGAGTTTGAAAATACATCGTGTTCGTGCAATTACTATATCAATTTAAAGCTTTTATATATACCACATGTGACATTAAAACAGTGTCTGAGGACTAAAACTTCAGTGAACTAGTATTGTCTATGAGTCTCGGATGTTTCTGTTTCATTTCGAATTTGAAAAAAAAATGTACTTGTCGATTTGCGACTTATCTCTTTTTCGTACCGAAAAGTTTCTCGATTCGTGTCTTGAATGCAGGTACGCTACATAGTTTTTTTCTTTGTGGCATCAAGTCTGTATATAATTGGTTCATATTGAGCCTCAAAGTCTTTCAAAATCCTCAACTTCAGTCCATATAATGGAAATTTAATCCATTTTGAGAAATGTTGGATAATGTTGTGTGTTGTGTGTCATCTTCTTTTTTTGTCCATTGACTTATAGAGGATTTATTTTTCTTTCTTCTTTGAAATGAACTGGAATGTTATGTTTGTATTTGTTCATGCTTATAGATAAAATAAATTTTAAGTTTATTTTTCAATTTTTTTTCATTTCAGAGAGTAAAAGATCGTCATCGTGTGTATGGACATCATCTTCAATGTACAGATTGACTTGTATCTACGTTTCATCATCAACATCATCAGCAGTAGTATCATCAGTGAACAGTATATGGCAGTTGTGAAGTTATCATCACACGGACAGTGGAAACAAAATCTAACGTTCTTTTAAAATGTACTATACTTACCGGCGTTTTAATTGTGTAAATAGTTTCATCAACAATAAACACTTTGTATTATTTTTTCTCTTTGAAAACAAATGTTTTATTTCTTATTTTCTCCGTTTCCTAATAAATAAATATGTTTTATGATCAGTTATGTAATTAAATACACATATCATAAAACATATTTTTAAGTCATTGAATTAAAGAAATTCATAGTGATTTAAAAAAAAAAGATTTTAAAACTGATTTTTAATTCAATGATGTAATCATATAACTACATAATAATAATAATGAATTCAAATACTTAATCAGTTATTCTTTCGTAAATTAAATCAAGTATGTGAATTCAATATTATTATTATTATTATGATAGGACTTTTGTTTTTAAAATTTTAATATTAATTATTTTAATTCCTTTTTTTAAAATTAAAAAAAAGTCCTATCATACTTAAGACAAAGTTGTATAATAATAATAATTTCAAATACTAATTTTTATTTTAACATTCATTTCAAGAATTTGAATTCATTATGAATATTATTATTATTATTATACGTATCACTTATAATATACGATGAAAAAAATATGTTAGGATTTTTTTTTCTTATAAAAAACTTTAAAATCCTAACATATTGAGGTGTATGAAACGAACACAAAACACACACAAATAAAACATTTCACTTTTCACTATATATATTTTTATTACATTTGTTATTACGTTGTTTAGCATACATGAAAAAAAAACAAATCAATTTCTCCTTCTTTATGAAGAGTCGTTCACTTCATTGATACCCTCCGAAGGTTGAGTTTCGGTTTCCCCCCACCATGGCTGTGTCGATACACTATCAAATAAATCAGCCATTATTGAATCTATAAGTTTTTGTTTGCAAAATACTTTCATTTCCAATTTTAATCGTTCACCATCAATGTTCACATCACTGTTCTTATCAAGAGAGACACTTGGAAAACTGATGTTCATACCATTAATAATACTCTGTTCATCTACACAGGTATGGATTCCGGCAAGTCCTCTGCATGTAAGACACTGTAATTGTACATGATTACGAATAGTATCTGTACACAAGTCAAAATATTCACGTAGCACAACACTACAAACTTTACTGTTTTTCACAGCATGTTCAATACACGGTAATATTTCCAAGAAATAAAGCCAATCACTTGAAGATAAGTACACAGTGTTTCGAGGAGCATGAAGTGTTCCTTTCTTCTCTAACATCACTAATTTTTCACCCATTAGTTTTCGTACCACCAGTTCGTTTTTTCGACCAAGAGATTTTATAAATGTAATTTCCACTTGAGAATTTAAATAGTCCGTAACAAATGGGGTTAAATGTACAAGTTTCTCCCACTCTGCCAAATTTAACTCCACTCCAAACACAAGTCCTTTGCCAACACGAATCACTGGTTCAAATGTATCACTATCCAGTCCAATGCAAATTAATTTGGTTTTCATTGAATTAAGTCCATATTCAACATTTAACAAGTACTCTTTCTTGGTATCCATAGTTGATGCACAAGCACTCAAAGACATGTTACTCCAGTCGCTGGTCAGTACAGAATAACGACACTATGCATACAGATGACTGCGCATGCATGAAGAGGAGGGGCGAAGAGGAAAATTCATGTTTCATCTTGTTTGTACATGTCACCATACACTTACGATGAGTAAACCAGTTCAGTAAATTCAAGATCGTGCATGTTACGTCCAGATACATTAATCTTCATTCCTTTATATATTAAACAGACATTCCCACTTTGTAAATACGTTAATAATGCACCATTATCTGCTTCCAATTTTTCAGTACAACGTCCAGGTAAAATCACTTTTTCACCTCCTTCAAATGTCACACAGGCCTTCCTACCATATACCGTTGTAATTATCTCACAGTTTACAATACGAAATGGTACTCCAATCTCCAAATCTCGCATTTTTGTAAAGGGTACCATTGATGGCTTATTAAGCTTATCTAATAAACTCATTGACGATGACATCTTTAAATTTTTGACGTTTCTTCCTTTGCAACAGCTGCTAACAGAATGATCTACACAAGCACATACGTTCCGCTTACGCTCTTCGCAGGAGGGGTGAGGGGTTTGGGGATTCAAATTATTAGCCAATAAACGACAAGAACACGAAAAAGGCATGTTTTATCTTGCTTTTTACATCTGGTAGGCGTCCAAGACTATGAGCATAGCAACAGCAAACCAACATTTTCCCACGGGCTTCTGTGGTAACCGTAAAAGGATATGTACATAGCAACTAAAGAGGAGTAGGGGGGTGACGGGGTTCAAATAAACCAAAATTTTCCCACGCGCTTCTGTACTACCCGTAAAAGGCTATGAACATAGCAACTAAAGGCTTGTCGAAACTTGCCTCCCAATTCCAGGAAATGATATCGATTTCTAGGAAAACAAGATAATTTTTTGCTGACTCGGCCGTCTATCGGCACCCACTTCTACTGCGGGGCTTGGGAATTCAAATTAGCTAACCAATACAAGGCGACTAGAAAAGGCGTGTTTTTTCATGAACCTATAGCTGATGGTAACCCTAAAAGGCATGTTTCATCTTGTTTCTAGCAACATGATGTTCTCAAAGGCTATGAACATAACAACTAAACAGGAAGTGATATCGATTTACTTAGCATAGCAGATATCATCATGTGAACATTCATATAACATACTTCACACCCTACGTTTTAAACAATATGATATGCTATGAGAAGTTTCCATTATTAGAATTTGCTCAATCAATGGAATCCATTCGCAGGAGGTGTGGGGGAAAGGAGTGTATAGGTATGTGTTTCGTTATGAGACTTATATCTGGTTTCATGTCTCACGTCTTTAAAAAAATTGTGAAATACAATATTTACCTTAGCAACTAAGTCAATTTCGTGAGAAGTTTTGATCATTTGACTATCACGTCTTCTACAGACACTTTGTGGGAATAGGGCCAAGGGGGGCTAAGCAACACGATTTTGCATGGGTATGTGTTTCGTTCTGAGACTCATATAATGTTTCTCATCTCACGCTTTTAAAAAAATCATGACATATAATATTTACCTTAGCAACTAAGACCAATTTCATACAATCTGCTGAGAAGCTTCGATCATTTGAATATCATGTTTTCAGTTCATATTCTACAGTCATCTCGTGGGAATAGGATCAAGGGGCTAAATCACTTATGCTCTTTGGCTTTCCAGGAGGAGTAGGGGGGTGACGGGGTTCAAATAAACCAAAATTTTCCCACGCGCTTCTGTACTACCCGTAAAAGGCTATGAACATAGCAACTAAAGGCTTGTCGAAACTTGCCTCCCAATTCCAGGAAATGATATCGATTTCTAGGAAAACAAGATAATTTTTTGCTGACTCGGCCGTCTATCGGCACCCACTTCTACTAAAGTATATGGGAAGGAACGGCAGAAATCCGATAAAACGCGGTGTTGGCGTGTGCCACCTCGGTAGTGAAAGAATAATTTCTTTCTGTGAACACGAATTTTTCTCAACGAGATTAAATAAATAAATAATTTAATAAAAATTAAATACTTCTAAGGGAAGAACACAGCAAATGAATGACGAGGTAGGTAAAAATTCCAAATGGAAATACAGGGCTGTGAAGTTCAAAAATAAATAAATAAATAAATAAACCATTATCATACTTAAAAATATGTGGTAAAAATTAAAAAGAAAATAAGACCTTTGTTGTACTCTCACGAGAAGATACACACATCGTCTGGAAATTTGAGTCGATAGAAAGCACACAACTGTGATCTAAAACAACCAAATTTAAAACGAAATCACCACATAAGTGTAACCTAATGAAGTTCAACAAAATAAAGCATACAGTAAATTGTGGCGGTGATGGAGGGCGCAGTTACCGTCATGTAAACAAGTCCGTCCACGCTTAAGTTTAACGGGAGCGAGAAGGTAAACCATGTCGGTGATGGATGGCTTAGTTGCCGTCATATAGAGAAACCCCTGTCTATCGTGAGACCCATGTTCCACTTGCTAACACTTTCATGTATGTGAAAACAAGTCAAGATCAGCAAGTGCGAGCGAGTGCGAAAACGTAAAGTCGGCAATTATGAGCAAATGAAAAAAAAAAAAAACAGCAATTATGAGCATATGGAATATTCCAAATGGGAGAATTAAATAAATAAAAAGAACATAAAAGTGTGATAAGACACTTGTTGTACTCTCAAGAGGATATATACACATCGTCTGGAAATTGCACAACAACTGTGAGCGAAAGTAAGGAAATTTAAAAAAAAAAAAAGAGAACAGCACATAACTGAAAGCAAATGAAGATCAAGAAAAGAAAGCATACGGTAAATTATGGCGGTGATGGAGGGCGCAGTTACCGTCATGTAAACTAATCCGTCCACGCTTAAGTTTAACGGGAGCGAGAAGGTAAACTTTGTCGGTGATGGATGCTTTAGTTGCCGTCATACAGAGGAGCCCCTGCTTATCATGAGACCCATGTTCCCCTTGCTAACACTTTTATGTATGTGTAAAAAAAAATAAAGATCGGCAAGTGTGAGCGAGTGGGAAAAGGTAAAGTCGGCAATTATGAGCAAAACAAAAAAGTCGGCAATTATGAGCATATGGAACATTCCACATAAGACACTATATACCTCATCAGGAAAATACACAACTGTGAGCGAAAACAACCAAATTAAGAAATCAGCACATAAGTGTAAACTAATGAAATTCAACAAAAGAAAGCATACGGTAAATTGTGGCGGTGATGGAGGGCGCAGTTGCCGTCAATTAAACCAGTGCGTGCACGCTTAAGTTTAACGGGAGCGAGAAGGTAAACCATGTCGGTGATGGATGGCTTAGTTGCCGTCATATAGAGGAGCCCGTGCTTATCATGAGACCCATGTTCCCCTTACTAACACTTTTAAGTATGTGAAAAGAAGTAAAGATCGGCAAGTGTGAGCGAGTGGGAAAAGGTGAAGTCGGCAATTATGAGCAAATGAAAAAAAAGTCGGCAATTATGAGCATATGGAACATTCCACATGAGACACTTGTCGCGCTCTGAAAAGAACATATATATATATATATACCTCATCTGAAAAGTACACAAGTGTGAGCGTAAACAACCAAATTAAGAAAAAGAAATCACCACATAACTGTAAACTATTGAAATTCAACAAAAGGAAGCATACGGTAAATTGTGGCGGTGATGGAGGGCGCAGTTACCGTCATGTAAACTAGTCCGTCCACGCTTAAGTTTAACGGGAGCGAGAAGGTAAACCTTGTCGGTGATGGATGCTTTAGTTGCCGTCATACAGAGGAGCCCCTGCATATCATGACACCCATGTTGCCCTTGCTAACACTTTTATGTATGTGTAAAAAAAATAAAGATCGGCAAGTGTGAGCGAGTGGGAAAAGGTAAAGTCGGCAATTATGAGCAAATGGAAAAAAAGTGGGCAATTATGAGCAT